>NC_088346.1:47657500-48257500 GCF_036884655.1 Musa acuminata AAA Group | reverse complement strand
TTAGGAATGCTGGCTTTGTCCATGTTTTCGATAGTCTGCTCAGTTTATTAAACCTAAGAGTCTAAGCCAGACTATGACATGAGAACAATGTCAATAATGTAATAGACCAAGTTATAAGTTCAATATTAATGACAGTATTGTCTTGGATTCTCTATACCACTTGATATCCAATATGATTTTAGGTTTATTCAGTGGCATTGTTTGGCTTTTCGAAACTTGATACAATGTGTTTACATATTGGGCTAACATGTATTTTTCAAAGAGAGATGATATATCGTAATGTATCTGTTTCACCGAAGTTTCAAATCTTGATCGTACTGGCTGGTGTTTACTAGTTTGATTGAGTATTAGTATAAAAAATATAACTCAATACCAACATATAATATTATTCATTTTTATTATTTTATTGTTTTTTTCAATGATATACGATGATGTCGGTTGTTATACCAGTATTGTGTACCAATCTGGTGGGTTACCAAAATCAGTAATGGACTGAGACTTGATTCTTTGGTTTCATGTATTATGGTATCACATTTTTCCCTTTGTTGATTATGCTCATTATTCATTATCATGGTCCTAGATGATATGTATAATTATCATATGTATCATAGATGACACATTATTTTTCAAAAATAAAAAATAAAAAATACATAACAACTCAATAAAATATCTTTTAAATTGGTTTAATATTGCACTGAGCATACCAACAGTAGATATGGTAGGGTACCAAAAGGGAATTTGTTTGGGCATGATACATGCTATGGAAATATTTGATCCTAAGCACAAGAAAATTGATCCATTGCCAGCTACATTTGGACATCAACCTTATAAGCGAGCTACTTAGACTCCATTTAACTACCTGACTTGTGTCTATGATTGGATCCTAAATGAGATGACTGTTTAGAGTCTTTAGACTACTACATGTTGATTGATAAACTGTAGCATGTCAGGTCAGGGTGACTTGTGATTTTGCCCAGAAAGTTGGGTGTAGATTGGGCAATGAGTAAATGCTCCTTATCAGCTCATGAATCTGATTTGGGTTAAGCAGACCATGGATTAAAATCTCAGTACCATATCGGCCAGCAGATTGGACCAGTATAGGGTGGTGCACTGATGCTCATTATGGATTAGTACCGGCCGATAATACATAGACCACAGAGAGAGAGACAGAGAGAAGATGAGGTGACAGGGAAATGGGGTGGAGATGAGGAAGAAGAGAGAGCATAATGGAAAGAGGCAAAGGTACAGAAGAAGAAGGAAAAAAAGTAGAAAGAAAGACAGCAGTATTGGACATATAATACCTGAGATAGTGCATCTTTTTTCACCTGGGCCATAAGAGCCTAGAACATTTCTCCAAGAACTTCCTGATGGTACTATCATAATTAAAAAAGATAGCAGTATCAGACAGTAGGTTTATTGCCTGGCATAGTCTGATGCTTATCTGCTTACCACCCAATAAGCCTGGTTGGGACAGTGATCTTATCAGGCAATAAGCTTGGTTTCAGGTCGAACTGGGTGAAAATTGCTCCATACGTACGGGTCAGTCTTCAGACTGGTAAATATCAGTCCATACTGGCCAGTGCAGCCAAACTTTAATTCTTTGAAGCTGAGCATACAGAGGAAGTTCTTAGAGAAATTAGGCTTTAACCTGAGGCTGGTCTGCAGAATCGCAGTTATTATAAGCTCAGGCTGCTTTAATACAAAGGTTGGGACAAGACTAATGTTTCAGTTAAAAGATAGATAGTGCTGGCCTATCACATTGAGATAGATACTGCAAATATGTTCCTTGGCAAGGTTCATTCAGCATTCTTTTCCCACTAAATTCATTCTCCTTTGGCCTCTCTCTGTAGAATGTGTTGTCCTGGTTGATGATAATATCCTTGATCTTCTCCAGACATCCCCATATTGTTTTCAATCAGAAATTTGTGACTGGGTGTATGTAGAATATAGATTACCTGCATCACCAATCAAAATACCAATGGATAAACCAAAAGAGGGAAAAATATGAATAGAAGACTATTAAAGTGATTTGTCCCTGTTCTTGTGTTGATTAAATTTTTAGGTTTTGTTGTCAGAAAAAAAAAAGCCTTGTGCAATTATTCCTACATGTAAACAGATTTGATAAGCCATCCACAAACATAAAGGAAAATAATACCTGTGAAAAACAATGCATGATTATAAGTATGATATAAATATAAATCAACAAGCAGTTTAGGAATTTATCATTGCACATACAGAACATAACACTTATTTCATAGTGGACCCAGAACTGTACATGCTGTACACTAGAATGAATTTTTACTCTTCTGAAATTTCTTGTATGTCTCTAGTGTTTCAAAATCTTCATGATACTTACCAAAACTATCTTATAATTATAGAACCATGATCAGAATTAGTTTGACCTTGGACACTTTAAATGATTCTTTATTAGTTTCTGAAGGCTGTGATGCAATCTCAATAAAGAGAATAAAAACAGATTTTAAATTGTCCATGCAATAATTTACCAGAAACCTTTATTTTACTATAAGTAATTTCATTTGTAGTATTTTACTGATTTCTTAATTGGAACCATTTCAGGTTTGACTCTGCTGTTTTGTCTGGCTTCACATTGATGTTCTTTGCAATCATAGTTTGGTCCAAGCTTGTATCATATGCACATACGAACTATGATAGAAGAGTACTCTCCAAATCTATTCATAAGGTACTCATCATAGATAGCTTTGGTGCTTCGGTTGTAATTTTCTTCTTGGTTAGTTGGTGGAACTGATGATTGGTTACAAGAATGGATCTTTTAATGAAAAAGATAAATGAATGGCTTAAACAATCAGCTTTTGAAACAGCTTGGTACATGTTGAAACTTTAAAGCACGAGATGCATGTTGGCCAAGAAGCAGTTTGTTATATGCTAAGGAATGAAAAAGGCTTCTTGTCTAATTATGCTTTATTTGTGGAAAAGGTTCATTCATGACAATAATGGCCAGAAACTCTATTACAGGACTCCTTTATAGATCATGTGGAAGGTCAATAACCTGTCATTGAGGACAATGAGATGCTTATGAATTTTATTGAAGGAAAAATGGTGATATCATCAAGAAGTTAGAGTCGTATGCAAAACATGAGTGCCATAGATTTTGAGAATCAAAATTATTTGTCTTCATCTAGATGCTAAACCAAAGACATTTGACTATGATTCACAGTTGCTATATATCCTATGAAAGCATTGTAATGTACCAAATTCTTGAATTTGTGATTAATTTGGTTCATAGATAAGAAAATGCCTAATCTGTCATTCTTTTATAGATGCAACAACCACCAATGTTTTTACATGCAGGTGTATCTTGCACTGTAGGCATACAAGTCTTAGGCCTCAAGCAAATGCAATATATATCATATTTTCTAGTTCAACTCTATAAACAGAGCCATTGTAGTTGTTATGCAATATTATTAACATAAATCCTAAATCATGAGGATCTTTGGAGGCATTTAGTGAGGGTTATTCATACAACAAGGTGATTGAGAGAGTAGGGTGTCAGAGCAACCTGCTGACATACAAGTTGATATAGAGTAATGCAAATGGTGCTAATTTTATATATCTGTGGTTTGGAGAATTGTGACCTGAATTTTAAAGAATGATACTTTTCAACTGTCAGTGACTCAGTAGCACACTAGTACTCATTATGTTCATGCCATAATTCATGAAAATTCCTGTTAATTTGTTTGTTCAAAGAGAGGGAATGCATTTCTATCTTCTCTATCTCTTCATGGATGAATATATATAACAAGGGCTACAATTTCGGTTATTGGACCCATACCCATCACTAGCTGAATCAGTATGGGTCCACTATGCACCAGTGTATCGGCACATGATATGCTGGTATATGTCACAGTACCAGAGGGGAAGAGAAGGAGAAGAAGATAAGGCATAATAGGAGGAAGATGAGGACCATGAAGGAGAGAGAAGGGTGCAGCAGGGCTGTAAGACTTGTACCACACCTGAACTGCCTGAAAGGGTGGTCCTTATATTGCTTTATGATAGGACAGATAAATACCAGCCTGTCAAGGACAAACTTCTAAACAAGATGTTTGATGTAATGCTTATGTATGTCCGTGTCTTTTGGCATGTTCATGCCTTGTACAGCATATAGAGGGGCGGCCAAAGGCTTAATAGTCCCATTTTAGTTGGGTTGGTGGCCTCTTTAGGCTTGTAAATAAAGGTTGTGTCATGTGGACACGTGCGAGAGATTTTTGGTATGTAATGGACCATTTTACCCTTTGTTGTGCAACTGTTCAGAGCTTGTAAAGTTTGTTTATAATTTGCATTGTCTATGAAGTGTTTTTCGGAGATGTTTGCTTGTGGATCCCGATTGAGGCGTTCTCTCTAACCCGTTCTCTCTTTTGTTGGTCCTAAGGGACAATGGGAAGCTTCGGGGAGGCAGACCTTTGCGGACGGACACGCAAGGGTACCGCACGACTTAGGCAAAACCAGCTAAGTCTGTGACAGATGGTATCAGAGCGGGACAAGCACTCATAGAAACACTTAGCATGCAAACGTGGGGGACCTAGCGGGGCTACGTTGAGGGCAGTTAGCACACGCGCGACCGTTTGAGGGAAAACGGGCATGGAGATGTAGGGAAAAGGAGTCGCTCGGAGGAGCGGGCATCTGAGATTGGCATTCAGAGGAATGACCAACCCTTCGCGCAAGAGGCACCACGAGAACAGACAAGCTTGGAAGAATGCGGAGCGCACAAAGGTTGGGATGGCTGAGTTTGAGCTACGGCTCAACGTTGACAACCATACTTTATGGTGCTCAAGGCAAGCGAGACGCTTGGTAAGAATGAGACCATGCAAGGTGGAATGAGTTGCTCAACGACCAAAAGAGTTATGCAAAGCTCACAGAGGTGAGGGGAATTGCTAACTCGAAGAATTTGGTACTCATGCATGGGCTTGTATGCGGACGATGGAATGTTCGTGGCCATCCCAAGACGACCGAAACTCGGTGTCATGGAGCATTAAAACTTTCTCTTCGGCATGTGAAGGATACGTCCGTAGGAGGCTGAAGTGTGCAACGAGTTCAGCATGTTGCTAGGCCTTGAGTGGTGCAGCGGGGGCTGTATTGACGTGGAGTCGCAATCTAGCAAGTACGTTTGCAGGAGGCAGAACAATGCACAGTTTGTTCAGCAGATCGGAGTAGTCCAAGGGGATGGTGGTCTCCGAAACAAAGAGAGATGTTGCTCCAATGGGACAGTTATCCAGGAGGGATAAGTCTCGGCTCTCTAGAGGGAGAATCATGTGGGACGGACCTCACAAGTTGAGGAGGAGTACCTCAACAAACAACAACTCCACGAAGCTCAATGAACTGAGCAAGCGGCGAGGAGTCGTTGCATGATCTCGCTCGAGAGAATGCATTGGTGGATGCATTGCGAGATCAAGTGGGGGAGCGACCCAAAGCAACTTAAATGAAGGCACACATGGAGTCGATATGGAGATCGGACTCAAGGGAGGGCTGAACCGTGGAATGGTGGGCACGAGGGCCACCATCGACTCAATGCAAAAACGAGGAGCGAAGTAACTTGGGTGTAACTTGGCGAAGTACCCAAGCCGCATAAAGGGAGCCAGCATAGAAGTTGGAACATGGAGCGGAGGCATAGTGCTTTCCTTAGACAGAGGTCAAGTACATGAACTCTTGCAGAGGCAAGAGTAGAATCATGTTGTTTCATGGGTCCTTCATTCTGACGGAGCGGACTCATCTTGCATGGTGCCAAAGATGAAGAGAGCTTTTGGGCACATGCACCTTATTTCGGAGAAGCATTTGATGAAGGAACTAAGGCGACTCAATTTGCGGAGGCGAAATTGGGTTCAGAAGGCCTTAGCACGGGGCAAGAGGACTCAGAGGTGGGTGCTCTTGAAGAATATGCCACAGTGTTGCCATTTAAGTTGCCATAAAGGAAGCGGTGCACAGCGGAGATTGTGCTGGTATGGGCAGAGGCCCAGGATCCAAACAATGGTGCACAAATTACAGTGAAGTCGGTGGACTTCGGGGAGCTACTAGGCGACGGACTGTCCTAAAGCGGTGCTTCATCTAGGTGTGACCCAAGAGTGGGTGGATGAAGGTCGATTGCCAAAGGAGTGAACAAAATCGAAGGTGGAAGAGGCCCTGCGATGTATTGGCAGAGGCCACACATGGAGGGTTCACAATTCGAGTTCAACCCACAAGGATCAGAATGCAATAGAGATGTCACCAGGAGGCGACATGGTGCAGCGGATCGTGGTGGAAAAGTTCGTGGCAATGCGATACACACGACATAGTCCCGTGAGGGATTAGATCATATGGAGGTATGATCGGGAGCTACTGGAAGCTCCACTTCGGTTAACAACACGACGGCAAGAAGGGCTATGGATTCAAGGAGTGAAGGCCATGGTACCGCAGAGGCGGGTCTTCCGTGCGTGCATCGAATTTTGCATCGGATGAAAACCTTGGTCATCAGCATATGGGGGCTGGGTTCCACCAAGGGAAAAGTTCGAATGCAAGTACCAGTGAGTTCCATGGGAGGGACTTGATCATGCAGAGGTATGATCGAAGTAGCTGGAGAGTTGGACTGCTCCAGAGCTCATATTCGCTTAAGGGAGCCCGGCAAGTCAGAGGACAAGGTCGAGTAAGCGAACGTTGCTACCAAGGAAGCTAAGGAGAACAGAATCGGTGCAAACCCTACAACGCGATGGCAGAGGCCATGCATGGGAGTTGCAGTCTGTCTTTCCATCGACCAAACAGACTGCTTGGAGAACACAGAGGTGTTGAAGCAGGGGGTCGAAAGGGGCGAGGAAGCGACGACGAGTCCAGAGGGACTTAGCTACCCAAAATCAAGCATCAGTTAGAATGGAGGTGGACTCAGAGGAGTGCCACAGAGACATATCTACTGATCGTGAAGAAAAGGGATGCAGATGCGAGACGACGGATAGTAGGGCCATGGGCATGGCAGCGCCATGGTACCGCAGAGGCGGGACTTCCGTGAAAGTCATTGATCCCTTGCTCTCATGGAGGGAGAGCGCTTGGTCGTGAAAGAGGCCGAGGAGGTGGAGCATGCAGAGGCAATCTCCAAGTACCGAGACAAGGCTGAAGGGCAGAGGCCGAGGAACTTCGTAAGACCGGTGTCAATGAGCTTCTCATCAAGATAGCCGAAAGTGAAGGACTTCGGGTCATGCAAGAGTGAATAACCAAGGAACGAAGCAGGCAGTACGCGGTGCTGTACCGTTGCTACTCAGTGGAGTAGGCGGCAGGGTTGATGGAGAAGACGGCACAATCCCAGAGGCGACCAAACCTATGAGAGAATTACTCCAAGTTGAGGTGAAAACTTCCTGCATTCCAGAAGTTCAATGGCATTGAGAAGGTGAATCACAGTAACTAACTCAACGCAAGGAGTGCAAACACTTCAAGTGCTTCAGAAGTGTGAGCAAAGAGCGGGCGAAAGCCAGTAACCAGCTCGATGCATGGAGTACAACCTCGGGGAGGCGGGCGAAGTCAAGTAACCTTTGCCTTCTCAACTCTTAAGAGAATGGGCGAAACCGAGTACCCCAATTCTCTTATCTATCCAGCAGAGGAGCTCTGCACAAGTTCAAAGACCCTTCAAAGATAATGGAAGACAATAGTTGTCAAATCCTTACCAACGGTGATCAGTGCTACTGAGAGTAGATTGTCCGCTTCATTTCCCAACGAAATGCCAATCGAAAGCGGAAGTGATGCGAACCTACTTGGATGTGACAACTAAGTGAAAGAAGAGTCAATGAGAAAATTTTGTGGAGGAAGGACCAAAAACTTCAGAAGTTTGCGAGACGATGCTCGTTAAAGCTCCAACAAGCATCCACCCAGTTCAAGTAGCATGAGAAATTTGAGAGATTGGCACAGTAAGGATGGTCTTTTCCTTCATATGGGGGATCCGCAGGAATCAACAAGGATCAACACAACTCAGCCAACCCCACACCAGAGTCAGAGTCATTGGTGAGTTGAAGCAGCATGGCGGATCAAAGGTTCGACTACTCAAAAACAGCAGCAGAGAGCAGCTGGGAGCCAAGAGGCGCATTGCAGCTGGAGCAGAAGATTGAAGACTCAGCAAAGGCGAGGAGTTGCAGTGTTCACAAAGGCTTTGACGAGGACGTCGAAGGAATAAGTGGGGGAGAATGTCACGGACAAACTTCTAAACAAGATGTTTGATGTAATGCTTATGTATGTCCGTATCTTTTGGCATGTTCATGCCTTGTACAGCATATAGAGGGGCGGTCGAAGGCTTAATAGTCCAATTTTAGTTGGGTTGTTGGCCTCTTTAGGCTTGTAAATAAAGGTTCTGTCATGTGGACACGTGCGAGAGATTTTCGGTCTATAATGGACCATTTTACCCTTTGTTGTGTAACTGTTCAGAGCTTGTAAAGTCTGTTTGTAATTTGCATTGTCTATGAAGTGTTTTTCGGAGATGTTTGCTTGTGGATCCCGATTGAGGCGTTCTCTCTAACCCGTTCTCTCTTTTGTTGGTCCTAAGGGATAATGGGAGGCTTCGGGGAGGCAGACCTTTGCGGACGGACACGCAAGGGTGCCGCACGACTTAGGCAAAACTAGCTAAGTCCGTGACAAGCCGGTACATACGTGTCTGAGGCTCTGAGCAAAATCATATTCCCTGCTTTATAGTACATAAGTGTATGCATATATTGATCTATATAATGAAGTTGATAAGTTGATCCCTGTCAGTGTCTATTGTTGGATTGATTGGTGAAGGTTATACAACTCCCAAAGTGTAAAAAGAATTACTATCATTCCAAAGGAGCAGACCCAAAAGGCGAACCATGATCATGGATTTAAGTCTCTGTCAGATATCAGTTTTTGTAATCTATTGGACTGATTGCTACATATATTCCCGATATACCAACCTGCACTGATCGCTATCATAGAATAAAGTCACAAAAACAAAATTAAAATATATTGTATTAATATTAAGGTATATGTTTCGACACTGGTACTTGATCGAACCAAAAAAATTGGTCCATACCATATGTGACTAATGAAGATGCGGATCTCACTTCTTGTTGTTACATTTGGTTAGATTTTTCTGTTTCTTCAAACCAAAGTGAAGTTTCTATTAATCAATGTGGTATTCAACATTATTTTACACTATAATAATTTCTAATCTGTTTGACGCATCATCAGGATGATATACATTCCCATTTTCCAGAACTCGATGATTTAAAATGGGTCAGCTTCAAAAGTTTAGTATACTTTATGGTGGCTCCCACACTTTGTTATCAGGTACTGCTAACATTCATTTTTGCTCCCAAGATTTACACGATATTCATGCATGGGTATTCTCTGTTCATGCTAAGGTAATTTATTTAGTTATTCGCCTGCTTCTGATTGGCAAATATCTGCTCTATGTGTATCAATTTCATCATTCATCTTGGTCCTTTACTGAAAACATGAGAAGGGTCCCAAATCATCAAACACTAAAAATTTGCAGCAGTCAGCAAATCTAGTTCTCTAAAGATCCCTATTCTTCTGAGAAGAACATAGATATAAATAACAAGAGAGAAGAATATTTTTTTTATTTATCTGAAAATAAGAAGTATAGATGACACGTAGAAATTATAAAACAATTTTTGAATCATGAATTTTAGAGACACATATACAGGGTTTTTCATGTGTGAAATGATTGGTAAGTTACATATGATATGCAATGCATTAACATCACATATCATGTGTGTGTGTGTGTATTAACATTCTGGAAACAGCATATTATTCATAGCAACACAAAATGATGGATATATAAGTTGAAAACTACGGAAAAAATGAAGCAATGGAAAATTTTACCCGAGCTCTCACCTGCTTGAATTGAGCTTAATACTGGTTACTAGAAATATCAGTATGCAGAAATTTGATGTATATTCCTACAATAAAATCTTAAATAGATGCTTATAACACACTATTGGACCAATAACAACTGCTTTTCGCCCCACTAAAGGACATAAAAGTTTGCTTACTGATTATTTTTCAGAAACTAATTAGAACCCCTTCGGTTTAGTTTGGTCTTATGTGAAATCAACATATCAAATCTAGGTCTGGTAATGATGCTGGTCCTTGTTTATACTAGTATGATACGATTACCTTACCATACCAAGTGATGTTACATGTTGTTATTGGCTGGTCTTGCCGATTTTAATTTTTTTATCTTCTAAGGCCTACTCTTTTGCTTGTATACTCGTCTCAGTAATGATTCAACATGTGTTGGAGACATTATAATCCATACATAACAAATGTACAACTGGAAAACTTGTAAATGCACAAGTTTTGTATGATACATATCATACCTTATTATGGCCGGCCTCTATTACCATCAAAATGTATGCCATGTCATGGTTAGAGATCAATGTTAATTTTGTAAAAGTCATGAATAACAATGCTATGCAATTGACTATATGGTTTTTCTAATTGGACTTTTTTATAATTTATTCTAACTTTTTCTAGTTTAACCATCAAGGTTGATCACCTAAGAGCTCACTCTGACATATTACCCATGTTATATGTAGCTAAACTATCCTCGTACAACATCCATTAGAAAGGGTTGGGTGATCCATCAAATTGTTAAGTTGGTGATATTTACAGGTTTGATGGGCTTCATAATCGAGCAAGTAAGCAGTTGTTTCCTTGTTTTATGTCCTACAGTGAGGTAATTGTTAAAAAATAATTTGCTGGAAATTCTTTTTTGCAGTATATCAATCCTATCATCAAGAATTCTCAACATCCTTTGAGAGGGAACCTTCTGTATGCTATAGAGAGAGTTCTAAAGCTGTCAATTCCAACTTTGTATGTTTGGCTTTGCATGTTCTATTGCTTTTTTCATTTATGGTAAGTCAAGGTGCATATCCATTTAAGAGAACCAGTACATGCTGCCTTTTATTATTTCATTTCTTTCACACACTAAAAAATTTTGAAGAGTTCTCCTGAGTCTGAGCTTCTGAGCATGGAATAAAAGCATAGATTCATTTCTTTTGGATTAAATGGAGTGCCTTCTGTGTGAATATAGGTTAAATATTCTTGCTGAGCTCCTTTGTTTTGGTGATCGTGAGTTCTACAAAGATTGGTGGAATGCGAAAACAATTGATGAGGTAGTTAGACATGTGGACTTACTGTCAATTTGTTTCCTTTCATGATGATTTTATAGCTTGTACTATAAACAAGCGAGGACTTACTTTCTCCGCTCTATCTTATTTTTTGTCTGTGCACTACTGGACTACATTAGTATTGGAGAATGTGGAACATGGTATATCTCTTTAACCTTGACTCAACTTTTTTTTTCCATGTGCCTTCTTACATGATAGCTAAATTGAAAATAAATGCTTTGTTCACAATAAAATCAATTTAGTTGCTTCTTTTTTTGAAGCTGCAGTTTTTTTTCTATATTACCAATATTCTTTGGTTTCGCTATGAGACTATTACTCTCTTCTTTTAGTATAATTTTTCCTTCTCTGTAAACCGAAGAAAAATGGTAGATGTCGGTTTTGTAATCATGCCAATTCGCATGCTTTAAAAGATGCATTTAAGTCTTCATTTCTTCATCCTGCTTTTATGTCAAAGCAGTGATTGAAAGAGGCGCTCGGGCGAGGCGAGGCGAGGCCCGAGCGCCTCGCTAATGTCCCAGGCGGCGCGCTTCAAACAGGCGCCGCCTGGGCGCTCGCCCGAGCCCAGGCGCTGGGCGCTTCGGGCGAGCGCCTGGGTAAACCAAGTGACCGAACCAGGATTTTAGGTCTGGTTCGGTCCTGGTTCGGTTGTTAGTTGGTTCAATCGAACCAACTAAACCGATATAACCCTTACCCAACCCTAACCCGCTGCCGCTGCCGCTCCCGATCTCGCTGCTCGTCGCTGTCGCTGCTCGCGCCTCCCGCGAGCCCTCCCGTGAGCCTTCCCGCTGCTCGCGCCTCCCGCTCCCTTTCCCTTTCCCGCTGCCGCCGCCGCTCGCCGCTGCTTCCCCGTTTCTCCGTCAGGCTCAGTATACAGTATACTGTTAATATTAAGTTTATTTGAATTTTGAAATGATTAATTTTCAATACTGTTAATAGATTAATAATATATTATTTTGATTTTAATGTTGTTAATTTTTATTTTGATGTAAAATTTTATTGTTTTGAATTTTAAAACTTTTTGTTAATGTGACATTGTGATTTTGTATCTTAGATTTTCTTAATTTAATAGAATATTTTTATTTAAAATTTTAAATAATTATATTTATTAATTATATTATATATTTTTATATTTTAGCGTCTCACTTCGCTCGAGCGAGCGCCTAGCGCCTCGGGCGTTTTTGGACCTTGACGCCTTTTGACGCCTAGCGCTTTTTAAATCACCGTGTCAAAGAAATATGGTACCCCACCAACGACTTGAATAATGTTATTTGGCTTCTTAAACAATGTCAATTAAGTAATAAGATTCTTTTCTACATTAGTTAGTAATAATAATGTGAATTAGGTTCTGGATGTTTCAAGCCTACTTGTGCATGAGAACTTACTATGTCAGTAGTGCTTCTGAAGGACCTACTCGAAGATGGCTAGATGAGTTTAAGACAATCCTAATGCTTCAGACAGTTCTATCCATAGACAAAACAATTAGACCATATGATTAGCTAATATTAAAATGACAGTGTTGGACTTTAATGGCCAACTTTAACTGCCAAAGACTGTCAGCCAACTTCTTTCAACTGTACAGTCGAAGTTCTCCATTTATGTCATAGATATACTGAAAAAGTTTTGGTAGAAGAATGAAGAACTGCATGCAAATATTTCATCACAAGTATGCTAGAGGATTGTGCAAAATTTAACTATTTCAGAACTTAGCTGAGATTAAATCCCCTCATTTGACAATCCACTGTAAAATCTGATTTTTAGCTAAGAAACAAAACCAAAGATATCCTATGTGAAAATCCATCAATATCAATAATATTTAGATCTGTTTGATTATTATTTGGTCAGTGTAACATATATGTCCCTTTTGTTTAACTTCAAAAAGTCACAATTTGAAAATTGGCTTTGGCAACAAGATGGTTTTTTCCTTCCAAACCTCTCGCTAACAAGTAACTCATCAATTATTAGTTGCATTAAGCTTCAAAATGCATATTTTGATAATGTCATATGACAGAATTCCATAATGTGTATATACAATGATTTATGTCCATCTTTTGATAATGTCATATGACAGAATTCCATAAAATGCCCATCTTTTTCTTCGTCCACTTGGGTTATACTTTATTAAATTATGCTTCATTTTTTATCCATCATGTCCTTCAAGATTATTGTTGATTTAGGTTAACTAGTTTAAGATTCAACTTTTTTTAACTCTCGTATGTTTTAACCATTAATCAAATTGTATGATTAGATACTTTGTATATACTGGTTCATTGGGGTTGGGGCAATGCTTATGAAAGAAATGATTTTCCACAAAATGATGGCTGATAACTCATTGGTACATTTGAATTTGTGGTTGTTAATTCTCATAATTTTAATATTTGACAAAAATCAAATGTATTATATCTTTTACTATCATTACTTATTTATTTCCCTCTGGAATTTTACATCTTTGACTGATGACAATGATTTATGTAGTCTATCATTTTTCTGGTCATTGATGAAAATTGATCATTCCCAGCCTGTCCACAAATGGATGATTCGTCATATATATTTTCCCTGCTTGCAGAATGGCTTACCAAAGGTAAGGTTTCTGTTATATTCATTGGCCTTTGATATAGTTATTCCTAGATGAACATCTTCTTAAGGTGTTTTCTCTACCAAGAAACTTTGATCCATACATGTCTCAACTCAACACTATGTAAGAGTTTGATCATGTGTATGTTAGAGGTGAAAAGTCAATTGAATTGACAATACACCATTTGAAAGACAGAAGACTTAAAAAAAACATCTCTCAAAATCCTTCTGAGCCATTCCTCAAAATTATATGTTGAATACTAATCCATATCTGGGGAGGTCAAAGAATAATTTGATTTAGTAGATTATATTTATAGACCTTTTCATTTAATGAGGATTGCATTGCTTACATTTTACTGAACAGACTTCTTTGCAATTGTAATCCTTTATGAAAAAAAGGATAAATGCCTTAAATACTTTATTTGAGCTGGAATCGCTTTTAGGTCCTTTGCTTTGAGGTATTTGCATTATATGACTGGATAAGCTTTGTTATTGTTTTCACACTGTTCTTGCCAGAGTGCTGGATCTTATCTTTTATTCAAATGTCTCCTTGCAGGGTGTTGCTCTTATGATAGCCTTCTTTTTATCTGCCATATTCCACGAGGTAAATTGTTATCTTACATGATTTTGCCTCTTAGAAGCTTTGGATTAGTATCTCATATGTTTAGTAGCTCTGTTATTCTACCAAAGGAGCTTTTTAGCTTTGTGAAATGGAAAATGTGTTGGTTATGCTACTTTGGTGGAATTAATTGAGCTAACCAACACATAGGAAGCTATGACACATAGGCACAGGCTAATGTATAATTTGTGACTACTGAGTATATGGTTGAACTATTTGAATAACGATGTTAGGTTTTGTCACTATATATGAGTTCACTTTGCCAACACACATTTTCGATCATTTATGGATGGTGAGGAATCCAACCCGCTTAATGGCAAATGATGATCGATGAACTGATGTGGTTGGTGAGCTGGAGTTTTAACCCGTGGTGAGTCAGTAGAATGTATTTGTGGTGGTGGCAAAGTTAACAAATGCCTGAGCCAGCAACTTAAACTATTGATCAATTCTTGAATAAACAGGGATATGATCTGTTTTTTTCCTTTCCTTCTCACATCTTGGATGGAACAGATTGGTATCTTTAGATTACGTTAGTTTGCTTTTTTTTCATATAACTTGTAGCACTAGTATTGTTCTGAAGATGCATAATTCCTACTCTTTGCTTCCTCTGTTTTCTTTATTTTGCAACCTTTTGTTTATTTTATTACTTGCACTTTTAGGCCTTATATAATGTTGGTCTCAAAAAATCAAAATATGTGGCAAAAATAGCTGTTGGAATTAAGTTGTAGCACTCATGCTGTATGTTTATTGCTCGTCTTCTTGTCATTTTTTTTTTTTTTTCATTTTTCAGTTTAGTTGCTATTTTAAATTCTATGACAAAATTTAAATCGTATACAGATATGTGTTGCTGTTCCCTGCCAAATATTCAAGTTCTGGGCATTCATAGGAATCATGTTTCAGGTAACATCCATCAAGTCAACTTTTTGACAGCATGTTGAATTTGAACTATCCTTTTCTTAGAAGATGCTATAATTAGCTGACATGCACAAGAACTTGACCAGCATTGAAAAACAAGTTCAAACTTGCATAACTTCTTGGAGATACAATACCGAATTTTGATTTCATTGACTCGGTACTCACATGTTATCACGATGTTTGGCTGCAAACAGACTCTAAGTTATTCTTTTCATGTAGGCTTTATCAAGCACCATGTGATTAGGAATCTCTACCAAAACCCGCCAACCGTTGTTTAGTTTCACCTTTCAGTTCATAACCTTGTCATTATCTTCCTCAACATGACTATATTATTTAGCATCTATAGTTTCATGCCAATTGTTAAAATGATTAAATTTCTTGCTTTCGCTTACTAGTTCCAACTTTGATAGAGAAAACACATGATAGATAACTATAGACCTTTTATTCCCATTCATATTAAATTTCATGTTTTCGCTCTACTAGTTCCAACTTTGATAGAGAAAACACATGATAGATAACTATAGACCTTTTATTCCCTTTGGTATTATAAAATCCTTTGAGGGCATAACACGGTATATAAAATCCTGCATTAATTCAAGATAATGGATCTTGGAAAAGATTCATGCTCCAGCTATTTGAACCATACACTTCCAATTTTAGGTAGGGACTGTATATTCATTTGGGTTAGCAAAAAGTGAGTTATCTATTGATCCCATAGTTAGATAAATTGAATCAATTAAGATGCAAAAGGAAAAGACCTAAGAAAATAATTTGAAACGAAAAGAAAAAAAATGCGTGACTATTGTTGGTATCATAAGAGATATTGTAAAAGATGGCCAAAGATCCACACCATGGCTTCCTATTCATAATGATCTTTTTTTTTTTTCTGTCATTGCTTGCCAGATTCCCTTGATCGTGTTGACAAAATATCTCCAGAATAAATTCAAAAACACCACGGTATGTTGAGTTCATAATCCTCGTCGATAAATCGGTTTTTTGTATCTTATTTTTGTAATGTGGAACTTTAAGAAACCTAATCTACATTTTTGTTTTGATGTTAATCGGCCAGGTCGGAAACATGATTTTTTGGCTATTCTTCTGCATTCTGGGACAACCAATGTGTATCCTCTTGTATTACCATGATGTGATGAACAGGAAAGTGAAATTGTAATCAACTTATAGTTGCTAAATTGATAACCATTGAATGCAATGCATAGTATCTTTATGCACCTGACCATTTAGAAAGCCATTAAGGTAATTATAGGTTACTTCGGGAAAAGTAGTTGACGTCCTGGTTAGCCCAACGTAGTTCGAACCCCTATATACAGGGTAGTTCGAGGTACCACCTGCACGAAGACTAATATCAGGAGAGGATTTTTTGATTTGATCTATTTGATGTCTAATATGGATGATTTTATCCCATGTCAGCTCATTTATCACAAAAGCTAATACCTAAGCAAGGCTCCAAGTCATCAGCACCAAAATGACGTCGCATTACATCGCGATGTGTCCCGCATCGATGATTGATAATAATCGTCGTATCTTATCAAGATCAGAGAATGCTTAGATGATTCACATAATCTTATCCAAGGTATCAAGATCAGAGAATGCTTAGATGATTCACATAATCTTATCCAAGGTCAGCCAATAAGAAGGCCTAGGGATTAGGTATAAAAAAGAACCCATCAGCTCATGTTGAAAGGGGGGACTCTCTACACTCTAACTCAATCATATAGCTTGCACTATTGTCTTCTCCCCTTTGTTGACTTAAGCATCGGAGGGGCTACAATGGGCAACTCTCGACACTAGCCTATCTTGCAAGATCGTCGATGGTCACGAGACGACCCCACTATCAAGACGTAGCCACAAGACAACTCTTCACCCGAGGACACTCGGACGACCCAACCTTAGGGAGGAATCTTGCAACCATGAAGATCTCATATCACCTACCTACTTATCTAGAATTGAGTTCTCGCCAATAGAATGGCTTTCGACCAGACCGCTTACGCAGTCTCACCTCACCAAGTTTCCCACGTCAGTAAGGAAGAGGCACCTGAAGAGGCTCCTGGGTGAGTCTGCACTTTCAGCAATGGACCAACTATGCCGATTCACTAGTCAACGGTACTCATTATACTATCAACATCAAAGTCAGTAATCCAAAGTTTAAGAGTGTAAACGTTAGTGGTCAAAAAAGGTCAAGCCTCCTCTTTTTTTTTGTTTAAAGCGAGCTTTTATACCTGGTCTTAAATGGGCAAAATATCTCATGGAATATTTTGTGGGAAGGTAGTCTCTAATCGTCTCCAATAGTCTCTCCTTGACCTCTTGTCCACGTGAGCCACAAGAGAGGACAGTTTGTAATTGCCTAACTTAGACCCTTGTTTATGTGGGTAAACAAATGGAAGGTGGCCTTCATCTTCCCCTTCCACCCTGAACACCATGTGGTGATTACGTGTCAAATGATAATTAGCTGACTGTGTACTCTCCACTATTTGTCACCCCCTCAAAGGCATGCTTCAAGGCTCTTGTGAGAGGGGTTCAAAGTGCAACGTCTAGTTTATTTGGCACATCAAGATTATACCTCTTCGATCCATTGTTGACTTAGTGGCACACTTAGTTCATCCAATACAAGTTTGTTCGGCATGTCCGTTCGGGATTGCTTCCCCCGGCACTGTTCGTGGTGCTCCATTGTCGACCTGTCCCTCGTATCATCGAGGGATGCACATTGGTCAAACGAGGTCAAGTTTTCTGACCTCGTCTTTTGGTGGAGGTAATAATCGAACTTCTTGACCTCCCATGTCTCGAATAGAGGTGATTCTGATCTCCACTCCTTAGGTGGAGATAGGGATCGGGCATCTTGACCCCTCGTCTTGAGCGGAGGTGAGGGTGGGATCTGATTTCCATGCCTTGAGCAGAGGCAAGGTCAGGCCCCTCGATCTCCGCGACTTGGTCGAAGATGTGGCTAGGGCTTCTCGACCTCCACGCCTTGGGCAGAGGTCGAGCTCGAGCCTCCCGACCAACATCCCTCTAGCACAAGCAAGGGTTGAGCTTCTTGACCTCTATGGCATGACGATGATCGCAGGTGAGGAGAGGGTCGAGTTTCCTGAACTCTGTACCTCAAGCAAATGAGGGGGTCAGGCTTTCCAACACATGCCATCAAGGTAGAGGAGATAAGGTGGGCAACAGGCGGTGCGGAGGTAGGTTCCTTCTTTGCTCGTTCCTAAGGGACCCAAGTTCGACAATGGGTCTATAGTGGGGAAGCTGCAAAGCCCTATCGCTGACTTGCTCCTCTTCACCTCGACTATGAAAGGAGCTAAGGTGGGCTACATAGGTGGGTTCCTCCTTTTTTAGTCCGTGAGGAACCCACCTCATGTGGTGGAGGCTCGTCTCTGCTTGAGATGATCATGTCCCTTTTCTTTCTTTCTTCTTCTTCTTCCTTTTTTTTTTCCTTAAATAGTTTACTAATGAACCTTGAGGCCAATGGGCTATGTTGTGTAGTGGTCTACCCACCTCGAGTAAACGATGAGTCAACACTTAACCTCTCTGCTTTAAGATTCTTTCTCCATGGTGGATTTACTCTGATGCGGGTCAAATTTTTTTTGACTCATGCGTCTTGAACACATTCGGTCTTATGCCTTATGTCGTGTGGCAAATCTCTTATTACATGAGTCGAGTTTTCTTGACATATATGTCACGAGTATATTTTATCGTGTGTCTCCTACTATGATGAGTTTCTTCTTACGCGGGTCAGGTTTCGTGACTCACGCACCTCATACATATTTTGTCTTGTGCCTCTTGTTGTGATGAGTTTCCTCTTATGTGGGTTAAGTTTTTCCGACACACACGTCTCGAGCACATATCGTCTTGTGCCTCCCGTTATAGTGGATTTTTTCTTACACGGGTCAGGTTTTCTTGACTCACGCACCTCGGACAAATTTTATATTATGCTTCCCGCTGTGACATGTTTCTTCTTATATGGGTCAGGTTTTCCCGACATGCACGCCTCAATCACATTTTGTTTTATGCTTTTACCATAGTAGATTTCTTCTTACATAAGTCGGGTTTTCTCGACATACGCATATCGAGAACATGTTGTCTTATGCCACCCGTCGTGACAGGTTTCTTCTTATGTGGGTTGGGTTTTCTTGACTCATGTGCCTCGAGCACATTTTGTCTTATTCCTCCTACCGTTGCGAGTTTCTTCTTCATGGGTCAAGTTTTCTTAATTCACGCATCTTGAGCATATTTTATCTTGTGCCTCCCACAATGATAAATTTCTTTTTACGCAAGTCGGATTTTCTCGAAACACGTGCCTTCGATATATTTTATTTTGTGTCTCCTACCATGATAGGTTTCTTCTTACATGAGTCAAGTTTTCCCAATTCACACACCTCAGGCAAATTTTGTCTTATGCCTCTTGAAGTGACGAGTTTCTTTTTACACAAGTTGGGTTTTCTCGACACACGCGCCTCGAGTACATTTTGCCTCGTGCTCCCACCATGGTAGGTTTCTCCTTACGCAAATATGGTTTTTTCGACTCTCATATCTCGAGCACATTTTACCTTGTGCCTTTACTGTGGCAGATTTCTCCTCGTGTGGGTTGGGTTTTCCCAACTCACATGCCTCGGGCACATTTTGCCTTATGCCTCCATCGTGATAGATTTCTCCTCGTGCAAGTCGGGTTTTTCTAACTCACATGGGCACATTTTATCTTTTATAGATTTCTCTTATTGCAGGTCGAGTTTTCTCAACTTTCGTGCCTCAAGCATATCTTGTCTTGTCCCTCCATTGTGGCAAATTTCTTCTCACACGGGTTGGGTTTTCCCAACTCATATGCCTACTTGTTGGGTAAGATTCAAGAATACCTCAACAAAAATGAGCAAGTTGCTCGGGGTCGCCCCCGGGGGTGAGAGACTTGGGTCATTAAATAGACATTAGTATCACATCGATGTTTACGCTAAGGTGGATGCGTTTATGTGCGAAAAGAGTGGTTGCTGCCCTGCTTGAATGAAAGTATTATAAGATGGGGGTAGAGCCTCCTCTATCAAGTGTTCATTCAGAGAGTCGATGGATGAGCCTATTACTACAACATCGGACTCTCCTATTAGGGGAAAAAGTTATTGACATCCTAGTCAGCCCAAAGTAGTTTAGATCCATATATGCAAAGTTGCCCGAGGTGCCTCCAATGTAGAAACGCTAAGCTCCCGAGATACCATCCACACAAAGACTAAGGTCGGGAGAGGTTTCCCGACCCAATCCTTCCAATACCCAAGTTAGTAATCCAAAGTTTGAGAGTGCGGACGTGAGTTATCAAAAAAGGTCAAGCCCTCCTTTCTTTTCTTTGTATTAAAGGTGAACTTTTATACCTTATTGTAAAGAAACAAAATATTTCATGGAATATTATGTGGGGAGACAATATTTAATTACCTCCAATAGTCTCCTCTTATCCACATGAGCAATAAAGAGGGAACAATCTGTGATCACCTGCCTTGAACTCTTATCCACGTGGGCAAACGGGTGAAGGGTGACTTTATCTTCCTCTTATATTTACGATGATTAGATATCGAATGATGATTAACTTACTTCCTGCTAGATTTTTCTTTTTTGTTGTATTATTAACATCAAATCACAAGTTTTTGTTTATTTTGGTTCACTCTCACTCGATGATTATAGTAATCGACCAAAAGGTGTCATCGACTCGTATTGTAATTGACGAACGCATGCACAATCCATTCTCGACTCGTTGAAGAGAAACCGATACAAAAAGTACGTCACGTACGAGATCATACCAATTCAACGTTTTGCATGGGTCACCCATCTCCCAGGAGGTTGCGCCTCCAAAACGATCACCGCCGGCTACTCCCCGTCGGGTGACCGTGGCTCACGACGGCGTCTCGTCGGGGTGCGCGAAGGAGTTGTTCCGAGAAGTCTGCCGCGACCGTGGCGTCTTCGGGTGGTAGTGTCTCTGCCGGTTCCCGTTCTCGTCCACCACCTCTTCCTCGTCGTCGGTGGAGATCCTGTTCTTCTCGCCCAGGATGATGGTTTTCTTCCATAACGAGTCCTCCGAATCGTTCCCCTTCCCGTGCCGCTCCCTCCTGCTGGTCCTCAGCCGCTCCGGCACCTTTCCGAAGCTTAGTGAAAGCTTCCGCTTCGAGGCCGACGCCGGCAGCACCGTCGGAGGGAGGGGCCCATGCGTCGCGACGTCGGGCGCCATCTCGATGACTGTCACTTGCTCCTCTTCCTTCTCCTCCTGCTTCCGCTGCTGCATCTCTTGTGCCGGGCTTTCGTCTTGTTCTTGCGCTGCAGCCGCAGGCGTAGTTTCAGCTGCAGGCTTCGCGACGGATTCGTTCGACGGTGACGACCGCGGAGAAGACTGCTTGCTCGAGGACTTGCGGTTGCATGTGGCGCAAAAGGAGAGGACGACGGCCATGACGGCTGCGATCCATGCAACAACGAGGCAGACGACGAGTGACGGGTGGAGTGAGGTGTTGGCTTCAGATGGAAATGCTATTCTCCTTCCCATCGCCTCCTTATGAACAAAGCGAAATCTTCATTCCGATCAAACGATTAATTCTTACGCTTCGATAAGAAAAGTTACCTCTCTTTCTTGAACGGTGAAGGTAAGAGAAGAGGAGAGAGAGAGAGAGAGGAGCAATGGGGTGGAAATGGTTTTGGCCCAGTTCTGATGGTTATAGGTAAGTTGGGCTTCTCTTCCAACTGGAATTCACTTAAAGTAGGGTTTATATGAGCGAAGAGAAGACATTAAATCGACAGGAGGAGGAAGAAAACAGCAACTACATCAGGTTGTCCTCCACATATAGATCGTCTATAAACACATAGTTGACTCGGTCTCCGTATTAACGTGGATTTTCTGTTTGTGCATTAGATTTCCATGGAGAAAATAGATCCTGTTATGATTATTATGGAAACATGGGAACCGATTAGATTGCAATATCCCAATTAAGTTGCATTAGTTTGGGATTAATTCTTTACACTTCATACGCACTCTCATTGGACCTCATATCCATGAACCATGATTGGGCGCATTACGGTGTTGGGAGAAATCAGATCCCAAGACTGATAACCAACAAAATTAGCTAAATATGTGTCACATGAATAAGCTTTGAAGGATATAGCACCACCTAATGAAGAAAAAGAAGCCGACAACATAGTTAATGTCATGGAGAGTTACCTTAGTGCCTAAGAATATAACATATGCCATCATTATTATTGCCTCCGGAGATTGACCATCACACCAATTGGCAACCTTATGAAATCTATTCATTAGGGAAGCTCAGTCAATCTATTTAAAACCTTTTATGATCCTTTAAAAACTTATAAAATTAAAAAAAAAATTAACTCAGGATCTCATAAATAGATATTTCAGTAAATACTTGATAAATAATACAAACTATATATGCCTAACTCAATCGGGCTAACTCGATTGCTTCGTTGGGTTGGACAATTCGCACCTATAGCTCGATCTGACCGAGTTAGATTGGCTGAAACTCAATTTGATATATTACGTTACCTACGGACAATAACTTTTTATTTTTATTTTTTATTTTCAAGGATATATGCCTAGTTCGATTTGGTCAACTTACACCGCTTAGTTTATTGTTTAGTTTGGTTAGACGACTCATCTCTAGCTCGGTTTAACCTAATCAAATTGATCATAACATACCCCTAATGACCCCTTTATTTTACTTACTCGCTCATAATTTATTTATTATTTATTTTTTTTATTTTCAAGGATATATGTCTAATCCAATCGGACTAACTCGTTGGGTTGGACGATTCGCACCTCTAGCTCGCTCTAATCGAGTTAGATTAGTCGAAACATGCCTCTATACCTACTCTTTGATCCATTGAGCTCACTTCAACTCAATTATTCTCACCCTATCCAACTCGGGTCTAAATATGTCCCCATCAATTATTATTAAAAATTAAAGTTTCAATTAATTATCAGTTTAATATCAATGATATATTTGCAAGTCGATAGATAGATCCGCAAGGCAGATAATATTCTACGCTTAAATTTCAAAGCAATAAATAATTAAACGAAGGTTTAT
Source organism: Musa acuminata AAA Group (assembly GCF_036884655.1). Classification (NCBI taxonomy): domain Eukaryota; kingdom Viridiplantae; phylum Streptophyta; class Magnoliopsida; order Zingiberales; family Musaceae; genus Musa; species Musa acuminata. Next base: position 48,234,170 of record NC_088346.1, on the reverse strand, counting down.
TGGATTTCGGGCTTCGGATCCGAACAAGATTCCTCTATTTTGTCAAGTTACTCGCCATATGTTAGAATTTGGGCTTCGGATCCGAACAACACTCATCTCTTTTCGGATCCGCACAACCCAAAGCTCGAGACCAAGTTGGGTGCTTCCGTGAGGGCTCAATAAAAGAAACCCCTCTTGTTCGATTCCTGCATCCGCTCTTCGCCCGATTTGCTCACCGTCCTCCTCAAGAAAGGTTGCTACCATGGCGGTCGCTTCCCCTTCCTCTCCCCAAACCCTAGACCCTAACGCCAACAGTTCCGACGCTGGAAACGTCCCTTCCTCGGCCCCCGCCGATCCCTCCTCCGCCCCTCCTCGCGCTCCTGGAGAAACCCCCGCCTCGAATCCGTCCAACCCCATCCCTAGCCCCTCCCCCGTGGCTCCTCCGCCGCCGGCGGTCCCGTCCTTCGCGCCGTCCTTCCGGCCCCTGGGCGCCCCTCCCGTCCCTCATTACTCCGCGGTCCCGAATCCGATGGCGCAGAACCCTACTTTCCAGGCCCCTGGCATCCAGCCGCCGGGGGTCCCAGCCCCGGCCTTGATCATGCCTCCCGGTGCAGCGAGCGGAGGGCTGCCAGCTCGATCAGGTGTTCCTTACCAGGTGCACGGTCAGCCTCCGGGGGCGGCGCCTATGCCCTACGGTCAAGTCGGAAATGGTTATATGGCGATGCCTACACCACAGGGTCCGATGGGGATGCCTCCTCCGGGTGGGTTGTCTTGATCATCACAAAGCTCACTATTTGGTTTGAACGTCATCTTTGGTTATTCTTTGATCTGGATAGATTCCATCGCCTTATGTGAAATCTAGCATTGGTAGTAATAATTCATTTTTGGCTTGATAATTCTTTTCTTTGAGGAAAAAATGTTTCCTGGGGTTTGTTTTGACATAGTCAGTATATTTAGTGCATTATGTAAATGGTGGAGCTTCATAGTTTTGCTTGCACTCTTCTTGCACTAGCATTTTCTCTAGGAAATTAACGAGTGGATGTGCTATACTGAGTTGATCATTGGGGTTAGTGGTGTTGGTAATTAGAAGAATAAAATGGGAATGGAAAAAAAGAACCCATTGGTGGGTTAGAAACTGGCTGCATCCGATACCAATGATCTTATTTTCTCCTACAGCCTCATCCAAAGGTTATTGGTGAAAAGACTGGCAGGCTTCCTCTTGCGGTTCTTAAAAGATCACTTCCAGTTATGTTGGTATGCTTAAATACTTCTAGTTACGTTGGATTTACAGCACCAGATTGTCTATTAAGTATTATTTTCTGCTTAGAGGTTGTTATTTAGGTTAATACAAAAAATATAAATTTTGGTTAGTGTTTGTGCTTTTTCATGTTACATCCTTTCGCTTTGTTGGATGAAACGGTGTCCTCTCCCTTCCGCTTGTCATGGATTCCTAAATGATTCAACAGTGGATCTTGTTAGCATCTGAGTGATGGTTGCATCATTTTCCTAAGGTACACTGATCTTCTTTGTGCATTTGGCCTTATTATTTTTCTTATTTTTTTGGAAATGAACTAGTTTTACTTTTTCTTAAATAAGTTAAGTTATAGCAATGTGTTCATAGTGCTTCTAAATTGAATAGCACAATGCCATGGTCTGAGATCAGCAAATATAGTTCCTGGTGTAACTTCTGAAGATTGTTTTCAAGGATGTAGATAAGGTAAGGCCGTCTTCACAAATCTCCAGTTTACTTGAGATAGATTACATTTATTTGCATGTCCCCCCCCCCAGGTTACTCTTACAGCTGGTCGTATATGCTATCTTTGTGGTGTGATCCTTTGTATACTTTTATTGTGTGGTAAAAATGTTTTTAAGTTTTCTTGTTTATTTTGTTCTCATGTTGTGAAATTTTAGTTGCTGTTTATAAATTTAAGGATTCTATCTGATAAGTTTGCATAGATATTGTCTGCTATTCTGCAGGAATGCCCCGGTACCCTGCACCTTACCCAACAATGATTCGTCCTGGATTTCCTCCACGTCCAATTCCACCAGCCGGCATGATTCCACAAATACCAAGGCCTCCTATTCCAAGTATTCGTGGTGTACCACCTGTAGTAACTCCTGTTATCCGGCCCTTTATACCTATTGTTGCACCTGCAGAGAAGCCACAAACCACTGTTTATGTTGGCAAGATTGCTTCCACAGTAGAAAATGAATTTCTCCTTTCAATTCTCACGGTACGTTATGTGTCCATAACTGCATTTGTAGATATGACCTATTTTGCAATGAAATTAGAACCAAGATGTGGATCTGTCAAAAATTTCTAATGCTTGACGTTCTTTACTTTCTTCTTTTGTTTGATGTGTCTTTGAAGCTTTGTGGTCCTGTGAAGAGTTGGAAACGTGCTCAAGATCCTTCTGATGGTACTCCTAAAGGTTTTGGATTTTGCGAATTTGAGTCTGCTGAAGGAGTTCTTCGTTCATTACGCTTGCTTAGTAAATTGAACATTGATGGGCAAGAATTGGTGGTATGATTTGACCCTGCGTGTTCCTTTTTCAGATGAATATACCTTTAGGAATGTTATCCTTTCCCTTTCTTGTTCTTTCAACTCTGGTGGCACTTGTTATTGACTTTTCAATTTATCTGATATTTTAATTGGGATGCAAGTCGAAGTTTACATCCTTGCTTCCCTTGGAATATAATTTTGAGACAAATGCATGACAAGGCTCATCATGACTGTCAGGAGGTTTTATAATTGATTATTTTCTAATCATGTCCATGCATTATCTTCCTCGCTGACACCATTTGTTTCTTTTATTTTTGTGATCAAGTTTGCTGGGGATCCACTCGCCCTTCCAAAGGATAGTCCTTGAAACCTAATTTAACAAGATAACATTGTCTGTTTGCTCCTCTTATTGCATCTGAATTTGCTTTTAGATGTTTGGTTGCTTTAGTGGAAAATTCTGCAAATATTGCTCAGTGTTTATAAATTTATAAAAAAGAAAACAGGAAAAAAGAAATACAATTTTCTTGCTATTATGTGTTTTGATTATCCATTAGCAGAAGATAATGTTTTTAGTTTTCTAGTTTCCATGTACTTTGGGTGTTATCACTTGGAGATTGTCTTTTCACTATTTTCCAACAAAAGTTGCTGACCTTTTGAACTGATTTTGTATTTGACATGTTAGTACACCAGAAATGTATGTTCTTAGTGAAATTAGTTTGATGGACTATTTTGTTGTATTTGAAAGCTACATGTGATATTTTGAATTTGTTGGTGTATATATTCTTCCATATAAGCTAATACTTGATGAGCCTTGTTTTATTATAACCGACCTGTTGAATTCCTGGAGCAGTTTCTTGCGTGAGTGCTAAAGTAAATGAAGAGGGTTAGAAGCAATATATAACCTAGTGTTTATGTGTGTGCTGCTTTATATTCCCTTGTTTTGTTTTGGTTCTAGCATCTTTATAGAATATCCATGAATTAGATTAAATTATATAATTCTTTCAAGGTCTTGAAAAAACAAACTACCATGCACATGGTCATGGCATCTTATTCTGTTTATGTTTTAGATGGCGAATTTGCTTCCATGCTGGAGTCCATTCACTTGGATGGATTTGTATAACTTGGTTAGAGGTTGCTGAGTATTTAGTATGAGATTAAAATTATGATAACTTTTGAGCTTAGTTTGTGGCCTTGAAGTAAACTAGTAGTTGATTTGTTGGATTTACAGTGCTTTATTATTAAAGTGGTGTGAGTTGTGCTGGATGAGTTACAAAGATTTATACATGACTTGTTGCATTCATACCCATGATTTGCATTTTTCGTGCATTCAAGTTCTCCATAATTTAAATCCTGGTTTGATTGATTAACGTGATCTCTTACATGTTCAGCTGAATATAAACCAAGCCACCAGGGAATATCTTGAGCGATATGTTGAAAAGAAAAGGGAGAAGATTAAAGAAGCAGAAACTGGAGGTCCTGCAAAGGAAAGTAATAGTAAAGAAGGTTCTGAAACACAAGATCCTACAAAACCAGTTGAAGAAGGAACCAAGAAAGATTCAGAAGATTCTGGGGATAACGAAAACCAGGATAGCAGCAAGAAATTTGGTATCGTCACAGATGAAGACCGTGAGGCTGACAGAGAAGCTCTAGAGAAGCTAACAAATATGATAGAGGAGAGATTAAAGAACAAACCATTGCCTCCCCCACCTATAGATGGGTCTGCTAAGTCGACATGTGAAGTAGGTTCCAAATCGAGGGATGGGGATTCTGATATTGATGTTGTCAGAAGTGGTAAGTTTAGTTTAATGTGTAGTTTTGCTGGTATAATTGGAGAATTTCCTGTTACTTGCTATCCTTGTTGGTATTCTTTTAGCAACAAATAAGAAAACGTTTTAATGCAGATGCTGCTGAAGATAAAAATGATGATGAAACCACAAGTGAAAACAAGCCTGGAACTGAAAGTGACAAGCCTGAAACCAGTTCACCTGATAAATCTAGGAGGCATGATAGGAACAGAGAAAGAGATAGAGAGCGTGACTTGAAACGGGATAAGGAAAGGGAGCTAGAGAGAGTTGAGCGAGAACGAGAAAGAGAGAGAGTTAGAAGGGAGAGGGAAAGGGATTTGAAGGTAAGGGAGGCTGAGCGATTGTACAAGGACCGTCTGAAGGAGTGGGAATCTAGAGAGCGAGAAAAAGAGTACCAGCGTCAGTATGAGAAGGAACGGGAGAAGGAAAGAGAACGGGAACGTCGGCGAGAGATTTTGCGGCAGGAAGAGGAAAGTAGTGGTGATGACGATGATGACTCAAGGAAAAGAAGACGCAGGAGTGTTATACTTGAGGAGAGAAGGAGAAAGAGGCAGCGGGAGAAGGAAGAGGATTTGGATGATAGATCGAAAGAAGAGGAGGAAATTTCTGAGGCTAAGAGGAGGGCATTGGAGGAGCAGCAATTAAAACTTGACTCAAGGTCTCCTGATCAGATGATTATTGAGGATGAAAATCCTATTGTGCAAGAAGAAGAGAATTTTGTTGAAATAAAGCAAATTGCTTCAGTCCAAGCTACTGAGGTTTCTGGAAACACTATTAATAATGGTTAGTTTTTGAATTTTATTTATTATGGTTGTTTTACTGTTGTATGTCCTTTATAATTACAAAATTATTTTTTATGACAGTAGATGGAATTTTTAGAAACAGCAGTGCTGATGACCTTAATATGGTGCCAGTTGCAACCTCAGACACCAAGCAGAACAACAATATTCCAGCTCGGAAACTTGGGTTTGGTCTAATAGGCTCAGGAAAACGAACAACTGTTCCCTCTGTTTTCCATGAGGAGGATGATGAGGATGTGGATGAGAAAAAAATGAGACCACTTGTGCCAATTGATTACTCCACCGAAGAACTACAGGCTGTCCAGATAAATGCATCTGCACCACAACCAAATTTGGTGGCTGCTTCTGAATTCGCAAAGCGCATCTCTGGTGTCAACCCAAAAGAGGAGAAGTCTGATGTGGATAGGGAAAGAAATAGACGTTCTAGTGACAAACTGAGCCTGAGAGAGCGAGATCGTAATGATGATGACAGTAGTCGTTTCAAAGATGAAAGCAGGGAGAAGATGCATGAAAAGAATGTTGATCGGGAAAAGGGTCGAGAAGATAAGCAAAAAACTGAAAACAAGAAGCTTTTGGATGCGAAGCAGTTGATCGACATGATCCCGAAGACTAAGGAAGAGCTGTTTGTCTATGAAATTAATTGGGATGTGTACGACAAGGTAAGATGTTATCTTATATGATATCCTAATAGAATTGCTCTTGCTGAAGAGTTTTTGCTTGCCTCTCAGATGTTGTGAATGTAAATTCTTATTAGATTATCTTTTTTAATTCATGGTGATCAGGGGATTACATGGTCTTTATGCTTCTCTAATCTAGAATATGATTAGGTCAGTGAGTGAGTTTTGGTGCTTCTTCGTTGTTGACCTGTTTCAGTACTATAGTATTTTGTTTGAAATAGATATAGCAAAAGATCTTTATGCTTCACTTGTCTAGAATATGATTAAGTAGGTGAGTGAAAGTTTGGTGCATATTGGTTGCTGGCCTGTTTCAGTACACTACAATATTTTGTTTGAAATAGATGGAGCAAAAAATATTTGGAGTTAAAGGGAACTTATGCCTATCATAGATGAACTTGGACGATCCTTTGTTTGTCTTCATTATGCAGTTCTCTAGCTGCTTGGTTTTTTTCATTGTTAATGATATATACCTTGATATCCACAGCATGAGTTGCATGAGAGGATGAGACCATGGATTTCAAAGAAGATAACCGAGTTTCTTGGAGAGGAGGAAGCTACTTTGGTGGACTATATTGTTTCTTGTATCAAAGATCACATACAAGCATCGACAATGCTAGAAATGCTTCAGTCTATTCTGGATGACGAGGCAGAAATGTTCGTCCTCAAAATGTGGAGAATGTTGATATTCGAAATCAAGAAAGTCGAAACCGGCTTATCTGTGAAATCAAAATCCTAGGCTGCAGGTTATATCTCTCTCAGTTTCGTAAATTGTTAATGTTTGTCAAATCTTCTTCAGTAGCCTTAGAGTCTGTGTCTGTAGACAACAATATTCTCCGAGTTATTGCGTATCCAGTACTAATCACTTTGTACGGCAATCAAACAAGGATTTATGCCTCTAATTAAAAGGGGTTTTCATTTTTTTCTCTGGCCGATATGTTTCCAGTCGTCATCTCACAAAGCAAGTTTTAGTGTGTTTCTGATGCCTATTCATTTAAAAAAAAATGCAGTAGTTCGTGATTGTAGTCATATAATGAGGTCAGAAACTATAGTGGCACTGTGCAATTAAACATTAGTGCATGGCTTGATAGTGACTATCTTTCAAATCTTCTGTATTGGGTCTCACTTGAACAATCATTTTCATCGGTGTAACTTTGGTGTTGCTGGTGAATTTATCATCTTGTTCATCGCTTGCAACATGGTTGTGATGTCTCCTTGTGTGGTATGTTGTGATCAGTAGTTGCGAAAAAGAGATGCTAAGTTGACAAACCTATTCATGTCTCTTAGCGAATCAGTTTGTGTTCCATACTAAGTTGTATGTATGTAGTGTTTGTTAAATATGAACATGCAATTTCTATGCACAACTGTGAATTTTGTTGGGTAGAAACAAATAGTATTTCTGTAGATGATGTCGCAGAAGTAGAAGCTTTTACTCGGCTTTCAATTTAGATCCTATCTAACAAAAGGAGCTTCCCAGTTCTTGCGACTTCAGCAAGCTCCTCTTGAATTCACTTGTTGGAGGAAGTAATTGGTCCAGCCTTGATTTATCATTGCAGTTTTTCATTGTACTAACTCCCTCGTTGTGGACTCCTAATTCTTGATTACAGTTCGATTCAAATGGGAACCAAACTATTCGTTGGTTTCAAGTCAAATCAGAATCCAACTTGTTTATTGTTCCTCGCTTGTGAGAACCGGAAATCCGTACGCTGTCGTCGGATCAGCTGACCCTATCATAGGTATCGTTGCTCTTGGTGTGCGGTTGAGGAATCCCAACGCTGTGTCAGATCGGTGGTGGAAGATGAGTCTTTCTCTCTCTTTATCTCTCTGATTCGAGGGATTAATTATATATCATCTCATTTAGTTAGTTAACTTTAATATCTCAATCCCTGTACTTTGAAAAGTTATATTGATATCCCTATAAATATTAAAATAAAATATCTATATATATTTATCCTAACATTATCAATTTTATCATAAAAAATAAAAAGATAATTTTAACATTCTATTTGATGATAATGAATGACGTTGATAGTGGTGGACGATGATATCAAAGACCACGAGTGATTGTTATGGATAAGGAGAGTGATGATGAGAGGTGACGGTTGCTCTACATTTATGTCGATTCCAACATAGTTATCGACGGTCCTCATCTCTTGTCGTCATTCTCTTCATCGCGGCTCCTAGTGACATCGTGTTAACCACCACCAATGTTGTCTACCATCACTAATTGAAATGTTAAAATTATCTTTTTTTGTCCTTTATTTTTATGTTTTTATTAGTAAAATTAATAATATTATAATAAATAAATTTAAATATTTTATTTTTGTAACTATAGAGATATAAATATAATTTTTTTAAAATATAAAAATCGAAATACTAAAGGTAACTAATCGTAAATGGTAATATATAATTAGCCTCATAGGTGTCATCTTTGATTTTATACTCAAGCGGAGTTTGAGTTTGATTTTGTACTCGAGCATAACATCCAAAATACAGTTTCACGTCGACAATAGTTGAAGACACATCATTATAGCTTATGCATCTCATCGGAATGCTTATTCTAATCGATGAACTTATTCATCGAAATATTTATTCCAAGATATATTCATCGAACACTTATAACAAGTCAAACCATCATATCTCATAATACAAAATGCCCCACAAGTAATGAACGCCACCTTAGAATAGCGTATCAGGTCAATCGTGATAGATTGTAAGCTGACGTCGATTAGATTGGACGATTAAAGTATTCGAGTCTCTTTAAAGAGGCTATAGATTCAAATCCTCTTGGACAGCGTAGCACTTGTTTGACCGAATGACCATCCAACGTGGGGGATTGCGTGGAGTGATGGGGCTAATTATATATTATATTTTATAATTATATCATTTTAGTGTTTCGGTTTTTAGAATTAAAAATTTTATATTAAAATTCTATAAAAGTAAAATAAATAACTTTATTTATCCTAATGTTCTCGGTACAGATAGAATAATAAAAATGATTGATAAAAAGATAATTTCAACATCCTAGTTATATTTTTTTATCGTGATGGACAATGACACTACTGGGAGCGACGGATAAATGAAAAAAGAGAGTGATCACGAGAGGTGAGACAAATGGAGAGAAAGAAATGGACGACATGCTCTACATATACATCGGCGTCACTCGATAATTGTGTCAACACTGATGCAAATGTAGAGTGGCATCGTTCTGCATTTGCATTTGTGCCGACAACGCTATAATTGAGTAATGCCAAGATAGAAACATAGCGTCGACATCTATATCATTCTTTTCGTCACCTCTTATCTACAACAATCACCCAAACTCCCAACGACATCATAATCAGCAATCATCAAAAATATATAATTATGATAATAAAATTATCTTTTTATCCATCGTTTTCATATTTTCATCGTCGTAACTATAAAAATTACTTGTAATTAGCTCGAAGTGATGAGATGATGATGATTCTACTCGTATATACAAACTGGCCACAAAGCTGATTGAAATTTCTGATTTCAGCACATAAGAAACGTAGCACTGCACCAAACAAGTTGACCATGTCCAATTCAAGAGGCTGTGCAAACAATAGATTCAACACTAGCAGAACAAATTTGACCTTCATCACAACCAATTACGTGCAAAGAAAAGGTATAAAAGATGATAATAAACGCTCTTTATTTTACAGACAAATGAACCATCTCAGCAACAGGAATTCAACCAATTTGGCCTTCCTAAAGCATTACATTCACAGCAAAATTGGCAAAGGATGGTTCCATATTTACAGCAGTATTTACATTATTTACACCCATATGTACATGATGCAATAGTGAAAATCACCAATCTAGATATCGCGAGCAAGGGGATGATAAAGAATAAACCAAATTCAAAATGATCTGAACCTTTGGGATGTTCTACCACGCCGTAATAAACAACATCGCGAATCGATTCCAGCAGAATTTTTGTTTGCCATGAAACTTTTCCTCTTTTTTTTCTTTTTTTTTCGCTCGGTTTAACTATAGGTTAATCACAGCTTATGGTCTTCGGCACACCTTATAAGGCGAAGCTATCAGTAAATTTCCGCAAAGTCAGTTGCTTTGGAGAGAAGAAAGCCATTCTTCTATGTAATTCTTGCCATCTGCAACATTTAAATTGGAAACAGCATCAGAATAAGAACCAATAACATATAGCATCTTCAATGGAAATCATCTAGTATGCATCAGGGACAGAAGAAAGCGATCAATACGCATTTCTGCTACAAATCTAGCAAAAATCTATCTAATTCAAGCTAAGAAGAAAAAGATTAGTCATGATTAGTTTCCACAAAGTCAGTTGCTTTGGAGAGAAGAAAGACATTCTTCTATGCACTTCTTGCCATCTGCAACATCTAAATTGGAAACAGCATTAGAATAACCATCAATAACATATATCATTTTCAATTGAAATCCACTAGTAAAATATCTAACTACTTAAGCTAGGAATAAAATTTTAGTCATGAGTTATTAACTCCCAAAAGCCTTCAGCAAGATCCCATGCATTTAGAATAAGCAAGATTTTCAATAAATTCAAAGAAAAATAAAGATATACAGGGATAAATCAACATTGTACCAAATAGAAAAATATTAGATGCCATTCACAAAAAAAAACTTTGCAAGAAGAAGAAAAAATCAAATAGTTCTTGCAAGAAAAAGTTGAACTACAATGATTGTACTAGTGGTGTATTGGATGTAGTGAGACCATGTGGAAATTCCAATCTAATTTCGACATGCAAAGAGGGCATAGACTGCAATAGTGATGCAGTTGAGCATTGTTAGGAGAAAAAGACCAACATAAACTAAGAGCAGAAACAACAAGAAAGGATGCAGTAACTTCATCAGCACCAAAAAAAATGTTGTCTTTGATGCAATGTAACAGAGGGAAAGGAATGCTGTTTGTGCAACCGAATGGTTCCTGGATTGGTTTAAGATCTTCGAATGAGATCAGCATTTTGACTCACCAGAATGACGATCATCCATGCGATCGACCGCTCCCAAGACACGGGACTTGGAGCTCTCCGCCTGCTCACTACGACCACGGCCATAACACGGGACCAAGACGGCGAAGCTGCAGTTCTCCGAGTCGCTGTCGCTCTGGAACTCGGGGTCATGAGGTTCCAACCACCCAATCGACCAATCCGAGTCATCAGACTCGGACCCCGACATGCATCCGCCATCCGAGGGCACAAGGACGATGTCATACTCTTTATCGATCCGCCGCTCCTCCCGGCTCTGCCGCTTCTTCTTAACTCTCCTCGAACTGGTTCTTATTCCGGCACCATTAGCTGATGGAAATCTTAAGTAATCCTGCTCCTTAAATCCCCAAGGCAATTCGGGAGAGGAAATTAGGGACGGATTGGGGGATTCCTGATCTTTCCCACCCCAAATCCAGAAGGCGAAACTCGTAAAAGACACCGACATTTTTCTCTCGGCTTGCCCAAACTAAGAGAAGACACCTTTTGGAGAACTCGACCATCAAAAGACCAATTTTTTGCCGAAGAAAGATCAAAGTCAATGACTTTCAACAAAATCACCTCTTTAGGATCAGAAAAATCTGAATTTTTTTTTCTCACGCTAACCATCAACAAAATCGAAATCTTCTGAACGATACGAATCGAAACAAGAATAAATATGAATCCACAAAAGATCTTCTTCCGAATAGAACAAGAATAAATATAAATCCACAAGTATTGGAAATAGAACTCCTAAAGAAACCGCGAGAGATGCGTCTCGGAAAAGAAATCCAAATCAAAAAGCAAGCTTTATTGTGTGCTGATTAGAGTCACAATCCCACATGAGGATAAGAGCCTCGGACGAAGAGAGATTAGGCGAGAGAGAGAGAGAGAGAGAGAGAGGCTAGCGATTGAGGTGGGGTGCGACTCCCCACCGCGTCGTCGTCGTCCGCTGGTTTATAGCACTCTGACCGTGGCTTATCCCCGAGAACGCGCTTCCCTCGGTGATCGCTCCCGTCGAATCAGCGGGCCCCGTCAAGGCTGCACGAATCTGGAAGGTGGACTATGTCGTTTCCCGTGGAGTCGCGCATATGCCACCATATGCGACGCTTTTTCATCCGTCCGATATTGAGATCGACGGTAGATGTGTGATGAGGCCGACTCAACGTATGATTGCGACGCAAGGAACTGCCACGTCGGCGCCTCGCCGAACGTTAATTCAAAATTAAGATCAATACTTCAATTACCAATTTTTAGATTAGCCGAACAGCCGCCCAACTTTTGATTGGAAGCCACGATGCTTTTTTCGGGGGACCCACATAAAGCAATCCAGGTAAGGATATTAGTATGGCTTTCTAACCGCGAGCTTATCCCAGAAAACGCGCTCCCCCGGTGATCTGTCCCGTCCAATCAGCGGGTCGCATGTAGAGCACACGAAAGGTCGCGCATATACGACCATATGCGACGATTTGTCGACCGTTTGATTTTTGAGATCAACGGTTCACTGTTGTGGGACCGATGTGGCTAATATTTTAGTTGTTGCCCGTCCAATCACGGCTTAGAATTGCGACGCAAGGAACTGCCACGTCGGCGCCTCGCCTGACGTTAATACAAAAATAAGATCAATATTTTCGCTACTTATTTCTAACTTCCCCGTTCCCTTACCCGCCTTTTTCTTAGACGGTAGCGTGGCTTGGTCTATGGAGCCCATACGAAGCAATCACGGTAACTTCGAGGATGAGTCAGTTTTCGGCTTATACGTTTCACCCGAGAATAAGATAAACTCTTTAGCTATTCATTTCCCGGTCACCGTCACACGTGCCCGCCTTTTGATTGGTCAAAGCAATAGCTTCTCGTGTGGGGCCTGCACAGGGAGCAAGCCAGGTAAAGCCGACGGTAAGCGAGTATTTGAACACCCGGTCCCACCTAATAACAAGATCAACGCTTTGCTTACCCAGTTTCTGTTCACCCGTCTGACCTGCCCACCTGGCTTCGCCTATGGGACCCACATTAGCCAGCGAGGTATATAGCACGGTAAAATAGTATATGAATAAATAGCACAAGATGACACCCCACTGATCTTAATTACTGGCAATCAATTGCTTTGCACTTGAATTGGTTCACAAAATTTTTTTTCCTTTGTTCAGAACTTGTGGTGAATATAAATCAATATAACTCAAACATTGTTGTAGCTTGTACGTTATGGATTCTTATCAGCATCTACACACGTCAATGACCAAATCAAAAGAGTAAGGCACATTTCTTTGCAAACTAGAGTGTGTTTGACTCACTGTTTTAGTATTTTTATGGAATTTGTGGGTTTTTCTATTGCTTTTTCAGTAACTTAAACTTTGTGTTTTTGGTAGCTAAAAGCCTTCTCATGTGTCAGTAGCAGGGAGAAAGTTGCAGTGGAAAAGAAATTGACAATAATAATATCAATAATAACTTTATGTTTTATGTTGGTCAATGAAAATATGATTTGCTCTGATATGATTATCCTAAATTTTCTTTTCTACGAGGAAATTTTTTTCTTGTTTTCTATGTATTTATCAATGCATTGAGTGGAATGAGTTTGATACGCCAAGTTACCTCGAGGCCTCCGATCTGTGGATGCCTGCGGATTAATGCTGCAGGCAGATTTCTTATGATGTGGCCCTCATCTTTCCTGTCCAACTCAGTGCAAGCCATGTCTCCATCTACTGCGTGCAAGAGCTGTCGTTTGACCCACTTTTCATCATGCTAGATGCATGGAGAATTCAGTCAGTCTCTCTTCCTGTAGCTCTCTCACCATCGCTGAAAGGATGATGGAGAAAGGAAAGAAAACACTTGTCCTATCCATCCATGATTCTTCCATTTGTTATGTTTCTGTCATTCCCAAGTGAAGAACATAATTCTCAGCCCAGCTTGATAGGATGATCCATGTTTGCTATCCTGATGGAGGATTAGAATATTAAGCAACCGAAGCTTGTAAGTTTTGCAGCCCTGATCTCATCCAGTGTCAAACATTTCACCGAATCTATTTTTAACGTGTTAATAATGGCATTTAGAAGATAAATGAAAGAAGATAATGGCATTTAGAAAGAAATGAAAATTGAAAGATTAGACGTCGCATTTAGAAGATAAATTATTAGTGTTGGAAATGATAAGATATATTCTGGTACAACTCTTATGGTAACAATTAGCAGTCATGTTAGTGCTAACGTGGAGCCTCAATGCATTGTGTCGACGACGTCCGAGGTCATATGAGACGACGAGCGTACAGCACAAAGTTACTCCGAAAAGATTGGAATAGTGTCGTGCATTGCAGATCCATGTAGGTCGATCGGTGCTCACACAGGAGGTACAAGTCGGTCATCCGAGAAGTTGATCGTCGTTAATAGATCAAATACGATCGACCCTCATTCGTAGGTATAAAAACCAACCCCCTGATCGACGTCAAGAAATCTCCCCTCCCGACCTCGGCCTGTGTGTAGGGGCCCGACGACGAAAAAGCAGGCCACTCACGAAGAGAGAATACCACACTCGAGAGACAAGGATCAAACTTAACTTGACTCGACATTCGATTCCACCACTCGAGCATCCACATGGGCAACCTCGTGCATCCGAGATTTGAACAAAGTCGTGTTGACACCTTATCCATGGCGTAAAGGTTCACTAACAAGAAATAATCCTCGATCATATCGTTGTCACATTTGAAAATCAAGTCTCTTCTCAAAACTTTTTTTTTTTAGCTAATGAATCCTACAAAACTATACTAGAGGTATTTTTTTAAATCATGAAATTAGTCAAAATAAACTTAATATAGCTTTCTAAAGTCTTTATAAAAATGGGATGTGATTCATGAGAACCAGAATTTGCAGACTCCACCACACACTATCCATTGCACTCATAGAACAACATGCTGGAGTATTAAAAAATAGTGAACAAAGTATCTACATGCATAGAAATTTCTTGAAAATTTGTCATGATCTATTTTGGCATGATGGATGAAACTAGAATTTTAGCGTATGGAGAGTGCAAAGAGTTTTTTTTTTTTTTGCTTTTATATTTCAAAACAAGCAATAAAATAAATGATGATTACTACTATGGGATTATATTTTATTTAGTTTTAATGACAAAACATATGAGCAACATACTTTGTTTTTAGAATTCTCCTCCTTATGTTCTTCAATACCTTCCTATTAATAATTCCTCCATCGATTTGATGTGAAGAACCTAAAAAATAATTTATTAGTTTAAAGAATAACACATGATTTTTCAAATTACCATACCGCCCTCAAGCATGCATATAAGCAAATCCTCATTCGATGGGCATTGAGATAATTTCATCTCATTTGAATTTGCATTTAGTGGGAAAACGTCAATTAAATATTAATTCGTCATACGGGCATTATCGTCATTTGGTTCCTTCGAACACGAACTAAATGGAGACCGACTACTGACCTGCCGCCCGTTCCGGTCCTAATTTTCGAATTCGTTAAGCGTTCGCTCTTACATTCCGGTCGGGAAGTGAAGAGGGGCGAACACGCGAAGCCCTAATTCCCAGTCTCATTCCCCCTCTTCTCCCACTCCTTCGAAGGTGACGATCAACCCCTAACGTTTTCGTCCCTGTGGTTCCTCTTCTGGTCTGAGATCCTGCCTCTTCGCTCGTAGGTGTTCGAGGTTTCTTGGCTCGTGATCCTGCCAATGATGGAGAGCTCGGAGGAGGCCAAGGCGTTGCACAAGGACTGCGTCAAGGTAGCCGTCAACGTCCGGCCGCTCGTCACCACGGAGCTCCTCATGGGCTGCACCGATTGCGTCACCGTCGTTCCTGGGGAACCCCAGGTCTTGATTTCGCAAACCATGAACTTTACGTCCTTGCGAGAGAAAAAGTTCTATTGTTTTTTTTGTTTGTTTGTGTCATTGCCTGAGAAAAATATGAAGGATGTGTTTTTTTCCCCCAAGTTCTGGTGGTGAATAAGTTACTTCGTGATAGACCGCTGTATTTCCAGAATATTTTGTGGTTTTCTAATGGTGGTCCTCCTCCCTCTATGTTCTTTTTAGTTGGTCTGTGCTACGCTTCCGATAAAGGTTTCACCTTTTCCACTAGGTAGAGGTGGTTTTAACTGGCGCTGATTCTAATCCTAATTTTGAATCCTAGCAGCAGAGCTTCTTTAGGATTGTATGATCAAGTTTCATGATAACATCAATAACTGCTGATCCTACTATGTGCAACATACAGGTTCATATAGGAGCACATGCATTTACATTCGATCATGTTTATGGGAGTTCAGGATCTCTCTATTCCTCCATTTTTGAAGAGTGTGTTCTACCTTTGATTGATGCACTATTTCATGGATATAACGCCACCATTTTTGCATATGGACAGGTAGTTTGTTATATATCTAATTTCACTTTTGATCCATTTTTGATGTTTCTTCACATTGTTCTAACATGTGATTTGATTGTTTTGTCTACAGACAGGTTCAGGCAAGACCTACACAATGGGAACTAACTATACAGGCGAAGGTGATAGTGGGGGTATTATACCAGAAGTAATGGACATGATATTTAGAAAGATTGATGCCATGAAGGACACAACAGAATTTTTAGTTCGAGTATCTTTTATTGAGGTATGTCAGAGTTGGTCCTTTTCTTTCACCATTTGATTTCTCCTCCATGTATTGGTTAACTTGACCTTGCACCAGTCTCAGCCATGATTTGTCTACCAATTACGAACAAAAAACAGTATTGGTTTATTTGGTTTCACGTAATATTGTGACCTGTTGCACCTCATTTGCAGTGCTTTCTTCAAATAGGGAAGATGCCTGATTAGTCTTCTCACCGAATTATTTTCTAAAATTTTATTTTTCACTATGCAGATATTTAAGGAGGAAGTCTTTGATTTGTTAGATCCACAATCTCGAACTGATGGTACTTCTGTAGTCAAACCAGCAGTGCCTAGAGCTCCGATACAAATTAGAGAGACAGCAAATGGTGGGATAACCCTTGCTGGTGTTACTGAAGCTGAAGTGAAGTCGAAGGAGGAGATGGCATCTTATCTAACTCGTGGGTCCATTTGCCGTGCAACCGGAAGTACAAATATGAATAATCAATCAAGGTTGGATTTTATTAAACAACTTTATGACCAATCATTTCCATTTCATGTATCAGTCAGACCATTCTTGGTTGGACTTGTGTTATGCATGAGACTGTACTGGCTGGTACAAGCCAGTAATATTGCCAAAATTGTATCAGTGCACCATTGGGATGGTACAAGACCCATAATGGCATACGGGTCAGCCGATACAGTATGCTTGGTACAACAATCCATACTTAATACCAATTTGCAAATATTAGTTGACACATCCAATATGCATTTTTTAAAAATTTAAATATCAGATGATTTTCGAAGCAATGCTGTATAGTTTGTCTTACCTCTTGGTTGACAAAATCTATATACCGTCAAGAACTATAATAATTGACTTAAGCATTGCTTTGGTGAATCTAGTCATGTACAACTTCATAGGATTTCCATTAATCCATCTGAAATTTGTAAATAGGGTGATGATTTTTTCCTTCGTCATCCATGCATGGTTCATGCTTCTTTGTCAACTTGTGGTGGCAATTTTATGCTTGATGCAATGAATTAGCAGTAGAACATTATGAGGAGGATGACTTCATATTCTTGTGTGCTTTGCTTAGAGGTCCTACCTTTTGAGATTCTCATCTAAGCTTCGCATGTTGTAAGATGATTTTAACATATCATTTCAACATTGCTTGCCAACATTCATCTTGATGTTTTATAAGATACCCAATAGCATAAGAAAATTTTTCTAGAAATTACTACTTTTATTCAAGAGCCAATCATTATAATGTAATTCCATAATACATGGTGCCATTTGGACTAGCACATCAATAGTTGTTCATCTTATGATACCTTATCAGGAATAAAATAATAGGAAATTCGTGGCTGAATGTATGGAAGCGATTAAACTACATACATACATACATACATTTATCTTGAACTTCTCATGTAGTCGTAAGCTCATCGAGGACCTGGTTGGTTGTTAGGGACATTGTGTTCCTTATGGATTTATGTTGAAATCTTTATCCTATTGCTCCTATTTGTTTTATATACAATTTTATATTATTTTTCCTTTTGCTGTGTTTCTGTTATGTAGTCGTTCACATGCCATTTTCACAATATATGTGGAGCAAAAGAAAGCCAATAATGGATCTTGTAGTGGGATGGGTAACAATGAAGTAGCTGGGGAGGACATATTGTTTGCAAAGTTTCACCTAGTGGATCTTGCTGGTTCTGAACGTGCAAAACGAACTGGAGCTGATGGAATCCGACTGAAAGAAGGTGATGGAAAATTACTCTTTGCTGATGATTTCTCATTTTAATTTTTAGCCAATGGTTGTGGGTGATTAACTATGTAACATCCTACACAGGCATACACATTAACAGGGGTTTGTTAGCTCTTGGCAACGTTATCAGTGCACTTGGAGATGAGAAAAAGCGAAAAGATGGGGGACATGTCCCATATCGTGATAGCAAGTTGACTCGTCTCTTGCAGGCATGAAACTTTAGCCTTTTGTTTTCCTTCTTCAGTGACTACTAGGTGAATGATATTTTTGTTGAGTGAGGGATTCTGACTTTGGAATAGTTCATGGTTTCTCAACGACCTTTCTCGTTATATTAGTTTTGGTAAATAGTCATATTAATCTAGAGTTTGCCCTAGTCTTGAATAAATTGTGGGAGCTGTTTAAAGAAATTATGGTAATCAGTTGGAATGCTTTGCGAACTCTGAGCGGCTATGATGATTGAACCTTAGAAAGTAGAATAAAATTACTTCTATTAGTATGTGGACTTTTTTTGTATTTATATAGTTGTGGCTCTGTTTCATGATTTGTTCTACTTCACCTATAGTTGAACACTGGGAAACAGTAGATGACATGACAGTTGCTTGTCTTTGTTTAAGATTTATCATCTTCATTATGTTTGCTAAAGTTAACATCAAGCATACTAGTGAACAGGCTTCAATAAGCTTAGGAGTCTATGATGTTCCAACTTTCAAGTTGAGATATTGATACTCATTATCCAAGTTTTCATTTAGGATATATGAATGTGTGTATTAATGCGTGTCTATGAAAGCCTTCTTGTGGGTTCTTATTGGTCGCTGATCTGTAGGATTCTCTTGGTGGTAATAGCAAAACAGTTATGATAGGTGAGTATCCAAATTGTCCTTTTCCTTTTCGGTTAAAGTTTTTTTTGTGTTCCTTTGCATCTGATCTGCCGTTAATTATATCTGTGGATAGCTTGCATTAGCCCTGCTGATTCAAATGCAGAAGAGACCATTAATACTCTTAAATATGCCAATCGTGCACGCAATATCCAGAACAAAGCAGTGGTATGCTTCCTCATAAGCGTAAAAAATTTGTCAATTTAAACTGCATAGTCACTGGAAATAATAATTCACTGCATTTATCAAATTATAGATAAACCGTGACCCAGTGGCTGCTGAGATGCAAAGAATGCGTAGTCAATTAGAGCAATTGCAGGCCGAATTACAGTTTTGTCGTGGTGGAGGTGCGCCTTTTGAGGAACTTCAGGTACAAAATCTTATTGATACTGCCTAATTGTCCATAGAAATAATAATGATCTCTTTTAGGTTCTCCGGCATAAAATATCATTGCTTGAAGCAAGCAATGCTGATCTCCGTCAGGAGCTAAAGGAGCGCCAAGATATCTGTGAGCACTTAAAACAATGTGCTTTTGATGCACAGGTGACCAGTGGATTCTATTTATTATATTTGTAGTTATAAAAAATTGTGAAATTAGGATTGTGAAACCTACGACTGCAATTGTGATAGATTTTATAATATCAATGAATGCTCAAGGTTTTTCAAGTTGCATGTTCAAACAAATATTATGCTATCTGGAAATTGAAATTGAACTCTTTCAGTAGGATATCATAATATTGAGACATACACAGCAGATACTGATCTGTTGCGTCTTCAGTTTATAAGTTGAGGTGCTTGTATTCTGTTATCTCATGGAAATGCACATCATTTGATCAGGTGGAAAAAGATAAGTTGATTTTGAAGATCGAATCAGCCCGTAGTGGAACGTCCTGGGATGAGATTGATGAAATGGAAAAAATTAAGGTCCACAATGAAAGTTTCTAGTGATTATATTGTTAAATGTTCGACATCCTGCTTAAATTAATGCAAAATGTGTTTGAACAGGACTTAGATCTTACAAATGGTTATATAAAAAAGATCCAAGAGTTGGAAGCAGAGTTACTACGGGTTCGAAGTTCTTCTCGTCCTTGTGGAAATTATTTGATGAATTGCCCTGCTTTGGTTGATATGGCCTCAGGTTGCATTGAGAGGACTCTTGATTTTTCCAGTTAAGTAGCTGAATACCATCCTCATCAGATTTTTACATGTTAAACACAGTAACATCAGGTTCCAACAAATAAACTTTTAGCATGGTTCTCTAATTGTTTGCCGCTGATGTTCCTTGTGTTATTAAACACTGTTTATTTAATCTGTCCAATTGTACTATACATTTTTTTTTCTTTAAAATGAGGTATAGATGCATTGATTTAAAAAGTGGTATGCAGGTGATCAAGGTACTGCATTGTGAAAATGTGGTATGTAAGTGGATATGTAGAAGCATATACAGTAGATTTTAAATCATTCAAGAAAAGATAATCAAAGGTGTATGTGATTAAAATGCGGAATGACATTGAGTGATAAGTTGTAAGGTAGACACAAAAATATATGAGATTGCAGTATTATAATGAACATGTTCGATACTCCTAAGATAATATTAACAGGTAATACAATTTTTATTAAGCAGAAGTATTAATAGCACAAGTGAAAAAATGTATAGCACATATGATGGCTGCATATTCTTGCATACATGGACTGCATATCTGGCATAGCAGTATACCTATATGTGAATATGTTGTGGCTGTATATGCAGTCTTACCAGATCATGTAGGTGGCTCCATAGACATATGTGACCATATATGTGGTCCCTCATAGGATGGCAATATGAAGCCAAACCCCATATAGAGGCCATAAAAGCCCTATGTGATGTGGTCATATGACTGTACTTTATATGCATATGTTGACATCAATGCAGTCTAATGAACAAGATTTCCGAGTATTGGATAAATGATGGATTAAAGATCATTCTGAATCTTTCTAGTAAAGAGCTTGATTCCTTAGATATTTCTACGAGTTATCTGATGGAGAGGGAATACTTTCACAAGCTTGTGGGTGATGTTAAAATGATTGGATCTTTGTTTTAGTCTTTTAGATGTGTTTGAAATTCAATTTTCCTACGACAAAAATACTATTGTTATTTTTTATACCATTTGCTGATGCATAAGAATGCCAGAATTATTTGTCGAAGAAGCAGTTCCGTTCTATACCTGGACTGGCATTATATATTTTGTTTTATTTATATTTACTGCTACCTGGTGGACTGGTTGTGCAATTGCATTTGTATAAAAAAAAAATTCATGGAACTACTTTTTATGACTAAAATGGAATATTAGGTATAGAAGAATAATGTTGTTTCTACCAAAATATGTTTTTGCTCATATCATTTACTCTAAGTCTAGGATTTCAGCATAGTTAATTTTCTCTGTCACAAATGCTGCAGTGGAAGTGGAAGAAGATGAAAAAGAGAGGGAACACTCCATGTTACAAGATCAAATTGATAAGGAGCTTCGGGAGTTGGACAAACGGCTGGAACAAAAGGAGGTACATAATTTGATGATGCCAATGTTGATGATTGTGTAATTATTATGATGGACTTCACAATGTTCTTTTAAGTCCTACAATTTAGCTGCTAAGCATACATTTTTCAAACATCATATGTGCAGGAAGACTTAGTATTATGAAGAATCTGAGAAATAAATCTCTATTCTTATTGTTAATTATTTTGAATGCAATATTTACATTAGATTATGAGGAAAAGTAACCTTTTTTTTTATATATCTCAAGTTTTTTACTTTAAGTGAATGGATGATCATAGCCAGCAGAGTCAAGGTTTCTGTATCTTTTATGTTCCAAATCTAGTTTACTAACGTTGTAATGTATTTGCAACTTCTGTGAGTACCTTGGTTCAAGTATTCTTGACAATCTCTAGTTCTGATTCTTGCTTCTAAAAGATTGTTAAGACGGGTAAAGTTCTCATGCCTGTTAGCTTTTTTTTTTCTCATTGAAGGCGGAAATGAAGCAATTTGCAAAATCTGATACAGCATTTCTTAAACAACATTATGAGAAGAAATTATTGGAGCTGGAGCAGGAAAAGAAATTATTGATGGTAAAATTTTATTTTTTACTTGGTAGGCTTTTATCATGCCTTTTCATACACTTTTTGTAATCGCAGAAGGAGATTGAAGATCTTCGGTTCAACCTTTCAAGTCTGTCATATACTTCTGATGAGAGTGCTGAAAAGCTGAAGGCAGACTATATTCAAAAACTGAACATGCTTGAAACTCAGGTTTGCTGTTGGTAGATTACTTGTGAGCGGTTCATTCAGTTACTTATGCGTCAATCTAAATAACATATGAAGGTATCTGAGTTGAAGAAGAAGCAAGAGGCACAAGCTCAGTTGCTGAGGCAAAAGCAGAAGAGTGATGAAGCATCTAAAAGGTTACAGGAAGAAATTCAGAGGATAAAGTCTCAAAAGGTCTGTTTCTGATACATGTAAGCTGCACAAATATATTCCAAATAAATTGAATGCTAATTTTTATTGGATTGATTAAATAGGTTCAATTGCAACATAAAATGAAGCAAGATTCTGAACAGTTTAGGTCTTGGAAGGCTTCACGAGAAAAAGAAGTTCTTCAGGTACTTTCTGGATTTTGATGCATTTTATCTCCAATTTTGTTGAGCTTGCTACATTTGGTTTGTCAGGCAGATTCTTCCTGGCATAAATTATTCACTTCCTCGGAAGAGAAATATACTGTATAGAAAAGTATTTAAGTGGAATGCATTTTCCAGCTGATTGCTTGAGCTGTGATGAGCTGAAATCTTTTAATGTATTTAAATGCCTGACTTTGTGTAGCTGGTAAATTTCTTATCCACGAGCTACATGGTGTTTCTGCTCCAAATAATTTTGTACATGTGGCGAATTACTTTATTTTGTAATGTTGTCATCTGGGAGTAAACATCTTCCCTATTGTTGGATTACACTTAGAACAACAAACTAGGATATTATCAGTTTGTTTTTTTGTGTAGTCTGTTCTGTCCTATGTCTTGTCTGTTTAAATGAGAGTCTATGGTTCTTATTATATTTGAAGGAATGGATTAGAAAATTTTTCATGATTTGTTTCGCTCAGAAGACCTTTTTAATATTGTCCTGTGAGAATGTCATATATGTTGAGTTCAACATAGACATTGGAGACGCTTCAACTTTGCAATCATTCCTCTGTGTTGTCTAAAGCTTAAACAGCAAGAGAAGTTTGAACAATCTGCTAATGTTTCTTCCATCAATTTTCTTGATACCTTAAATTGTGTTCCTTTTTTCTTGTGATGCTCTTGTTAATACTGATGATTGTAGGTTCTAGGATATTTTTCTTCCCTCTACTGCACGGGCATTGAAAGAAACATGTCTTCTAGTTTTTTGAACATAGTACATTTCATTTTCTTTTTCTTGTTTGACTATATATTATTAATATCTACATCTTGAACATGACATTGCCAATGTTCTTTTCTCTCTCTCTCTCTCTCTCTCTCTCTCTCTCTCTATATATATATATATATATATATATTCTCTATGATGGTCTTATTTCAAACTACTGGAGCTTAGTAAGCTATTTATTCTGATAGATTTTGCCATATAATGTCTTTGTTGACAAAATCTAATGTGATCTTTAACTAGCTTAAGAAAGAAGGTCGAAGGAATGAATATGAAATGCACAAGCTCTTGGCTTTGAATCAGAGGCAAAAAATGGTAATGGTGCACATTTATTAGTGATTCATGAATTTAGTTTTCTTATTTAAGTAAAAAATTCGAAGTTATTTGTAACCACTGGAAGGTCTTGCAAAGAAAGACTGAAGAAGCTGCTTTGGCAACTAAAAGACTCAAGGAGCTACTTGAAGTGAAGAAGTCCTCTCGTGAGGCATCTGGTAGGTTTGTCCATTCACGAACTGTTATTACCATTTCTTGTCTATTTCTTATCTGACTGAACTCTTCTCATTATCATATTCAGCAACTGGCAATGCAAATGGTCCAGGTATTCAGGTAATATATAATAGAAGAATAAGGTGTTATCTCTTTCTTTCTTTTTTCCCCCTCTTTTGTGGAAGTTAATGGTCTTTCTATCATTCGTAATGTGCAGCCTTCTAATAACACTAATTTGATGCTATATTCATGAGCTCTTACATATTGTTTTGGTGAAGGCATTGGTGCATGCTATAGAGCACGAACTTGAAGTAACATTAAGGGTTCATGAAGTAAGATCGGAGTATGACAGGCAGATGCAAGAGTAAGGCTCGAGTCCTATATTATTTTATTTTTATGCTCATCCTGCATCTGCATCATGGTTAGTATGTCAAATCCATAAGCTAATAAGTTCAGATGTTGCACTTATTTACTGCTGATTTACTTTTGGTTTCAAAAGTACAGCCAGGGTTTATGATGCTATTCATTATGGGTTTTTTGTAGTCCTGAGAAAAGAAGAGGCTGCAAAATATGGTGTAGATTGCTGATATGAAGAAATAGAGTCTGTTTATACTGAAAACCAGAAGCTTATATGATTTTGCTTGATAAGAAACAACATCATTTTACGTCGGTTGAGTTCAAGAAAAGACACTGCTTTTGTTCATAATTTTGATCCTCTCCAATTAGTTGTAGCTCCATAACTGTCCATCTTGAGAGCCCACCAGACACTGTTGTTCTCAGTGGTCCTGTTGTCATTTGAATTTGGGCAACCGACCAGAATTACCATCACCCAATAATTTTGTAGGTGTGCCAACTATTAATGAAGACAGTAGGTTTTCAATATTTTTTTTAACGAGAAACTACTAAATAATTAGGTGAACTGGGTGAGATCGTAAGAGAAGAGAGACAAAAGAAGGGATATGAGTAGTGCGGAGCTGGCGTGCGCGCGCACACACACACACACAGATATATATATATACACACACACATATACATATACATGTACATACATACATACATACATATATGTATATGTATATATATATATATATATATATATATATATATATATATATATATATATATATATATATATATATATATATATATACACATATAATGTATATATATAATGTGTGTGTGTGTGTGTGTGTGTGTGTGTGTGTGTATATATATATATATATATACACACACACACACACACACACACACATTATATATATACATTATATGTGTATATATATGTCTTTTTTGGAGAATCTAACATTTGGCTTTGACAAGGTTGGTCTCTAACCAAGAAGAATTCAAATTTTACTCCTGGAATTTGTCAGAAGTTTGGTTTAAGTTCTTTGTCTGTCGTTTGGTTAAACTTTCTCATTCATTTAAGTTAACCTGAAACTAGATAAGCTGTAAGATGTAATTTGTAGTTCACCGTCATCATTAACTTCTATTTATTTTTCTTTGTGCAGGAGAGCTGCCATGGCTAAAGAGGTATCAAGGCTTAAGGAAGAATCTGAAATGCTTAAGCGGAAAATTATAAGGTCTGTTTTGGTTAGTTGTATATGACCTTGTACTTAATTTTCCTAATTTTTGTACTTGAATTTAACCTGACTTAATTGCGCATCTTAGTGAAAGTCCTCAGACAATGTCTCCAAGTGCCCGAAATTCAAGAATTTTAGCTCTTGAAACTATGTTGAAAACTTCATCTGGTGCCTTGGTTTCCATGGCTTCACAATTGTCAGAAGCTGAGGAGCGTGAACGAGTTTTTAGTGGCAGAGGACGATGGAATCAAGTCAGATCACTTGCGAAGCAAAAAATTTAATGAACTATTTGTTTAATTTGGCATCATCATCAAGGTACTCAAGTGTCTGTAGTACACTGATTAACATAATATGAATTCGATGCAAAATCTTTGTAAGAGGAAAACTGAATGCTAATGCATGTGTCATATGTTAGTTAGATCCAGTCAGGTGTTGTTTACTATGCAAGCTATTCAAAGACATAAACCACCTTTGCTTACCAAATGTATCGGCTCTTCTGTAGGTGCCACTTGCATGATAAAGAAGTGAAATGCAGAGAACAGGATTCTGAG
Organism: Musa acuminata AAA Group; assembly: GCF_036884655.1. NCBI lineage: Eukaryota > Viridiplantae > Streptophyta > Magnoliopsida > Zingiberales > Musaceae > Musa > Musa acuminata. Next base: position 48,208,156 of record NC_088346.1, on the reverse strand, counting down.
ATAACTGAACTCAAGAACAAGTTGGTGGCACTCAATATCTCAAAGAGACAATTGGAAGAACAATTGATGGAAGCACGTAACCAGAATTTGCAGGTTAATAAGTTATTTCTTTTTATTGGTGAACAATGCACTTTGTTTATATAACATTTTTTTCTAGTTGGTGTAAGTTTTTTTTGTGCAACTTAGGAATGCTTGGATGACAAGCATTACATGGAAGAAGTTAGCTTATGCTGATTTATATAAACCTTTGGCATGGCTAAGTTTTTAGAGTAAGCTTTTCCCCACACCAGACAATCAGAAATTTCGCTTGTACATTTAATATTGTATAGTTCCCGAATCTCTTAAGGTGAACTTTTGTTCACTTTATAGATTGGACTGGCTTTTTGTTAATATATTTTTGTTTATTGTTGATGTTTAGGCTTTCTGATTCACGACTTCAAGTCCTTCATAGATTGTTTCCATGTTTGATGACATTTTCATTTTTATGATGTAAATAGAGGTTAACTGCCAAGAGACGTAATGAGGATCCTGCTGGAAGTTCTGGAACTGATATCTGTGTTTATGAGGAAGATGGACCTTCCAATGCTATGCATAAGGTGCTTGCTTCTACTGAACAGCTCTCATCTGTCACTTGTTTTGCGGTGTTATGGTATTTTCCAGTGGTTTTTCATTTATGATGCTTGTCTCCTATTAGTAATTGTTGAGAAAGTTTAAATTAACATGGTTGACATTGTCATTTACTCCTTTTTCTATTGTCAAAGTTATATTGAAATTATATGGCACCCTGCATTTGCCTAGCAGATTTTGTAATCTTATTCTAACATGTTATGGCTATTAGTATTGATGCACTTTTCTTTAATCTAATAAGCTGTCCTTTTACATAATTTTTCTTGTCTGAAAAAATGTCTTATTTGGCAAAGGATCCAAGAGAAACCCAGTGTTCCAGTCAAGGTGTTGATAATCTAGATGATATGGATACATCAGAATCTGACATGTCAGATGTGTTCAAGTCAGATGATGAGGCATCAGAGGAGTCTCATTCTGATTTGAATGATGAAGACTGGGTACAATCTGGAAAAAAGAACATAAAGAAGCGATTTAGAAACCATCAAAATGGAAAGTCTACAACAGAAGAAAGTCATACTGTGGAGAACTTATTGTCGGAGGTACCAAATGAAAAGGGAAGGATCAAGGTTGAAAAGGATGGGCTTGATCATTGCTGCTCTTGTTCAAAGGGATCATCTTGTAAGACCATGAGATGTGAGTGCCTAGCTCTTGGCAGTGGTTGCAGCACTAATTGTGGATGTATTCCTTCAAAATGTACTAACAGAAAAGGTGGATTGATTAATACTGATATGGATGAAATAACCAACTCAGAAGCAGCAGGAAGTGGTGGAAGTCATTCTTCGTTAGATCATGCGGATGATGTGAATAGAAAATTGGTATCTGAGGGCACAATGCTTCTGCAGAGTGCACTGAGCAAGAAAACTGTAGAGAATGATGTACAACCAAGAAAGCCCTTATCTAATATTGGGAATACTGCGGTATGTATGTTTCTTCAAATTTCTTTCTTTGGTTAGGATGGCCCATAACTAATCCTTGTGTTTGCACTCGAGTAATAACTAACGTTATTTTCCATTTTGTCTCGACCCAATATAATATTTCTGCTTGTTTGAAACAATAAGCTTGACACTTTTTTATCTAATGAACTTAATTTTCTTAAAATAATGGCAGTAAACACAATTCACTTATCCAGATTTATTATATTTACAAAATCATACTTATTTGTGAACTTATTCTTCTGTCCAAATTATTGCTTATCTGTCTCTATTTTCTTTACTTTTCTTCTTAGACAGTATTAGGCACTTCGACTGTAAGAAGGCTTTCTTTGATTTCTTCTGTCTTTAATATTCTCCATCAGAAACCTATTAAATATTTTGGTTGTCTGTGGTGTCTGAAAACATGGGTATTAATGTACGAGATATGAATCCTATTAAATATTTTGGTTTATCTGTAGTGTGTCTAGAAACATGGATATTAATGTATGAAATATTAACGATGATGAGTTTATCTTCTATAAGAAAATCTCATTTTATGCACATGTTATCTACTCAGATTCTTTGGATTCCTATCAAAGACTATTGTTTATCAAGTAGAAGGACAAGAGCTGTCATTCTTTTGTACTTGTATTTTTATCATTTCAACAGACAATAAAAGAATATCAGGTATCATTTTATGTTTTATCGTGAGTTACTGCTACTAGGCTTCCTAAAGATTATTTGGTAGTTAACTCCAGGTGTGAAATCTGCAAACAAGTGTGCAAGTTCATGCATTCTCTCGAGTGCTATCTTTCATGTTTCAATCATACATAATGCCTCCGAAGTACTAATTTTAGCGTTGTCAACCAGATGAACCGAAATGCAATGAAACCAGGCAGGAGGAGAAAATGGCGTAAATCAACATTTCAGCTTGTTCCAACTGGACCTTCTCCGCCCTCGATGCTACAAAACAATGAAGCTACAACCATCAGGGAGGATGTTCCCCTAAGACTGCCTCGAGCAATGGATTCTATGGCCCTAGATAATAATCCTCCATTCGTGGATAGGAATTCCATCAGAGCTGATGAATCTGTGAGCACCAACAAGGAGATCAGAGGTCTTATTTCCCAGGGGTTGCGTAAGAAAGCATCTAAAGAGAAGGAGAACCATATGATATAATCAGGCTGGTGAGTTTCTGGCTTGGCTCTCCTGTGCTTCCTTCCGGTCCTTTCAAAACCTTGTACTGATTAAATCCGAATACTACCAATTTCATGGATCTCATGGTTCAAGAAATATAATGGATTGTAATGATTGTTTTGGAACCTGTAATTAGTTCCCAGTGGCATTCAAACTTCTCAATAATCAAAACATTCGTGACGAGCACAATCTATATAATGCCCCATCTATATAGGTTGTCCAATCCAAATATCATTGATTGCAAGACCAAGATGTTTGATCCTTGCAAAATGTAATTTGTAAAAAAAATGCAAATATTCTTTTGGTTAACTGTATGGATCATTTTCATATGTATTTGACCTGGAAATCTTTTTGACATTGATCTCTTACATAATGCAATTGATTGCTAGAATTTGAGAATTTTGTATTTAAATCTAGGTTAAAGTTTATTGTGAACATTTTGGTAATTCAACTTAGACATGATATCCCTTCTAATTAGGTTCGGAATATATTTTGATTAAAAGTGGAGGCAAAAATTTAAATAAAATCTTAATTGAATTAGGAGTGTAAATTAAGTTAAATTAATTAGATTATGACTCCTAATTAGATCAGGGTCATGTCCTATAAAGACACCATGATCTCCCTCTTAAGCTATCATTGGAGCGAGGTTAGTGGTGAAATCATCCAATCTTTCTTATTTGACTCTATGACATGCTAGAATCTTATTTAATTTTCAAGTCAAAAACTCATTATGATAAGCATGAGAAGATTATGATTCGGTAATCTCATTAATAGATTCTTCGATGAAGGATAAATTAGATCTTGGCTAATCTGTAGTTTATACCAATACTATCAAATGATCATATCGTGCATGTGTACTGTAATGCTCTTAATGATCACTTTGATTGTTTGCTCACCCTCGGTAGAAAGAAAACAAAGAGAAGAAAGGGTGAAAACAAAAAGGTCGGCTGTGGTAAGGAGAAAGATGAGTTAGGGGAAGTCTAACTGGATGCTTGATAACATATAATAGATATGTAATGTACAAAAAAAAAAAAAAAGTAATAGCACATGACATTGTCAGCATAAAAATCATTCCTATGTTTTTGTTATGTAAAAAATTTTAATGCTAAAATTTGAAATAAAAAATAATATATTAAATTTACGATACATACTTTTCGATGTTATTCAAAAAGCTCTGATCTATGAGTGCACGAATCCAAAAATTATAACGATGTCGATCTATAAGGAAAATTATAAGACCACTATGAGATATGGATTAGGGACAAAAGGAGATGAAAGAACATATATAATATCTTATTAATTGATTCACATGACTAAAGGAAGATGAAAGAAGATATATAATCTCTCGATATTACATATCCTTATATCATCTTATCTACGTATTTGTATATCCACATATATGCATATCTTTTATAGGCCAGAGTAGAGGGCGTAAGATAAATAATTAGGGGAGTTTCTCCCATCAAAGTTATCTTCTAAGAAATCATACCATAATTAATTTTTTATTATTATTATTTAATAATAATAATAATAACAGTAATAATTGTTGAGCATTAATCAGTATAAAACAAAACTCATATGATAACTATAATAAACATAAATCATGTCTTTACGTGAAAAATAAATATTATTCATAATTTCAAACATATTATGTGAATAATCAAACAAATATACGAGAATAATAATTAGATATTTATTTATCACATAAAAATTTTATCAATATGTCATGTGAGAAAACTATCAAAGAAAATCATAATTTATATTTTTTTAAAAATTTCACATGGAACCTTAAATTAGATCGGTCAATCTTATTTAATTGGGCAAGCCTAAAATTGGGCTATCCAAATTAGGCTCATAGATTTGGGCCAACCATTCACCTATCTAAAAAGGCTCGTTAAGATTAAAATTGATCAATTAAAAAATTGATCAAAATTTGATTTTTCTTCGGTTTCGATCAAAACTTAATTGATCGAATCTAAATCCATAGTTAAAATATAGTATTGATTAAGTTTGACTAAAGCATTTGATTAAAATAAATCAAATTAATTAATTTTATAATTGAGGATATAAATAAATTTTTTTAAATTTTGAAGCATAAAACTATAATTTTATTAGGATATATAAAAAAAATTTGATTCTTAAAGGGTACAATTATCAAAAGGACACAAGTTGAAATAAAAAAAAATTATAATGGCAAATATAATTTTACAAATAATCATAACTTTTCGCCCTCGTAGCGTCTCTTGTAGTTGCTATTGGTTCCATCGCGTCCATGTGCATGGGTTGGTGGTGCAACGATCGTTTATCGCCTACACACCAACGTGTTACTTGTCACTCATGATGGGATAGCTATCCTTATGTGGCCTATCGAAGATCACACTGGTTCCTCACCGATGGAATGCCTCGTCGGTGCGTTGGTGATTGAGTGTCGTCGATGGTTCATCCCATCGTACGACCATACACACATGTTGATACGAGAGAAGATGGATTAGGAATAAAAGAAGATAAGAGAAGATTTATAATCTCTCTATAAGATCACATATCATCATCTCTTCTTATTTGTATAGTCCTTACGAAGTCTATTTTTTTATTGATAAGAATAAAGGATCTAAGATAAGTATCCCAGAAGGGTGTCACTCAGTAGACATGACCCTTTGCATAGCGGAAGCTGTGGTTAGGTTTAAGGTTTCTTGCATGCAAAGATAGACATTCTGAAAACTATCCAGCTGACTTATTATGGTAGCTTTTAACCCTTTAGATCACACGTTGGTACTACTGTAGGTTTGCTACGGCTTTAGTCGAGTAAATAGCAATGTGTCTGACCCCAAACAAGTCATCGTCATGTACCTTAGCATGCTACTGTCATCCATGCACTGATTGTTTCCTTGGTGTATGGTGTTTCTCATGCCATATCCTCTACACTTTTCTATGTAAAATTATAATGTCTAAAATTAATTTTAGAGTGTAGCCTACTACAAGATGTATGACCAACGACAAGGTCGATCCCAACCACATGTACATGACCTATATGCTCGCATGGAGCTGCATCGTATTTTTCCCTCGGAGTCATCTTATACCATAAGCACTTAATCATATACATGATCATAGTGTGCATACGATAGATTCAGTGTACTTTTTGTACATAAACTTAGTTGTCTATGACAAGCACTTTATGTACACATTTATATTCATCTAATACCATAAGATGACATATTTAGTCATAAGATATGTACATACTTTATGGACATATCTTATATCGTATGCACACTATCTTATATTCATCTTGCACTATGTACATAATGTATTTTTCCTTCGAGTTATCTTATTCCATAAGCACTTAATCTTTGACCTATAGCTTATACTCGATGCATGATTGATAAATAGATGAATAACCTACTTAGGTTGAATACGAGATCTTGCGTAATTAAATCTCACACAATAGGAGTTTTGGGTTCATCGTATAGCAAGTAGCACCCATTGGATAGAATCCCCTATATTATCCTCCTAGTATATGATCTACTATTTTATGGTTGTATACCTAATTGATTGAATTGATGATATGATGATGTGTTATAAAATGATGTATGATTCCAATATAATAAAAGGATCTAAATGATCCTTATCAACTAAAGAAGGGCCAATATACTAGAGAATGATTCCATTCGGAGATTAGTGGTTTTTCAAATATGACAGTTGGATCGTTCCTTCGTCTAGAGAATATGGGTGAGGGATACCACTCCAAGTATAATATGAGTTCTCTATATTTTTTATTAGGGCATGAACTCATCCTATTAGAGTAATGCTTCTTTATTTACTATGCACCATTAGCTGTTTGACTATGCCAAGATGATGATAATGATATGCATGAATAATTAGATTTTAAACATATTATGTTGCATTTAAGCGATTGAGAAAAATAGCCCAAAAACACAGATAATTTCTGATAAAGCATGTCACATAAGCATAACATGTGACATAGTATCGCATGTGGCAAGGAATCCTCATTTCGAACATGATAGGGCGTGTAAGATGGAGTAGAGCTGTCTTGTCAGCTGTCCTGTTTTGGGAATTTGCCTTCAACACCAAGCAAAGGTTTCAAGCTTTTGCCATGTTATCTTTCAACATGTACATGAATTGTGCATCATCTCATTGCTTCCAAGCAGGCCAGTGATCATAGTTTGCACTTGTTCTGACATCCATTTACTTGAAAGCTGCTTTAAGTCTACATGCTGATGGTCTGAAGTCTGAGTTATGTTCTCCTGTGGACAATTCTTTTTGTCCTGTTGATTATAGTTTTCCTTTCTGTCCCTATTTTTCTTTGCATAGAGGATTCATTACTTGTATGTTCTTAATCAATATGTCCCATAAAGAAGAACATGATGCCTTTTATTGACATGTAGATTACTGATGTTTAGGCATGTTTTTGCAGGCTGTCAGATCCAAGCCAGCTGAGGAATCCAACATTTGTGCTGCTGGGCTGCCATGAAATAGTCTTTTTGTGATTGCTTTAATTCTTCAACTTGTGTTCTTCCACTAGTCTGGCAATTGTGTTAGTGATAGAGAAAAGCATGTCTACATACAAACATAGCCTCTCCTGTTGACCATAAAATTGCATTTTTAAGTTTATGTTGCATCAATGTGACCTAACACAACTTGAGTTCAAAATAAACTTTTGAGCAGCTCAATTGTGATATCAAGATCAAGTCCACAAATATGGGGTCAAGGGTATCAGATCCTGCCAAACCTTTGTGCCAGGGCCCATAGCTGTTCTTTTGGAGTTGATTATGTTGTCAAGTGGTTTGACTTTGATTAAGCTTCAGCTGAAGGCTGAGAACCTGATTTGTTCTTCAGATTTACCTAATTCCTGGATGGAAACAATTCTTTCCATTAACCTCTAGCTCACAGCAATCTTTCAAGTAGTTGAGTGTTTACACAAAAGGAATGTCTAAGCATCATAAGCTTGTCAGAATAAGTTCCATTATTTGTTGCACTTTGGTGTCAGCTGAACAACCTTGTGCCTTAATGCTTTTGGTCAAAAGTAGAAAAATCTGGATTGAGGGAAGGTTTAGCATTAATGTCAGACCATGATTATTTTGTTTCTTTTATGATTCATTTTTTAGTCTCAAGCAATCACAGAAAAAAGGAAGAACAAACTAATTTATCTGACATTTAGAAATAAATGATCCATTAATTGACATTTTACATATGGTGCTCCCTAAGTTCATCATTCAGCAGGTTACAGGTGCTGTGAGGTAACAAAGAGAAACAACATAGAAATTTACATGTTTGAAACCATTTACTACTGCATGAACCCAAACATAATGGAATCAATTTCAAAGGTTGACAAGCTAATCTTCATCTATTATGTGTTCTTGCAGTTGTCTTTCATTCCAAATCTTCATCATTTTCATGTATGAGAATGTGGATGGAATTTAGTGATGTAGAAATGAAGTTGATTTATCAACCAGAACAGTGAATGGTACTGTTGTCTGTGGTCCAACTATTTTAATCATGTAGTCAGATTATGACAAATTAAACCAAAAAAATTAGTGTTGCTCCCAATGAGAGATCTGGAAAAGTTTAATGGATGCTGTGTTTACCTTTTCAAGTAGTTGATAACAAGTTTTAAAGCTTTCCGCATTCCAAAAGTCCAGCTCTTGCACTTGAAATCTTTGTGGTGGTAGCTGCAAGCCTGCAATAATGGAGCTTCAAAGTGCACAAAGTACCGCTACTTACTGAAATGAATGCATTATGGAGCACCGAAATCATGAGTCCTGTCCGAAATCATGAGTCTTGTCTCGGTCAAAGAAACCCAGACAAGGAGACGAGAAAGGGAGAGGGTTGTGGACAGGCATTGCTACTACTGTCTCAGAGAATGAAGGCCTGAAGGGTCCATCTCAACAAAAAGCCATTATCTGAAACATGGCACAGTTGGTTCTTGTGTTGCATTTAATCTAAGAAAGCAAATAATATTGGTGTAGTGAGAACATTTCATATTTGCCTATTGGAATTCCAAGTTTGCCTAATTTTTAATGGTGATGTCTTTGTACTCTTCCAAACCGTAGTATAACTGTGCTGAGAAATACTACATTTCAAGGATAATCCATATCATCTAGTGAGAAGTTTTCAGGGACCTGAGTCGCTTGATCCAAAGGCATCAGATTGAGTACTGAATGTAAGAAGTGGAGCCAACCAGAAATGTATCTAAGCATGGTCTGAATTATAGTCTTCAAAAGATGACAAATGGCACCTGACTGTATTCAGCCAACAGGACATGTATGACAAAAGGAGGGTCCAGAAAGATCACCAGCTTGCTTGTAGTTCAACAAAGCAACTTTCATATGCTTAAGATATTTTAATCCTGATATCTAGATAGCTAAATTAGTGGAATTCAGAAGAAGAGGTAGGTACCTTAGGTCATCATCTCCTCTTGGTTTTTGTTTGAATAAGAAGAGATAGGTCTGTGTGAGAAATCCGACACTCCACATGGCCTCTTAATGGCACGTAGTGGGCATGTGGACCAAATGAAGGGGGATCTTGACACTGGGGAGGACTGCTTTGAAGGAAGAGAAACTTAAATAACCCATTCTTTACATGTATGCATCAGTCCAAAAACCTAGTATTTTAAGAGTGTCATACCTTCTAACTTCTTATGGGGTTCCCCTGCAAACATCCAAACTGTCTGGTGAGTAGTCCCTGTTCTGATACACAGTACGATAGGGTTAGCGTATTCACATACCACCACACAACCACCACCAGGTTTATGGCACTTAGATAAGGTGGTGGTGGTACTGTTTAATATATATGGCAGAAGGGTGTGCTGAAAAGAAGAAGAAGAATAATAATAATAATAATGGTGGCCGTCCAAAGTACTTGTTTAAAGTTATTTGTCTGATGCACATAAGCTAACTCTTTCAGAAACGAACATGGAAGCATGTTTATGTGTAGAACTATGGCGACTAAACAAATGAAGATGCTTTGGATACACTAATGAAATCCAGGTGCAAGTGGTGCACTAATCAATAGACCCTACTTTTGGACATTGACTATGATCACTGATTTCATGCCACAATCACCTAAAGCAGATGCAATGCACACACAAAACAAGGTGGGTTACCTTGGAACATTTTCTTCAACAGCATCAGAATGAAAGCTTCATGAACTGAAAACCACATCTTTAAGCAATACTATATTAGTGAAACACAAAGACGGCAGCAACTGCTGCTGACCGTTACCTGACTCTTCCCTGAGCCAGCACCAAAAAGATAAGCCATCTTCAGGTAGCATCGAGCAACCATCGCAGAAAGGTGGTAGCTTTGGTTCCCCAGGTCTCACTCACTCCATATGAGCTGGTGAGATGAACAAAGCAACGAGAGGTTACTTCTCTATCAGTGATTCAGCGTCTTACCTTCTTGTTGGTAATGTGGCCCTTCACATCCCCCGGACCACGCTCATGACATGAAGAATCTCAGGCTCATCGGTGGTGTTGGTGTTGCAGTAGCTGCTGCATGCAATAGATGATGACGTCTCCCTCATCCACATCCATGGCCTGCAACGTAGACCACGCCTGCCATATGCTATTTCCCAACCCACCACTCATCGACATCATGCCACGTGGAAGATAGCCCATCAACCGAGGAAGTGTGCTCCCATTGGCTCCTCTCTCTATCTCTATCCCTGCATTATATTAACACACAAAGTGCAGGATACATTATGGTATAATATCAGTGTTCGAGAGCCTTACCTCCCTTCCATCACGTTAAATAAGGCCAAACGCAAAATGGCAGCAGCTGCAGTTGGTTGAATGCTGCTTTCTTCTCTTCGACACTCCTTCCCTCTCCCACTGCTGTATATATATTAGTCATCATACACCAAACAGTATCAGAGAAAGAAAATAGGTAGGGAGAGGAGGATGGGAAACTGCCAGGCATCGGAGGTGGCGACCGTGGTGATCCAACACCCTGGGGGGAGGGTGGAGAGGCTGTACTGGCCGACGAGTGCTGCCGATGTCATGAAGACCAACCCAGGCTACCATGTTGCCCTTGTCAGCCTCTACGTCTCCGAGGAGAAGCAGGATGGCAGCAGCGTCCGGTTTACCCGCGTAAAGCTGCTCAAGCCCAAGGATATGCTCTTGCTCGGCCAAGTCTACCGGCTGATCACCTCCCAGGGTCCGAATCTGTTCTTCCTTCTGCAAGTCCATCTCAGACTAGTAATTCCTGATCACTTTGTTTAGATTTTCTGATGCTGGCTAACGTCGAGCTTTTCGTGGACATTTCTGTTCAGAAGTTACAAAGGCTCTGAGGCAAAGGAAATATGAGAAGATAAGGAAGAGCCAGGCTGAACTGATTAGAAAACAGCAACAAGAGCATAGAACAAAAGATCAGGATGGTGAGGCAAACCTGGAGGATTCAAGAAGTAGACATCAGGTACATTCTACTGTATTTGCTGCAAGTCATCCTTCAAATGGCTAGCGATCCATGAACATCATACTACATGAACTGCTATGGATTTTACTGTCAATCAAACAGCATTTTTTGTAATAATATATTGAAAGAGAAAAATACCACACAAAGTTCTACAGTCACCTGAACAGCTAAAACCCAAGTCACCCATTTACTACCTGCTGTTTGACAATTGTAAGAATGCTATAAAGTCACTTCATAATAATCTGAATAAAACGCAGGAGATTTAAGGAACTTTTACTGTCAGTCAGCTGTTTGGATGTGTTCTCACTGCTCTGTGTTTATGAGATGATACAGGCAACAAAGCAGGGGAGTGATAGACAAAAAAGCAGCATACAGATGGCAGTGAGAGGCAGGCAATGGCGTCCTTCGCTTCAGAGCATCTCAGAGATGGGAAGCTAATTGTGCAATTCTCTTACCCTGTTGTCACAACAAAAAGACAAGTCATCTCAGGCATGAGATGAGGTTCATGTGGTTAGTGTGATATTGGTTATGGATGCAAATCATGAAAATTGAGGGTACTACCATAAGGAAAAACTTAAAAGAGTCTCCTTGTAGAGGAAGTATACATTTGAATAACAGTCCATCGTGTAATCAACAAGAGTCAGAAACAAAGATACATATCATCATGATCTAGAGCTTATGGAACAAGAAATTGCAAAGTTAATGACACTAGCTTTCCTTGCTGATTCAGGATTTCAATTTAGTTGAATTTGAAGCAAACAGTCACATGAGTAAAAAAGACAGGAGAGCAAGTGAAACATCTTAGAAAACATCTACGTACATTTACTCTATATATAACCTGAAACTAGTCATATTTTACAGTGAAGCTATCACTCTGTTGTCAGAAGACCTAATAAATTATATGAATGAACAATGGTCACTGAGACTGTTGGGAAGTCTAGATCTCCCTGCCCTGGCCTACATAGCTTTGTGCCCACAGAAGAGCCACACTTGCTGCTATAGGAGCTCCGGGAAGTCTCTTCTCCTTTAGTTGAAGGAACATTTCCCACCAACAGTGTCCCAGGACCACTGTACTCCTTGTGACATAAGTTGTTGAATATCTAGATTAGAATGCACCATAAAAACATTGTTATAAGTTCCATAATGAGGTAGATTTGCTATCTCCTTAAACAATCTTACATTGCAAAGGCAAGGACATATCAGTTGTGTATTAGATAAAGAATGAATAATGAGCATCTAAATCTTATTAAGGACATAAAATGATTCAAACCCTTTTCATGATAATTTAGCTTCACACCATATGCTCCTTATAGTTCCACTATAACGTTTCTGAAAATTTAGAAGAATAAGAAAAAGGAATAGGTTAGCATGGAGATTAGCATGTCTTGATCCTAAACATGGATGATTAGCATGGAGAGCAGCCAAAGTTATAAACGAAGATAAAGAAAAGCTTGTTACAATCTATGATCCTACTATTTTCGATGGATATAACATAAGTTGGAAGTTGGAACAACAATTAATGAGTCCATTGAGCATCAAATCCTTACCAATATGGTAAACATATTTAACGGAGTAGCTAAGTTCCTAAATTATATAAAAAGAACTGATTTTTGACTAATTTATAACATTTCAAGACTGCCATTGTCACAGTTCATCTAAACAAACCTTTTCTTGATCGAAAGAATTGCGAACCCAACCTTGCTATCAATTTCAATTTCAATTCCCCAGGTTGGATCAGTACTCTTAACCAGCCAATCAACAGACGAGAAATTGTTACGAGCTATCGTACCTTGACAACAAGGAGATCGACCAACCAATGCCCTCGTAGCCAAATGCACAAAATTAAAGACGGCGTCGACGTCGTCGCCGACTATCTCCTTACTCTTGGCAAGCGTCTTCCGGAACTCGCCCTCGAATTTCCGCGTCTCCTGCAAAGGTTAATATCCAGAAACATGAACGATCACAAGCAATACCAAACCAAACAGAGATCAAGACGGAAGAGAAATGATTACGGCTGTGGCGAATTGAGGGAGGGGGTCGGGGAAGGCGTAGACCGGATGCTGCCATTGGCCCGGGGAGATGGGGACCGGAGGAGGAAGGAGACGCATCAGTGCGGTTCCTAATTGTGACACCGGAGAAGGTACGAAGGCTTGTTGGGAGTTACCGCTGTGCTAACTCGGGCGGGTTGGGTCAACTCGTGCATAAACCCGAGCCCGATCCGAGCTACAAAATACTCATACGAAAGAAATTAGATTTATAGATGGAATCAAATATATAATATTTATAAAAACTATTTAATTATAAGGAATAATCAATATACTTTTAATATCAAATAAAGGATAAAAATAAAGTATTCGATCGAACTCTTTTTTTTTTGTGTGAAGGTAATAATAGCTTTAAATAGGTGTCAAATGTGTCCGATATATGATCATTATATTTTAACAGGATTATTCTATTCCACCTATTTTAAGAAAAAAACTTAAAATAAAATAATTAATGACGCGACTATATATTCGAACCGAGCTCAATCCGAGTCTTAAATTTAAATCAAAATTTATATAATTAAATTTAAATTAGAAATTAAGATTTGTGATCGAATTCAAATTATACAAGAATTAGATCGTTACCAAAAAAAATAAATATATAATACAATACAATACAATAGATTGTTAGACTTTTTTGATTGAATTTATAGTTGTAATGCAAGAATCAATTTATCTCTATTGAGACATTCGAGTTGGTTAGTGTATTATTATACAAAATAATAGTTTTTAGATTCAAGTATGCGTGTAAGCGTCATATATACCATTTAATGTAATAAAAATATATTTTTATAAAAAAAAAAAGGTAGAATGGGTTAGTATCTCATTCTTTTACTTGTGCTAGTGCTAGCATCTCTCATGAAGCAAATTTATGGACTAGTTAGTATACAATCACATGAGACAGTTAATTATTGACCATAGTTCAATTCAAATAGTAATTGAATTGGTCTAAGAGGAACTGAAACCAGAATCAATAGTTTCAACTCGATTAAATATAAAAATAAAATAAAAAAATATAGTGGTTGATATTTTATATTTAAAGCCTATTGACTTGAGATCAAATATTAATAGAATAATTTATTTTTTTGCCGATCGAAACTCGATTAATTAAATTGGAATTGGAATTGGAACTGCTTGGAACGATTGTGGTTCCTAATATAATAGAACCGAAACCGACGATTTGGGAACCATAGTCACCACTAGTTTTGACACTATGTATATTGTGATTCAATCTCTCCATTGCTTTATCACAAAGATTTTTAGCCCAATACAGGCCCAGGGAGTCATCACAAATCAGTATGATTCATGTAAAGTCAGAATCAGCAACTCTTTCCTGTGTTGATGATTGCCAGTTCAGTGGAATTGTGATGGATGCCACAGCTTGTTGTGCCATCTTTCTTGATGGCTGTCAAGTTAATGCATGTGATGCTAATTGAGTGCTGTGTGGAGACTAAAACCCATTGCAAGTCAATCTATCAATCCTACTGTCCTCCTCCCTGCCAGCACTGCGTGCAGGTTGCCACTGTTTGCAGAGTGACTCATTGTGGAATCATATGACTCCACACTAAGCTGCTGCTGCTTCAATCATGGAGCCAAGGAATGCATTAAAGTTTGCAGTCAGAGATGACAGCCTGATGCTAGCATGGTGTGCAGGTTGCCATTGTTTTCAGGGTTGCTCATTGCAGAATCATATGTCTTCATACTTATAGCTGCTACTGCTTCAAACAAGATCCAAAGAATGCGTGAAACTTGCAGTCAGAGATGACAGAGCATGAGATCAGCATGCATCAGGCAGCTCTCAATACAGTTCTATCGATCCAAGGATATAAATAGCAAGACACAATTATTGAGTACATGGATGAGAAACTTGATAAAATTCGTGAGGACATATTATGCTATCATAAGACTGTTAATCCATTTTCTTATCAAACTTTATGTTATAATATATCAGATCCAATTAGTATTTCCGGTTGGATTCGACGAGTTTCAGGGAGTCCATGTATGTAAAGAATTCTGTATTAAGTAAAAAATTCTTAGAAATTACAAGTGCTTGAAAAATAGGTTATGATTTAATCTAGAGAGGTTGAGAAATAGGATAAAAAAAAAACTCCATCAATTTTGATAGGGAGTGCTGAATCTCATAAATCTTATATCGGTTTTTCTAACTTGTGTTTGATTGTTAACCCCTTTTGCTACTGATTGTGATTCTTCTGCTCAGGAAGTTTTATGATCTCTCATTGTCAGGGCAAGCTAGAAAGCTGCTAATGTTTGCATCAAGAAACAAGTCATTAGCCTTTTTTTTTATCATAAAGAAGAATCATCTTTTTGATCTACTATTTTCCTGTAGAAATCTTGATCCAGGCTACTTTACATGGCCTTTTACCATCATTTGGAATATCTGCTTTGTGGGAACAAAGTCCACATGATGCAATTGCTTTTCTTTTGGAGTCCCCCCCTCCCTCCCTTCCTTTGCTAACAATGAAGTTATATGTGTCATCTACCACTTCTCTGAACCTTGTCATTCCCCACAGCCATCAAAGTGTCTTCTTCATTTGCATACCATGATGGCAGGAAAGAAAAGGAGGAAAAGTAGAAAGGGAGGACCAGATCATGGCACAAGTAGATGATGGCTCCTGATGATTAAACACAGGACCTTGCCTTCATTCTTTCTAATGCAGAAGTAAGCTGACAATATGGCATCTCCGTAAACTTTATTTTCTGCACTGTGAAGCCCAAAAAGAACATGTAGATTTTGGTCATGGGTTTGTGAAAAGGAGTCACTGGCAAAATTATGCATGTGATAAATCTAAGTTTAATTTGGTAATTTAATTATCTAGAGTTTAAAATATTTAGGAATTTTTAATATTCAAATTTCAGAAATGATTGTCAACTCCGCATAACTTAATCTATTTTTTAAATATTATCGCGTCTAAAATCGGAAGTCCCTTAGAAACATCTAGAAATAGACTCTTCATATCTTGTGTAACTCTTTGATGCTTAAGTCAGTAAAGAATTTAAGAATGAGTTTAGTTCGGAGAATTCAAGGGTGGATGCATTCATAAGAAAACACTTAAGAGAGTGATCAGTCATCTTCCCCTTTGCTGAATAGTGCTTGCAGATTCAAAACTTTTGCTGCCTCCAATCACATGGAGGGATCACCATATATCGACATAACTTGTGTCAAAATGCTGACTTTTGTGACTCCATTATATAAGGTCCTGTAGCAACACCATGAGGTAGATAGTTCCTGCACCAAAAGAGAAGGAATAAAAGGTGAAGCTCTCTTTATAAAATTATGACCACCTTTGGCTAAGAATCCTTTGGGAAAGAAAGGTGGTAAGGGTGTGGGTGGTAAAGAGTCTTTGGCTTTTAGGCTTATTCATGGGATTCCTTGCATGGACAAAAGAGAGTGCTAAAAAGCAGGGGAAGATGGAAAGCAAGCCCTGGTGCACCCCAGGTGGGAGATGGAGAAAAGAACTGCATCTGCAGATCTTTCTCTCACTTGAAAACATGCCATGCATGTGTGAGTTTGTCCACCATAGCACATTCAGCTTTGAAACAAGAGAAGCTTCCACATTTTCCAGTTTTAACTGCTGGAATTTATAATGAATTTTGTTAGGAGGGAGTTTGTTCATGATGTTCTTAAACAGAACCACCTAATTGGTGAGGGAGAAGACCTCAATAAAAAGTCTAGAAAATCAACAAAATAAAAAAAAATCAATATAAAATCTATACACACTCCTTAAGTATTTATGTCCACAGAGAAAACAAGATTATTTACTATGCTAAGTTAGTCCTAATTCAATGGCATATATCTGCTTGCACAATTGTAATTACATACAGAATTGAACTCATAGAGTGATTTCTTTATAGTAATTGGATCATCATCATTATCCTCTTGACTACTTCATGGTTATCTATTGTCAGGGTAATTCCTCCAATTTCTCTACTTTTTAGCTTGCTTGAGGCACCACTACAACTTTCCAGTAAATTTCAGGCATATGTCATAACATTGAATTCTTTTACATTTACTAAATTGAATTCTTGATGATGAGAGGAGCCTGTAGGCTCAGACATTATTATAGTGCATGATTTTTTTCCTGACTTCTAAGCATGAAAAGACTTTGATCTTCACCTACCTTCCCACTATAAAGTGAAAATACTTGTGTATGATGGTGTGCCCCCATTGTTATCAAAATGAATCCAAAATCGACACTTTGTGCTATCTAATATATAGCAACGCATGAAATGTATGCTGCTCTTCTGCCAAAGTTCATGCAGGAATTATGAGTGACATTGATGGAGGCTTATGGCATTTAGTAATGCTCCTCAATATGAAACAAATAATTCATATGCTACAACTTTTGTAATTTTTTTGGGGCCTTTTCTAACAATTTAAGCTGAATAGTAGCTAAAAGTTGTAATGAAATGTAAAATCCTATGTCTGATTCTTAATTAAATCACAACACAACTATTAGCTAATTAAGATTTTGGATGATTGACAAGAGAAGATTTAACATGGTGCTGAAGAAGACCATGTGTTTGAATTCTGCTTCTCTTTTGTTCATTCTATTTCCTTCAATAGATTTACATTAGTCCTTCAACATACTTGGGGATGCTAGTGATTGGGAATATTCTAGTACCGCCCACTCGACAACGGCTGGTAGCCACCTCGGAGTCGGCACCTCAGAGCCGACATGGCGCCTCGAAGCCGACGAGGCGCATGCATGTGATACGAGCTTGAGATGACGTGGCAGGCTTGACGTGTAGCCATGCCTATGCCGCCCGGGGTCGTACAAGACAGCATCGCTCGGCACGAAGCCGTGCGGGCCGACCCACGCCGTCCAAAGCGTGCGAGCTGGTTGCCCGGAGCATAGGCGGCCATTAACGACCTACATACGGCCGATGCCTAGCGACAGGTATAAGTAATGATCCCCTAGTTAGCATAAGGGGTAGAGAGAAAAAAAGACCCTAAAACTCACCTCGATCTAACTTGAACTTCAAAGAGGTCGAGTTGAGGATTCCCCTCGTGACATTGACCTTTTGTGCAGGAAGGCAGCATTGAAGCGAGAGCTCAAGTCTCACCTTGGGTCAGCCCAGGAGGCTCTATTTTCGATTTGAGCCCTGTGAATTAACTAATCAAAATGACATTTTTTTGTTTAAATTAAAGGAAGATGGATCATAGATGACTTCTAAACTTCTCGGAAGAAAAACATTTTGATCTACCATATGGTAAAAATAAAAATTCCAATTGCCTAAATGAATCAGAAGAACATTACTCTAGGAAAAGAGCATTGATCTGTCAATCTTTAGGGGGTAAAACAAGTGGAGGGGATTGGAGGTGATAGAGTTCATAGAGGAGGAAAAGAACATGGATGGTGGAGCATATTCTCCAGTTAGACTTTGAGCTGGGAAGCACATTGCTTGATAGTTGTACTTCAGAATCTAACACAGTGAAAACTGTGTTGGTTCTTTATCTTTACAAACCGACAATTTTCGCAAACTCATTATGTAAAGTGAGGATGCAAGATCTCAAAAGGACCAATAATGAACATGTAGTGAGAGAGTGAGAGATGGAAACAAATAGAACCACACAACAAATCAAGATCATAGGAGAACAACAAGAGCTTTTTTCACATGATCCACCTGCAGCTTCCTTTCCCCACTGTCTATTGTTCAGGAAAAATCCTACTTTTCAGAACAGAGTTTAACAGATTTCAAGATGTTCAACATCATTCATGTATGACAATCTACATGTATATGATGATCATACCCCTCCCAAATACTCTATTTTTGTCATTTGAGAAAACAGTTCAAGCTCAAAGGAGAAAACAAGAATTCTTTCAGATGGTCCAAGTCCTATAATTCAGAGCAAAGTCTAAAAGGTTTCAAGATGTTCAATATCATTCATGATGCAGAAAGAGAAGCAACGAGAGATTCCTTCATAAAAACCCTGATACAATCTACATGGGTATGAGCGTACCTCCCACTCCAAGATTTGGACTTCACTCTTGCATATACGACTTGTCATTTTAGAAAACATGAGTTCTTTTGCATGATCCAATCTCTAGAACAAAGTCAAGTACTTCCAACATGTTCAACATCATTCATGATGCAGAAAGAGAAGCCTGGAAAGATTCTCTAGCTGTAACTCTGACGCAATCCACATGTATATAAGCATACTCCTCCGATAATGGTGCTTATCATGCGAGAAAATTAAGTCAAAAAAGGAGAAAACAAGACCTCTTTTACATGATCCATTTATTGTTCTTCGGAAAAATCTCACATTTCATAACAAATTCTAAGAACTTCCAAGACATTATGATGCAAAAAGAGAAGCCTAACTAGTCGGAGTTTGTAGATGATGCTCACGACGCGAGGGATTTAACTTGGCTAAGCATCTGACCCCCTCGAAGATCCAATCCTCAATAGTGACGTAGATGGATCGATGATCAATTTAGATACTAATACGTCTTCTTGGTATAAACCCTGGTATTAGCATGCGGTGTTCATGGAGTTGAGACATCCGCAAGCAAAACTATCATGCATCCTGGAACTGTAGAACATGAGTTGTGCAATGAATGAACGGTCCCGGTGGCAGAGGTTTCACAAGAAAGACCACGGACCCAATCAGCGTGCAGCTGTTGGGTGTTGTTTTGTGGAGGAGATGCATCCCATTAGCATCGTCTACAAGTTCGTTAGCAGCAGCGCAGGGAACAAGCAACGATGCTCGGGACCGTACCCGACGGCCTGAGCTGTGCTGGTTGGACGCATTCCGACCGAGTCTCATCATGCCTCTGTCCTCTCCATCATTTCGCTCCTCTTCTCCTCCACGTATTGCATCAGTGTCCCCCACACAGATGCCAGCCCTTCTGTGCCATCTAATTCCCACATAAACCTCTATCTTTTAGAGGAGCTGCAGGGGTTTTGTTTATACGTCAGCTTCAATCATGTCCTTGTCAAGAACATGTAGAGGAGGGAGGAAGGAGTATGGCGAGGGTTGCTGATATTTTTCCTCCTTTTCATGCTTTTTGTTGACTTCTGCATGAACAGATGGGTGCAGATGTTTGAAATGTCTCACAATCTAAAGAGTAGGTTTGATCCGCGACTTAAAATATATTAATCTTGAATAATAATTTGACTTGGACTCATCTGATCTAAAATTTCAATGTGGGATTAGGATCAACTTTCATTAAGTAATGAATCAAAGATTGAAATGAAAATAAATTAGACTATAATATAATCTACCTTTACAAAGAGAAAGAGGAGACCATCACACCACATGTTAGCAGTAAGAACTGCTGAAAGATAACTATTCATGTCTTTCAGAGTTCCCATAAGAGCATTTGATATGTTTGATGGTGTTTGATGTGCCCAGAAAACATATCATATTTTGTTGTTTATATTTTGCATTCAGAATCTTTTAGTTCATACCCTTTTTTCCATCATAAAATAAAATGCCTTTTGATCTGCACATTCATCCAAAGCAGTGATTGGTCATTTGAAGCTCTTTCTGTTTCATGACAAATCCTCATTGCCGAATACTATGAGATCTGCAAATAAGGAATTTGGAATTGACAATAGAAATATCAGGTTTTGTATTGCAGATTGTTCAGAATAGACAGCCTTCAATTGGCCTTTATACAGACACAAATATTTGCATCACCATCTCCAGGATGCAGCCTGAAGCTTCAGTGACTGCCACCCTCTTCAGGCTGACAAGCATGCTCAAAAACACATGCATGACACTCACGATCACACAGCTCAAGGAACAAAACCTCCACACAGGAACAAAAAGAAGAGATGAGGTTGAGGCAGCAGTTTGACCAGCAACATGAGATCTGGACCTTCTCTCTCTCCAGTTACCTGCTTCCCTCCTTGAATTCCAACCCCCATCATTTTACAGTGGCCATGAAAGAAACCAAGTACTCCTCACAGTCCTCACAAACCAATACATCAACAATGGCAGCAGACCCCCCTCCCTTGGGACTCTGCAACTCTAATGCCATCATGGCTTACTCAATAGCAAAAAGGAAAGGAAAAAAACATTATCCAGAGTGCCTAACTCACTAGACATACACACACAATATACTAATCTGCACATTTTGTGGAATCAAACCAACCTCTTGTTTATGATGCTGAGAAATCTGCAAAGCCAACAAGTGTCATGCCCACTCCTCTTCTTATTCCCCCAGGCCCATCCTTTTTATTTGTAGCAAGGTCTCTTTTCATCAGCCACTCAATTGCAGTTGCTGTTGAGCTTCCTCCTTTTGGTGGGTGGAGCTGAGGAGGAAGATGAGATGCCTGACTCCCTTTTAACTGGACTGGTCACTCTGTGCTGCGACAGGATCATTGGAGACTTCCTCAGCCTTTGATCCACAGCAACCTGTCGCATCAGTCGACAGCAATTGCCAATTCCCTCCTGCAACAACAGCATATGATGATGATGATGATGGTGATACTAAGAACAAAAACAACAGATCAATATGTCTTCATGAGTTACCTCAGTTAGCCCAACACACCATGATGCTGCGGTTGCAGGATTAACAAAGGTCCGATCCTGTGTTTCATCAGCTGCACAGATCATGGCAGCTGCGGCAAGTGCTGGTGGGCAGTGACTTAGGAAGTCAACCTCTGTTGCAGCACATGATTCAGATTCAAGCACCGCAGATCTCTAACATTGAGATATAATACCCACGACAAGAACTGAAGATTACCATGCATCGCTGCTAATATGACTTGTGTGGCCTGCAAAACCAGCAACCTGGCTGTTCTACCGCATGGATCGATCTTGTGGGCAAAGAAATCGACAAAACTGAGAGGCGTCACAGATCGAAGCCTCCAATCCAGTGCGGCGAGCACAAGAAGCTCCATGCGAAGCACTGTGTGAGGATCGAAGATGAACTTGGCATCCTCAACCTAACCAATCAACTCAGGCCTTAATGCATGCATGTTTGGTGGAACAGTAGTCACTAGTTTCTTCAGCTCGGTTACCTGCAAGTCCAACAGGGATGGCACCACTGTCTCCTCCATCTTTGCAGCCAGTGAGAGGCAGGCCACTGACAGAAGCTGCAGTGCCCATCCATTTTGCTGCATTGGTAGAACCAGCATGAGATTACCCATAAATCCTAACATGTAACAAGCAATGCGAGGCCACACACAAGTCATCATCTTCTTAAGACTGCATGCAGCAAATTCCATCCATCGCTTCACTGAGCATTGCATTTAACATTCTGATGCAATGTCATGATATTAGAAGGAGGTCAAAGTTTGGACGATAGCATCCATTTGTACAAAGAACTCAGCATCAAGGTTTGCTGGTTTCTTGAGCAAGGGGATTTCTGTGCTAATAGCTACAAGCCGAGGGATCTTAGTGTAAAATATGAGTATTACTATGCTAACCGAGAAGAGACAGCGGCCCGTCCGATCAGAATCAGACGGAGAAGAGCTCAGACAAGGGACATCGGTCGATTACCGGTAAGCGGTGAGAAGAGAGGAAGCGATCCACGTAGTTGACGGCGAGGCACGCCGTCAGCGGACGGAAACGATGGTAAGCGCGAACCTACGAAAAGCAACCAAACGTCCGTTAAGATGGGGGAAAGGAAGGGGAAGACCCGCGCAGGTTAGCAGAAGCGTATGAGACAATTCTAGAGTGTGCCGGGGGAGTTGACCTTGAGGATCCACGCGACGGCGTCACGGCGGGCGACGGGGTCGAGCGAGTCGGGTCCGGCCGAGCGGGCGGCCGCCCCCTCGCCTCCTACGAAGCCGGCGATCGGCTGGTCGTCGCCGAACGAGGCGAGCTCTCCGGCGTCCTCGCCGCAGAGGAGGTCGAAGCAGGAGGAGGCGGAGGAGTCGGAGGGGGAGGGCGGCATGACAGCGGGAGAAGGCACCCGGTCCTCATTGTCTTCCCATCACCGCGGAGCACCAGAACCCGGTAGAGAGGAAGGAAAGAGTGAAGAGAGACAGTGTGGGTACTGTCGAGATGGTGGCGAGGAGTAGTATATGGACTGGGAGCTGAGAGCGAGGGATACTACCGCTACGTTTCAGTGTAAGGCTCGTGTAATTATATAGAGAGAAGGGGTTTGTGTGTTTGTGCTTGCTTTTCTTGTAGCTCCCTTTTGATCTTCCCTCCTTGTCAGCTCTCAGTCTTTTTCCTTGTAGTTTACCATGATCCGGTCTAAATCTTTTGCTTGCAGAAGGCAGAATGTGTGTGTTTGTATTATCTTGTCTGTAGTGCCCTTTTCATTTACTTGGGTGTCAGCTAGCTCGGTGGTTCTACTCTTCTTCTTTCCTTTTTCCGTGTGTGTTCCTACTCTTCTTCTTGCCTTGTGAGAGACTCCACCGTGCTGCCGTTTGCATGGGAATAGAACCAGTCACAGGTCAGGTTAATAGTTTGACGGTCCGAACTGAACCAAAATTAATAATTAATTAATTATTATTTTTAAAAAAATAATAAAATTAAAAATTAAAATAGACAAAGAAAAAGATTTTAAAAGAAAATAAAT
The DNA here is from genome assembly GCF_036884655.1 of Musa acuminata AAA Group. Lineage (NCBI taxonomy): Eukaryota > Viridiplantae > Streptophyta > Magnoliopsida > Zingiberales > Musaceae > Musa > Musa acuminata. The sequence continues at coordinate 48,184,448 of NC_088346.1, read as the reverse complement.
TAATTAGAGATTCAGGGGAATATTGTGATCTGAAAACATCATCCGTTCAGTGGTATTTTTTTGACCTGATGTGGGCAAAAATAAGACAATATTGTCATTGAGGACTATCCATGTGTCCAGTATTGTAGGGATTTATGCCAACTTCATCCATGGATGGATGAGGTACTTCTGTTGTAGCAAGGAATAGCATAGTGAGAAATATACAGAGCATATCTTGTCTTATTAAATATTTGGTCTTTTATTCTTTCTTTGACTTGAGCTTTGAGAAGGGACACAGTAAATTTCTTCCTTGTGTGAAAACTTTTGGGATTAATTCCAACATCTTTCATGAAATAGATTCATACTATATGAACTCAACTAGACCTGTATAGTTTGTATCTGAACTTACTGACTCAAGCATCAAAGGAAGGTAGTGAATCTCTTCTTTATGTAGAAACTTTTGGGACTAATCATAAAATATTTCATGAAAATGATTCAGAGTATATGAACCAATTAAAACTTGTATATCTTATCTTATCGAATGTCTTATCTTTTAATATTTGACTTGAGCACAAAAGAAACATGTTGAATTTTTTTTTTATGAATTAGATTCATAATAAACTTTCTCGTATGAAAGGTCTCATCGTCGTCTAATATCTAACTCAAGCGAAAAATATAAATTTATTAAAACTCCATAAAATAGATTTATATTGTTTATGAAAGAAAACCTATGGAGATGTTGCATGCAATACATCCATACTCTATGAATCCAAGCAAACTTTTTTTTTTTCCTTTATAATTTTATTTTAAGTTTGGAGAATTCTATTGGTGCATCTCAATCTTTCTCATTATCCCACCATGTAATGGTAGCCAACCTCTGTGCTGGTGCTCAGTTGACCTTGAAAAAAATCATGTACAGGTGCATGACAATTTCTTTTCACTGGGAGATGGAGTGGTGCACTTGTGAGGTTATTCTGAACACTCATGTCACCTTTTTCTTTCTTTCTTTTCTTTCTCCTGGGTTGGGAGGCCTCTGATTCACTGTTCCATGGAGATCTCAATAGTCCCCTCAACTACACAACACTCCACTCACTTGCTGAACTTTAGGAAATGTTGATCTGCTTTCATTTGTTTTCCAGCCAGAAAACTGTTGCACTCCATCAGTAAAATCATTCGGATTGAAGGAGAAAGTCTATTATGTGATGGCTCACTGTGTTCATTCTCTGATACTACAGACAGGTACAGGATACATATTCAAGGATGAAAAAGGTCAGACAGTGATGGCCAGAGCTATTTCTTGTAGAGAGCTGGGGAGGTCAAGCAGACAGAGTAGAGTCTCTTTCTCTAAGAGTACATGTAATTAACTTTCACTATATGTCTGGACAAATATTCTGGCTCATGGTTTGACTAACTACAATAGGAGGTTTCAGGAAATCTCCATTTGAGGAGTTGAAGCTCACAATTTGTAGTGTAAGTGACTAAAAAAGAAAGCCTTAGACACAAGTTCATAAAAATGCAAACTTTCATTCTTTCTTGTCAATTATCAAGAACAATCTTTGAGCAGAAACAATATCAAAGCAAGCCAAAGAAACTAGTAATGTCTCTGAACTAAATAAATAATTGGGCCCAATCTTGTTTGTTTACTCTATGCGTTTGCTCAATTCAACCATCAAGTGGAACCTAACATCTTGTTGGTTCCTCTTTACTGCTAGCAGAAGTTTCATGCTAAGTGGCTGATATGAAGCATGATAATACAGTTCCATAGCCAGGACAATAATTGGCATCCATCCAAAGCACAAGTAGGAAACGAAGGTTGGTCATGTGTGAGCTCCATCAAATCTGATCTGCGTCGAACAGCGCAGATTCCACCAGCAAAATGTGACCCACATACAAGCAGACATCACTGAATAGCATTAACATCAAGAAAATTACCTCAAACCATCCTAATTTAATTCTCATGGATAATATTTGTTACGATCCATTTACTCAGTAATTTTGTTGATCCTGAATCATTGGTTTCGTGTATAAAATATCGCCCATAGTCTTTTTTCTATTCGGACCCCTCGACAATCATTCGTCACGATGATCTATTAACTTTATTGTGCCTAAATTATTGATTCAAAATGTTTAAGTACATATTAACAGTAATATACTTATTAAATTCTTATAAATTAATTTAAAGCTTTACTTATATTTTTCATGGCACAGTAATACCATCAAATTATTCCATGAAAGTAAAAGAAAATGATCGACTGCTACTCATATCACTCATGGTGATGCAACATGGATCTTGACTGGTTATGCTAACAAGCACTGCTCTGACACACTTGTCCATCATGATGATCAGTATCTGCCTGGAACAATCTGGCTAAATGGCCACAGAAACAGGATCAACAGCACAATGAGCTCATCCTGGAAGAAGCTTGGTACAGCCTCATCACATTTCCCCATCAGACTAGGCTCCACCAATGACTAGTTGTTTCGATTTTATCTTGGGTACTGGAAGCCTACATATGGTAGGAATAGTGATCTAAACATTGCGTCCTGTTGCCAATTACCACCATTTGTACACCATATCTCTTTTACTGTGTGAAGCCATACTTCACTCCATTATCCATCTGTTCTTTGTACTTTAGTTGCAGGGCTTGTGATAACTTTCTCTTTGATCCATTTACCACACTGGTGAGAGGAATGTACTGCTAGCAGAAGCATGATATGTGTACAATTTGATGCCTCATCAAGCTGACAAATTGTGTCTCTCCTGGGTCTCTTGGTGAATCCTCCAAAAGGGAGTTTGGATTGTATTAGAGATGCTCATCTCAGTTTTTTTTTCTCTTAATTCGTTCTCAAAGAACATTTCGATAAACAACAACTGGCCATGGATCTGATAGATTAATTGGGTTCTGCCAAACTGCCAAGGTTTGTCCTCAAGTTATGGTGCAGATACCCAATCAACCAATAAAATGCATCATGAGGTGCTCTGCTGCATGACTGTCCTGATGAAATGGATTTGAAGGCAGATGTCATGGTCTCATTAGGAATTAGAAAATAGAAGAATCAAAAGATCATGAAGTGCTTTCGAGACCTATTACTAAATTTATCAGATTTCTTAAAGATAGATTGAAATGCAAATCGACCAGTTGCATATAGACAGCATAGCTTGAAGAGGGTTGATTGCATCAACTTCTGAAGAAGAGCAATATTAAGCTGTAATGCATCTCAACTTACACCACTTGGTATGGATTCCACAGGATTTTGTAGCTGTGGAAGTCTGCAGTGGGATCAAACGACAAGTAGATCTTTTGCTCTCTGTTGCCATTGCCATTGGTGAAGATGATGTTTGTCTGCAAAGTTATGGGCTTCCCTCTCACATCACCCAGGAACTCAAAGCCCAGCACATCATGATGATTTCTGTGAGATGTTAGCTGCCAAACATAAAGGAAAGCCATTTATTGAAATGAGACCTCTCTTTTCTTCTCATGATATGAACCACATGGAGCGTAGTTTTCATCTATCATAGACCATCATTAACTTGATTTTAAGCATGAAAATCAACATATATCATAGGAATGCAAAATTGCTCACTGTAGTTTGTAGTTATGAGTCTCACATCTCCTTCAATATACATATATTTTTGCTGAAACCTTCAAAAACAGCTTACATAAAATGCTGTCACTACCCCAGCAATATCCTTATTACATAATATTACCATCATTTCAAAGAAGCCAAAATTGTATCTCATCTTTGAACCAAATGCAGCACCCTACATGGAAATGTATTAAATCAATCAATCTGCAACTTATTTTGGTCAATTAGTTTTACAAACACAGACAGCTTAGAATACATGGCATGTAAACTGCTTCACTGCAAATACTGCAAGCAATGCAATTGCATTTCCTACATGGCAGCTATTGCAGATAATTGTCAGACTCTGGGAATCGAACTATACAGCATCAGAAATGAAAGTTGAAAGCAAATTTGTCATACATTTGATCAAGAATTAATCAGTTGAAATATCATGTGGTACTTTTGCACATGATTATGGCTGAAGTAATGGATTTTTCATTCGGAAAACAAATCGAACATCTGGATTTTGAAGCTGTGCTTATTCATTTGGATCCTTAGATCCTCAAATGAAGGTATCTTTCTCATTCACAATCGTGGGCTTTAAGTTTAATGACTGAATTTATAAGATGTGAATAGTTTGTGAGCTTCAGTGAATCAGATTTGTCACTACATGCAAATAGTATATGAGTCAATGCTAATGTATCTAGTTAGGAGCTTATATTTTAATTTTGGTACTTACTCTACTACCTACAAACCACTGATTTATGAGACATAATATCAAATCTATAACCAAGAGAACAACATAATTTGTAATTTTCAGTGCAAGTAAAAGATGAAAATATTGGACACCAGAAGATTTGTCCATGGAGAGATGGACTTGCCTTGATGCACAAAGGCAACATGATTTCCTCCCCAAGTGATGGCAATTTTTTGATCAAATGGTTGGGCACACAATATCCTCAGCCACACACCACCTGCACATACTACCAACACAAAGATGAACACAAGGAATAGAAGCCACACCTGTAACAGTGCTCCAGATACCATGTTGATGTGTATATAGGTCTCAACAACAAACAGCATGGTCAGCATGGTAGAGCAAGCGCTGGGTGTGTGATGTCTGCATGCATCCACCTCTCTTCCACGCAACTTGTTCATTCTGATAAGGGTGGTCATTAAAGCAGCCTTTCTTTTTCAGTTCTCCCTGAGAATAAACCCCAAAGGGAAAGCTGGTTGGTGATGCAACCTTGTGGAGGGGTGCAAAGATGGTTGTGATAGGAGATTAAAGCATGCTAGGTCTTCTCTAGGTGGTGGTTGTCTGAAGTCACAGCAAATGTTCCTCATAGCTTCATATGTTCCACAGTGAGACACATCATGCAAGCATTATACATGTATTTGCCTCAAATGGTGATGTTTCTGAATGAGATACTGGCCCATCATTTCTGTAGTCTTTCAGTGGCAGCAAATGAGGACTGAGTTCTGATGCTGATATTTAGTGATAACAGTGTTAAACAGGAGGAGAAAAGGTGCAAGGTTTAGCAAATTGGAAGCTGAGAAAAATGGGAGAGATCAGTCTTTTTGACCTAGTCTTCCAACTAGAAATGATTGTCACTGTTCAAGAAAGCATTCAAGGATCAGAATGAGGACTCTGTAGAAGAGAAGAGACCTGAACAAAGAGAGAGAGAGAGAGAGAGAGAGAGAGAGAGATACATGGATGTATGAAGTCACACTAAGGTCTTCTCTAGGTGCTGGATGTATGAAGTCACAACAAATGCTCCTCTCAGCTTTATATGGTTTTGTATGCGTATATATCTTCCGCAGTGATACAATCATGCAAGCTTGAGCCCCGAGGGATCGACCTCGAAAAATTTTATGCGGAAATTTTTCATGTTCCACTGTATGAGAAATATTTCTATGGTCACTCACTATAAATAGAAACCTTTCTAATATGATTATCAATTTGAAATGCTTCCAAACTTTCATCTTGAATCTATGATTGAATTGAACATGAGATAATAGAATATTATAATAAAAAATGATGATAGAGATAAACACAAAATGACATCTTTATATTGCCTATATTCTTAATTAATTTATGATTTGGATATCAATCACATATTTGAGTTATTGATTTGATTATGTAATTTGAGTGAAATAAATATATATTATCTTAATGAATTAAAAAAATCCCTTTCATAATATATTCATCTATTTTATATGGTATCAGAGCCTCCTTACTTTTAAGTCCTCACTCTCATATTCTTCTCTTATTTTTTATCGGAGTTCCGATGCTGCTCGCTACTCGTTCCTCTATTTAGGAAGATCAACGGCACCAGGGATCAAGCTTCGTTTCCTCTTTAGAAGCATTTTCACTTATACACTCAGATGCTTGCTCTATTCTGTTCCATAACAGCTATCAAAGCTATTCCCCTTTTCTCGTTATTGCCTTACCTCCTTGGATGCCTCCTTCGACGCTCTCTCGGAGCCGAGAGTCGATCACCACTTCTCATATGAGATCTCCCGAAGCCCTCCCCGATCATGACTATTTCTCGAACACTGCTCTCGGACCCTCCTCGTGACCCACTCCTGTAATTGAAGTAGCCCTTAATCGCTATTCCTAGACCCCTTCTCGATCGTTGTGATCTCCCAAATCGTAGATCCCAAATCTACATATTTGAGATCTCCTGTAATTGGAGAAGGAGCCCAAGACAACTCCTCGGTCACTACTAGCTCTAATAGCCATGATCATAATTGTCAAACGATGAGCCCCTCTGCTGCCACTCCACATCCATTGCCTCTAGCTATGCTCACGTTGGGCGTAGTAGTCGACCCACTACCACCTGCCTCCCAAGAGGATGATGCTTCCCACTTCATCGTCGTTTGCTAAGCTACAGATGCATTCAGTCTCTAATGCCCCTTTCTGTGTGACTCCATCATAACCATCAGGGTGCCATTGTCGCAAGAAGAGTGACTGTTGGTGACCCTTCTCTGTTCAACTTTACTTGGTGGGCATTCTCATTGTAAGCAACCAACCGACATCCATGTCTTCTTCTTTCTCATTTACATATGATGCCCCAATTATTGTTTCCTCATAAAACAGTAGCTCATCTCAACCTAAGGACTTATATCCAATAATACAATAACTCTAATCCTCTTCGGACTATCAAAAGGTGGCAACTATGCATCTTAGTAAGTATAATTCACTAATCTCTTTTTTGGATATGATCTATTAGGCTATATCGATGGTTCTCTTCATTGCCCATCAAAAAAGATCCAAATACCAAGAGAACCTATCTCAATGCTAAATCCTAATCACAAGTTATAGCTATGATAAAATAGTTTTATTCTATAAACAATTCAAACCTCAACTGCTAGCTTCATAATATTACTAATCTCTTCATGTAGTACTATAGTAGAAGCATGGTCAAAGTTACAAACTACCCTCGCCAATTACTCTTACACTCGTATGTTAAGTCTCTTATCTACTATGATAAAAACAACACAATAAGGTAGTATTATTGATTATATGTAAAATCTAAAAGTTATTATAGATGACTTAGCTTTAATTGATCATACTCCTAATGACTTAGGAGATGAATATAAGGAACTAGCGGTAATAACTTATCGATGTCATTTGAAGAATTGTTTGATAAACTCATTAATCATGAAACATATCTGAAACAGAAGATATGATGACAGGACCAATTATCATAACTCAATTTAGTCAAAAATCCAAAAGAAAGAACAATCAAAAGTGACAAGATACTTTTTAGACACATGGGTAACACACAGAGCCATCATCCTCTATTATACTATCAACCCTTTAATCATGATGACAACTTTAATCCGAATAACCTGAGAAATAACTTCAGTTACAACTATCAGTAGCTTTGACATCCTAGTAATAATAATCAACATAAAGTCAACTGTCAACTCTATGACAAAATTGGATATACAATAAAATTTTATTAGTCTCAACCCAAGCTTACTACTATACCCAATTGGCATCAAGTAGACATTATGATTACTCTAACTGCTTATCCAAGTAATTAGATTGTTGACTCTGGTGCTTCTCATCATATCACTTCTAATTTACAGAACTTACCCGTCCATAACAACTATGGAGGCAATGAAGACATCATCATTAGTGATAGTAATAGAATCTCTATTACTCACATAGGTTTCACAACATTTAATTCACATACTAATACTTTTACACTCAATAATGTTTTATGTATACCTCACAAAAAAAGAAACTTTATTTTTGTTTCTCAATTCTACAAACAAAATAAAACATATATTGAGTTCTTTCCTAACTTGTTTCTTATAAAGGATTTGAGTATGAGGACATTCTTGGTTCGTGACTAGAATAAAAATAACATCTACGAGTGGTCGTCAACTTCACAAATCACGTAGTCAATCGCTCTTACCTCAATTTTTGCTCTAATCGATGTGTGATAACATCACCTTAGTCATCCATCATCCTCGATTCAATAATAGATACTTTCTCGTTATTCTCTTCCAACTTCCAAATTAAGTAGAATTACTTTTTAGAATATCTTTCATATCCTGCTCCAAATCATTTGAAATTATCTACACTGATGTTTAGGGTCCTACTTCAACCTCTTCCTTTGATCATTTTAGATTTTATGTCATTTTCATAGATTAATTTATTAAATATACATGATTTTACCCTCTCAAACATAAATATGAAGTCACTATGGTCTTTACTTATTTGAAAAAAATAGTTGAAAACTTCTTCTAGTCTATCATTAAAATAGTTTACTCTAATAAAAGAGATGAATACCAAGCTCTAACAACTTATCTCTCACCCTATGATATACAACATCTCAAGTCACCATCATACACATCTCAACTAGTTAGCTTTGTTGAATGAAAGCATCAACATATAGTTGAAGCTAGTCTCACCCTTTTACACCAACCCTTCGTACTAGTAAGTTTTTGGTTAGTAGCCTTTCAAACCATAATCTACTTCATTAACAGTATCCTCAATCCAATCTTATAACACCAGTCATTATTTAAAAAATTATTTTATAAAATCTTAAACCTTCAAAAATTTAAAGTATTTGATCATTTATGTTATTCTTGGGTACGCCCCTATGCTTCACACAAGTTAACATAAAGATTCGAGCATTGCATTTTCATTGGGTATTCTCTTGACCATAATACTTTCTGATGTTATAATTCTCAAACTCAAAAGGTCTTTGTATCACGTTATGTTATTTTTGTTGAGTTCATATTTCCCTTTCAAAACCATGGGCCTTCAGGAATACGAGCCACTATAACAACCATACATTACTGGATCCATATGAGTACACCTCAAACACCCTCAAATACACCTCTCACCACATCAACTAGTAGCTCTCCTCTAAACATCTTCAAAGTATGTCAAATCCTTGACCTCTATATTACCACAAGCTCTCCACCTTAATATACTAAACCTAGAACCATCACTTAAGCCCAAAAATCTTCATACTAGCGCAAAACCATGTGCGAAGAATATGATACGCTATTCCATCATGTCATATGGACCCTTGTACTATTTCATTGCATACAAAATATTATCTAGTGTAACTAGATGTTTCAAATTAAACAGAAGCCAAATAAATTCATTATCAGATATAAAGTATGTCTAGTGGCCAAATTGTTTCACCAATAATTAGGTATTGATTTCATAAAAATATTCAGTCCAATTATTAAATCGATGATAATTCGGCTCATCCTGAGTTTGACTATTACTCAAGGTTGACATATATACTAACTAGATATTAACAATACTTTCTTACATACGACCTCAATTGAAGATGTATTTATGTAGCAACCTCTTGGTTTCATTATTCCTTAATATTCAAGGCATGTTTGTTAACTATGAAAACTTATTTATGGACTTCACAAGCTCCAAGAGTATGGTATACTAAACTTAGCTTATTTTTAACGTTAGTTGGCTTTATCAACTTCAAGTCTAACACCTTATTTCTACAACAATAAAAGTGAAGTACTATATATCTACTAGTTTATATGGATAATATTATAGGTAATAATTCCATAGAGATTAAGTAACTCCTTTTTAGTAATTGATAGATTGATCCTTTATCAAAGATCTAGGAACCTTAAGCTATTCAATACTCATATTTTTTAGATTTTTTTATCTCAAAAGAAATACATTTAAGATCTATTATCAAATATGAATAAACATATGCTAAAGAAGTCGTTACCCCTCTCTCCATTATTGAATCACTAAAATTATATGATGACAGTTCTACTATGAATCCTATACAGTATTGACAAGTATTTAGTTCCTTGTAGTATTTATCTCTCACATTCAGACATCTCATTTGTAGTCAACAAACTATCATAATTTATGCATCGACCCTCTATCACATATTGGTTTGTACTAAAACGTGTCATATTGTATCTCAAAGGGAATCTTAATCATGGACTTCTTTATCTTTATGCCTTTGTCGATGTTGATTGGACAGGCAACATTGATGATAGAATGTCTACATTAACCTACATTTTTTTCTTTAGAACAAATCTAATCAGTTAAAGTTCCAAGAAATAGAATACAGTCAAAAGATCCACCATTAAAGCTGAATACTAAGTCATCGCCACCACCACTACATAACTCAATTGGGTTACTAATTTACTATACGAATTTAATATCACCTCTTAATCGACTCCTATTATATATTATGATAATGTTGGTGTTATCTACCTATGCACCAATCTGATGTCTTACTCACGCATGAAATACATTATCATCGACTTTCACTTTTTTAGAAATTAAGTTGCCAGACATTAACTACGTGTTTCTCATGTCTATACTCCTCACCAATTAGTAGACTCCCTTACAAGGCCTCTTGCTTATTGGGCATTTCAATTATATTGATATAAACTCAATATTATAGGGCCATAATAAAATATCATAATAAAGATAAATATGGAGTGATATCCTTGCATTCTCTATATCCTCAATCAATCTATGATTTGAGAATCAATCATACATTTGAGTGATTTTATTGTCCTCAAAGAGCTAAGTCAAATAAACATTCATCTTGAAGTCCATCTCGAAAATCTGATCAGACGGGCTTTGCAAAAAGGATCAGGTCGGATCAACTCTACAGATTCCATCCACAATGAATCACGATCAACTTTTTTTTTTTCCTAATTCCTCAAAAAGAAATTATTGACATTTTCCCTAATTCCTCAAAAAGAAATCATTGACACTATTTAAGAAAACATTCAAGAATTAGAATGACTGTTTGGTGTTGTTGACCTAAGATTGTTAAGAAGAGAAGAGAAGTCAACAGAAGAGAGAGAGAGAGTGAGGAGTTAATATAATACACTCATCAAACCCATATAAGCCAATCAATAGAATGTTATAATATCACTAACTCAATTAGCTTGATATTCTCGTCAAAACCCAACATAATCCAGATCAAATCCTAGCATAGTGCATGTAAAGTTTAACTCAATGCTATGACCAAAATGATTAAGCGAGAGTTAACATAATACACTCCATATAAGTCAATCATACACATTGCCCACTTCCGATATGAGACTAATGGAATGTTACATATCTTATTATCGATAAGTCAATCATACACATTGCCCACTTCCGATATGAGACTAATGGAATGTTACATATCTTATTATCGATTAGACATGACAGTTTCAACGATCTTAGAACAAGAAGAGCTAATGTGAATCATGATTTCTAATGCTTATAAGAATATTTAACTTGAGTAAGCACATTAAGCAAGAAGTCACTCCTTTTCATTCAGATAGTGGGAGGGTCAGATGCCCAAACCCTTGAATCATTATACTTGGGTTTATTCCCTAATTGAGTTATTTTACTATTATTATAGCGAAAATGAAAACTCTTTAAATAAATATTTTTTTGAACGAAAAATATAAAAATTTACAACCATGACCGGTGATGTCATTATGAAAAAAATATGGAAATTAATTCAAGAAGATAAACATCATCAAGAAACTGCAACCTTTCATCCTCAGACAACACAAATACTAAATGCATGATTTCAAGATCAAAGTCATCCAAGAAAAACATAAGTAATAACTTGACAGATCAAAATTTGTACCGACTGTTTCCTACATGTATTAAACTCTTCCAATTGCTGCCTAAATGGTCTTTGCAAATAAACACTGAGCTGCATGAGTTGCTCCATCTTTTATCACTATGGACGGTATTACTTGTGCAGCTCAACAGACTCTTGTGGCCATTTACAAATTTGGGAGCAAAATGTGTATGAGGAAAAAAAATGACCATCTAAAAAAAGATATTTATCTCCTTTTCACTCATCTCAAATACATGGTCTCGAGCTTCCGTCAGAGCAACCTGTATTAATCAATTTCAATCTCGTAAGTTAAAAATAGAAAATTCTAGGATAACGGAAACACAAAAAAAAGAAGCTAACCTGTCCATATTTTGTAAGAAAATTGCTTGCAAGGTTCAACGATGCTACGGCTACATCTTCGTTCGCTTTGAGTGCCTGTGCCAGAGCAAATGCTCCCTTGTCCTGTTTCCAGTTTGCAGGTTATCATAATAATACAAAACTAGCTGTTAGAAGAACTTCACAAAATTCAAGCTGTACTTTGTATGATGAACATACTCTTATCTCGTTGAAACCTAAATCAAGTGATGTTAGAGCCTCGTTAACAATTTTCAAACTGCGTGCCAGACAGACTGCACCCTGGTAGGAATGATTGGGGGAAAAACACAATGTGACAACCATCCATAGAGCAAAAAACGAAACATTTCCTATGCACAGGTCAATACATCATCTCCAAGTCCATTTGCCCGTAAATCCAAAGTTGTTAATGTGGTATTGTACTTCAAACAATCTGCAACATGCTCAGCACCCTTTGGTCCTATCTGCAAAACATTCTATTAGAAAAGAGGAAAAGAAAAAGCTCTATCAGGATAACATCTCACTGAAATTAAACACTACCTGACACCAACCAAGCTTCAATGTCTCTATCTTGCCGTCGAACTTCAGAACTTCACAAAGATCTTTTACCCCATCAGGGCCAATAGGATTATAACTTAACTCCAGCTGGAAAGTAAATAGCATCAGATTAGGCCAATTAAACAAGAAAGAGCATGAAGCAGGATATCAGATTAGAATACTCACTGTTGTGATGACAGAATTATCTTTCAATACTCTCGCAATCGCACTCACGCCACTCGCATGGATGTTATTACCACCCTGAACATGTATAGATCAGAAAATACTACTGAGAAATGACACTAGTTATGCAAGGATCAACTAGTTGCATGTTGGTCTTACTGAACAGTTGTGCTCACATATAACTACCAGAGAGGTGGAAGGCATGCTGAATGATGTAATCCAAAAAAAAAAAAAAAGAAAAGAGCCAACTTCAACAACCTTAGTTCTTCGCAAAAACCCCTAAAAGAGAGAGCCTGGAGAAATTAACTTCAACAAAAGGCAACCTTCCCAAGATAAGAAAAATGCACGTGCACAAAACAATAGCAAGGCACAACTAGCATACATAATCACAGTGCTGCATAGGAAATGAACTAAAGAGAAGGCCTAAAAAGGAAACGAAATAGTGAAAAAATTTTAACAGTTAGTAACTATGAGTAAAAAATAACGGCTGATCAACAGAAAGAAAAGTAGGGAAAGAGCTACTAGGGTCAATAACATTTTTGCAGTTCCATAGATAAACCTATAATTGTCTTAGAAAATATGTTATCTAAATTAGGTACATTTCATGCTAGCACAGCTAGTGGTTTTCTTTCATTTAGTCTCTTCAGACTAATTCTCTTTCATTTATCCTCTTTAGACAAGTTTCTTTTCAGTTATCCTCTTCAGACAAAACAACTGATGCATGGAAGTGGGGTACTAAACCTTTAGCGGGGTGATATTATACTCTGTAAAGAGACTACAGACTGATGTAACACATTCAAAAATCCAAATTGCATGATTCTTGAACAGTAACCCAAATGAAGTCCTGGAGAATACCAGCTCACAAGGAAAACACTTCTGATAATCATGATCAGAACATCCCACCCACCTCCCAACCCACACACACACAAAAGAAAAAATAAATCAAACCCAACACAGAATATAAATAAAAGGAAAAATGAGTGTAGAATTTGCAGGATTCAGCAAGAAAATTGTTGAGTAGTTGTAGTGTTTGTGCTTTGAATGTTTTCACAGCCAAAATATACAAGCTGGACAACATGTAGTGATGAAAAGACGATATCAAGATTTACAAACAAGGGATGGTTGATAAGACTGTTAAGAACAAAGTCAGAAATAAATACAAAAGTGAATAAAAGAACTACTTCATAACTAAATCAAATAGCTTCTTTTAGACAGTAATTTAGCAATATAATAGAAGAATTTTATGAGAAACGATAAATGATTTGTTGGAGGATGTCCTCCAGTCTCACCAAATCTATGGTAGTTATTGTGCGGTTCTCTCTCAAAGCATCCGCAATCCTTTCTGCTCCCTGTTATAAATCCATGTGACATAATAAAAGAATATAAAGCACACAAATGAAACATTCAAAATGGTTGAACATATTTGTATGATGGTGCAAAGGTAATTACAGAATATCTTGTTACTCATTACATCTTCTAACTAGATATGTGTTCAGCAGGGTTGCTATATTAGAGATTAAAAAAACATTGAGATGGTGGTTCATAAATGTACAAATACTAACAAGAAAATAGTCCATCATGCCAGTCAAAAGCTCGTGGCTATATCATAGTCTGCTGTATATGAAACTAACAAAACTTAGGCTTCAGACCTTTGGAGAATGCAGAGATTGATACTGTTGATGAATGATCCACAATTAATTATGTGAGTTATTTACAGGAGAAAATTTGTCATGTGTTTCTAGCCTTCATCATTTTAAACAGTGTAATAACCACATTGTTTTAAAACAGTTGTCAGTTACCAAGAAGAGTACCTATGTGAACATGTAGGCCTGATTTGTCTTTCAATTGCAGGAAAGGAGACCAAAAATATAGCATAAAATGTACATAATTAAATTTCCTTGATAACCAACACATAGTGGTTGACAAAGGGAACATACAAAGTCTAAGACAACAACTATAAATGACCATACCTCATCACCTACGTCATTCATATAAAGATTCAACCACAGCAAGGATTTAGTTTTCTTGATATATTCAGCAACATGGAAGGCACCCTTTGAACCAATGTCGTTGTTGCCAATATCTAGCAGTGTTATTTTTCCTACAAAAAGAAGAGGAGCTTCAATAAGACAATTAATTATAAATAAACGATGATGACAATCAGCAACCAAATAATGCACCTTTATGGGCAGATAAACCTGATATAAGTGCTCGAATGCCTTCATTTCCAATATCATTTCCATGAAGATGAAGTTCCTGGTAGAAATTTCAAAAAAGAACTTCAGGCCAAAATTAAACTTGCAAATAAACATACGCTAAAGAGTGAAATTCACTGTTCTACAAAACCAAATAATAGTAAGAGTAAGGTTTGGTCTTATGAAATTGTATATTTCTCAGTAGTCAAACATCATGCATCCCTTATTTATGTGAAACTTATTGACCACCTTACAGATATTTTACAAATAGCATAAGAGAATTCCCAGTTATTTGTTCTTACTTTTCAGAATCCTTCTTAACACTAACTTATGAGGGGTTAGATTTATCAGTTCCAAATTTCTCCATTCTGCTGACAATTACCTTCAAATTATGTTTTGGCAACCGTTTACCGGTGCAAATAATCAAAATGTTATTTTGCCTTTTTTTTCCTGCAAAATTGTGTATCAGTTAAAATTATTGAAATAATTACCACCTTGTAAAATTGTTACTCATGTCTGAAAAGCATGTGACAACTACATAAAAACCCAAGGGTGCCTCCATTTGTGAACTACTCATAATTTGGTATATACCTTTCCCCAACTTTTGTTTTCAATACTACAACCTAAACGATATGATAGAACAAAGTCTTCAATACTTTCAAAAAGATTTTTTTTCATTTTGTAGATAGTGTACACAAAATCAAATGTAAAGGAAACATCATCATTATGTGTTCACTTGATGGCGGTAGAGTTGAAATAAGGACAAGATCATGAATATGAAGCCAGATATGAAGATGAACAAAAATAACTAAGGCCAAAGCTTCTAATGAACGTGTCTGAATGATAATTTTTTTTGCAGACTTAAAAAAAAAAACCAGTTGCTTTTAACGATGCATGACAAAATATATAGATGCAAAATAAGTTACTTGTATGTTCAGCCATGTCTGCCTTCAGAGGAATAACACAACCCGCAGGCAGAACATGCATAAGAGTACTTAGAGTTTAGTAGAATTTTCATTTTGTATGAAGACTCATAAATAATCTATAGAGAGTAACTAAAAGTTCAATTTCATAAAGTTCAAGATGAGTTCATACCCTTAGGGACTTATTTCCTTCAATTCCTTTAGCTAGACTTGCTGCACCAAGCGCACCCCCATAGTTACCACTGATTTAAGTCCAAAATACAATTTAAACATCTTCCTTGCTGGGAATAGTAAATGTGAACAAATAACGGAAAGCGTTGAACATGGGAAAACATTGAATATGCAAGAAAGCAAGTACTACAAGGAACTGGGTCAGTGTGTGTAAAGCATCATTAACTTGAGATGTATTGACCGAATTGCCTTATTATCAAGGAGAGCCCCAGCAAGACTTGCAAAACCCTATATGGTTTCAGAAAAAAAAAAGGAGCATATAAGAGAACAAACAGTAATTGGCATAGCTGGTCAAGATTTTACTGAAAATCAATAAAGATTGATCGACAAGAACGTCATACAGAGTAGTCAATCATATTATTGTTAAGTTCAAGGACACGTAAAGTTGAATTTTTTTTCAGCATCTCTGCAATAGCCTTTGCTCCCTGCGTAACATAATTTCATGAATAGTTGTTTTCTTCATTACAACGAACAAACAAATTTGATGCATACAAAGAGTGAAAAATGAAAATCACCTCATCTCCAAGACCTGTACTGTTTAGCTGGAGCTTTTGAATACCATCATTCACCATCAATATATCTGAAAGACACTGCAAGCATACTCCTTGTAATCTCGAGTTTTTGTGAGATGCAAAAGGAATAACATGAGAAAAACAGAAAATTGTGATCTTTCTAGTGCAGAAGAGTGCCCTCACAGTAAAACCAACATGTGATATTTGATATACAAATTGCAATTATCAGAAATAACGAAATCTGATTGATGATCAAATTTAGAGATACAGGTAATTTAAAGCATGGACTATGGTTTCACTCAGACCGGTATGGAACAGGACTGGTATGAGGACTGCCCCCATATGCGGGGCACTCCAGTCCGACCATTAGAAAAAAAGAAAAGATATGAGTTAGAGCACTTCAGTCACATGTCATTTTAACAAGAATAAATTTAGCTATTGAACTCATACCAAAAGGAAAGCTAATCAAAATTCTTATTAAGAAAGCCAGAAAAAACCAATTGTAACAGTCTTATATGAATAAGTATTTGCAAAAAAAAAGTAAAATTCAAGAATAAAATTACCCTAGCTCCTTCATCACCAATATTATTTCCAGAGAGATTCAGAGTTTTCAGCACAGTATTTGTTTGAAGAACACCATCAAAGGCCTTTAATCCAGCTGCTGTAATCCCATTGCCAGAAAAGTCCACTTCCTCTGCTGCCTGAGACAAGACAGCATGATATGTACAATCTAGATGCCTTTCAAGCAAGTCATTGTAACTGCATTGCCTTAGTGATTAAAAATCACTCCACAAGTCTGGTTCAGAGCAAATTTACCATAACAAACTTAGGAAAGGGTTAGGAATGCAGAAAATGAAGCAAAAGAACTGACCTGATTGTAACCTAGACTTTCAGCAAGAAAGAACAGACCATCATCCCCAAAATTACGACCTAACAAAACCATAAATTTGTTAAAGGTCTTCAAGTCTATTTCATATGTAAAATTTTTTAAACTAATTTTCTGACAAAATGAATTCAGCCTGTTGATCACCCAGATATCAATATCACAATGAACTTCTATGAATAGGTGCAGATGTCTAGGCTATAAAATGACATGACAAGTAATCTAGCATGTCCATCCACTCACCTGACATGTCAACACTGCTGAATGTCCGAAGTTCTTTGGCAAATTCATTGAGTTTTTGCTTGGACTCTCTTTCAATCTTCACACTAGCACCTGATTGCAGATTAGAACCAGGAGAAAAAGACCACTTAATTCCAGGTAGAGAAGATTTATTGACCCTGGAAGTTGAGCCCTTTGGTTTTGGCATTAGTACGTTTTCAACTACCTTCCACAATACTGCATGCTGAAAAAGCAAATTAGTGCCATGAACAACTTACTAGAGCAAGATACAATGTTAAAGCAACATGAAGTTTAGTGTAAATTGAATTTTTATAGCATAACGCACAACATATCACATGGCAACAAGGTCTCTGTAGAGACATCTGGGCGGTTAGTGCAGTGTTATGCAGCTGATAGGTCTTAAATTCAAGTCCTCATAGTGTCATGTATGGAGTTTATCATAATATTAATATATAGAAAAATTGTTTAAAAAAGAAAACACATGGCACCACTCACCAGTGATTTAAAAAGCGCTAGGCGCCAAAAGGAACCAAGGTCCAAAAACGCCCGAGGCGCTAGGCGCTCGCCCGAGCGAAGTGAGACGCTAAAATATAAAATATATAATATAATTAATAAATATAATTATTTAAAATTTTAAATAAAATATGCTATTAAATTAAGAAAAATCTAAGATACAAAATCACAATGTCACATTAACAAAAAGTTTCAAAATTCAAAACAATAAAATTTTACATCAAAGTCATTCATCATAATCAATATTATCATCATTTTCACATAAATCATCTTCATTGAATTCGTCATCTTCCTCTTGCCTTTCGACTCCTTCCTCTTCATCAAAATATGTTTCATTCTCTATGTTTTCAATAATAGCAGGAGCCAAACTTGATGCTTTTGCACTGCATTATGATCTTTCGGATCCTTCAGATAATTATACTTTCATACAGGATCTTTTTTTTATACCATTGGAGACTCTATTAAGTTGCTCTGTACACTTGCCATTTATCCTGAAACCTAACAATAATTTCAAATAAATGAAAATTACCAGTATTAAAATCAAAATAATATATTATTAATCTAATAAATACAAATACATTACTGTTACTAGTATACTGTTAACAGTATACAGTATAATGTTAACAGTATACTTTCGAAATAGGAGAAGGAAGAGGAGTGTAAGGGAAGACCGAGAGTGCAGCAACAGCGGTAAAAGTGAGCAGTGGCAGTGAGAGCGGCGACAGTGGTAACAGCAGCGATAGTGGCGAGCAACGGCAAGGGGAGCGGGAGCGGGAGCAGTGACAGCGGCAGCGGGAGCGACGACAGCGGCAGCGGGAGTGGCGTCAGCGGCAGCGGGAGCGAGTAGCGACAGCGGGAGTGGCGGTAGCAGGAGCGGCGATAGCGACAGCGATAGCGTGAACGACGAGCAGGGTTAGGGTTGGGCAGCGGCAGTTGATATCGGTGCTTTAGTTGGCTCGATTGAACCAACTAAAGCACCGGAGATTGAACCAGACCTAAAACGCTGGTTCGGTCGCCTGGTTTAACCCAGACGCTCGCCCGAAGCACCCGGTGCCTATGCTCGGGCGAGCGCCCAGGCGGCGCCTCTTTGAAACGCGCTGCCTGGAAGTGAAGCGAGGCGCTCGGGCCTCGCCTCGCCTCACCCAAGCGCCTAAGCGAGCGCCCGAGCGCCTATTGAAATCACTGCATGGCACATAGAAATTCATTTTTTCTTATGAAGGATTGGCAATCAAACAAAAATGAAGTTAGCTGTAAATATTTGTACATTTTAGGACCGTAGAGTTTGTTGTTGTGTCTTTCATCTCAATACAGAATGTACTGAACTACTACACCTAATATCAGACAGCATTATCACATTATATAGTGTTTCATACTGTTACTATCAGTTTTAAGCCATTTACGTACACCATGCTGCCTCTTTATAAAGTTCTCCTATTTGATGAAAACCCTAATATATAAATATTCTATGCTACAAAACCCTCTTTCTGCTAGAAAGTTTGTGCTACCACCCACCTAAAATCATACATATAACTTGTTCGTCCTTCCATTCTCGACTGATCACAATATGGCTTCCAGTCCTAAAGCTCCTTCCAGGAGTAACATGCTCTAAAAACTCTTATGAATGCCAATTTGCAATTATTAAACGTAATTTAGTTTCAACTTGATATGATCATCCATATTGCATTACTAGGAAACGATCCCACCTTCTCATAGACCAATGCTACCACTACCGAAGAAATCAACTTCCCACAAGATCATAATTTGGAAATAAATATAATCATAATAATGAGCAAACTGCAGTGACTCGAGATGGGGGAAGCAAACCGCATACCGAACGTGGTAGCAACGAACATCCCAGCCGGCACCACGAAGGAGGCAACCTCCTTCACGGGAAAGGACGGGGCAGTCGACTGCGCCTGAGACTGCCTTAAAACTCTCCTCCCTCCTCTTCCTGCGGCGTCACTTCGGCTGGGCCTTCCATCGGGCACCTCGGCGGCGGCCTTGGGGACGAGGGTCACGAACGAACGCCCCCGGCCTTCCGACCCCGGCCACGAGACAGGAAGAGAGAAAAATAGCAGTCTGCGGGGGCGGCTCGAGGGACGCGAAGGCCGAGAGGAGAGGGGAGCGAAGGAGGGGACGCGGAGGCCGGGCTTGAGGGAATAGGAGGAGACGAGGGCGGGGGGCTCCATTAACGGACGCTTCAAGTGTTCGCTTTAACGACACGGGCTTGGTTTGTTATGGTGGCGAAGGCCGCCGTAGCACTCGAAAGAGGAAGGAAGAGTGTAAAAGGAGGAGCGGGGAGCCACGCCGTGGTGTGACCTTCGAGGAAGAGAAGAGGAGAGAGGAGGGAGACGGATCGATGATGAGTCCAATTTCTAGTGTGTGGAAGAAAAGGATGAGGTGGGCTTCTTCTATTTGGTCCGGCCAAGTCAAATCAGGATTGCATGAGCTCAATTTAGGTCAATACTAGCAATTGGGTTCCAACAAAAATCCCAAATAAAAGGTCTTATGAAAATTCTGTTCTAATAGATAAGGATTGGTATCTTCTTAATTCATGGAGGAGTAAAATATCTCTTGATTTTAGGGGATGGATTTTAAGATGAATTTACTAAGAGCATAACAATTTATTCAAATACCTAAAAAAGCTTTTGAACTACTAATTTAGATGAATTCAACGAGTTTATCTATCTTTTATTAAAGTAAAGTTAAAATCCTTAAAATAATAATAATAAAAAATAGAAAAATTAATGGAGTAACTATTTACATCATATTTTTCTTTGATAGTAAAAGTTTGAGATGAGTTGAACAAATATTATAATATTATACTCGTAAATAAACTTTATTATACTCAATTATAGCCCATATTAATGTCGAACTTACATGACTATAATACTAACATAATAATAAAATCATGCAAAGCTTGGTATTTGGCACTATTTGGCACCAAAAGTGATTGGCCATTTTCTTTTTTTAATAAATATCCTCTGGCACTAAATAGATTAGCCACCAAAATATGTTAGCATTTGACTATGATCATGTGACATCTTTCAAAATTTTTTACTCCAATTAATTTCACTATTTTCTATAAAATCTTACGTTATTAGATTTTACTATCATTATACTATAATCAGGACAATAAAATTTATATCCCTTGAATTTTTCTAAGAAATTAATAAAATATCTAAAAATAAGTCTTCGATCAAAATTCTTCTTTGTAGATTAAAAACTTTTATCGCTATGAGACAATCTTAAAGATATAAATGTCTCAAATTAATTTTAATTTTTTTAAAATATTATCTTTTATTAATCTTTTAATTCTTTTCTTTTCCTTTTGAGATATGCTCCAATCATTTGTATCATAATATAAAAGATCTCTAATCAATGAAAGTATGTTTCAATGTATCATTTAATTATATAGTCATCAATATCTTTGTAAACTCTGGATTCAAATTATTTCTCTATAAATTATTATATAAAATTTTAGAACTAATTTTTTATTAAATAATAAAATATATTGAGTTTATAATTATCAAAAAAGATAATATCCTAACTCATTAATTCTTGATAGAGTAACTAAATTTTTAGAAATAGTGAAATATAACATATATAGGATCCGTCAACTGACTCATCTCCAAGTGTAGACGATAAGTTCCTACCGTTGTCACTTTCATTTTGAGACGATTCTCCATATCAATGAATCTTTTAAATTTTTTTAATTAAAAAAATCTCTTTATATTATTGATAACATAAGTTGAAACAACAAAATTAATCTACCAAGTATCATAAAAAACCTATATAATGCTTAATTTAAAACATATAAAGGTTAAGTTTATATATTACTTTTCAAACCAAGTCTTACATTTAAAATAATTTTTTTTTCACTGTGAAGTCTTTCTTTTGTACCAAGCATTTAGGTACCCAACAAATTTATGTGGTATACGATACTTTAACTTTCTTTTTTTTGTTATCAATTCTTTAATTAGTAGATAGAATATTACGAAATCTTTCCTACCTTAACCTTAAATATTGAATGAACTAAACTAAGAAGGAAAAGAATTAAGAATAAACAGCACAAGAAAAAACTCATATATATTCATGTCTAATCTTTCTTTTTATAGTTTTATAGTGAGGATGTGATCCTGAATCTCTCGAGTATCATCATATTAAGTTGTAATCAATTCCTTCATTAATATGTCGGCTAATGACTGATCAACAAACTTAAATCTATCTTCTATAACACTCAAATATTCATATGCTTAATTACAAGTAGTAATAAAGTCTTGAGGCTATTTGTAATTGATTCTTATAAATATTGGACTAAGTCTATTAAATCTTTCTCAAGCATTCATTTTATTAATTTATTATATAATAGTTTAATTAGTCAAATATGTAGGTCTTTCAATAAACAATACTAGGTTAATATATAATAAACTCGAGGTAAATCACTAACTATTCTGAATAATTTGAATCAGAAATTATAAGAACACTAGAATCTCTTTCTATCCTTCATAGTACCATATCGAAAGCTGAGACTAGATCACGTATCATATCGTAGTCCCCAAGAGGTCATGCCAGAGGGTCTAAGATTAAAAAAAAAAAAAAAGTCCCTTCCATCAATATCATATTGTAAGAAATTATATCATAAATATATTTTGTTATTGATCGATAATCGTAATCAAAATTCAATCAAGTTTATAATATAATTTATTAAATTAAATAAAATCACATAATAAAACCGATCTAACCGATAGACATCCCAAAGCTTAAAACTCAAAATAAATTAAAATAAAAAGGAGGAAGAGTTGTTTGCCTCGAAGGAAGAAGCATCTAAGATAGACCTAAAATTTTCAAAAGTTTCATGGGAGAGACTACTTGAGACCCCGACCCCACTTGTAGGGCCGACACATTGGCTGAGTTCCCCCAGTGAAGGAACCACGCTCAGAGCTCAGAGCTCAGAGCTCAGAGCTCCACTCCGCTCCTCGATGTATGGGGATGAAGTCAAATTGTCATGCAAAAAAAAGAGATGTGGCTCCTGTAGTAAGGCACATTGCTGATACCAAGGCCAATTCATGCTAGAAGGGCCTCATCTGATCGATGGTCTGCTCGTGTGACGAGCATGTATGTTTACTGCCCGATACCACAAATATTCTTGCCTTGCGATGTAAGGGATATATCTGATAAGAGAAGAATATGCAGCAATAGCCAAAATGTTGACGACATACGTGTTGGTGTAAACAACTTTAAGCCGTGGCCTCGGGGCCGACGTAGTTTGGTTCGGATCTGGATGATGGGGGATCTTCCCGGGACGGCCCTTGAGACTGCTGAGGTGGTCGATTACGATGGTCCGATCGAGACGGGGTCGCTGTCTCCTCCGGGAGGGAACTCCTTGCCTAGGCGTTTAGTGGGAGACCTCTGTCTTCGCACTTGCACACAGGTCGAGTCGGGGGAGCTCGGCCCGACCTCTCTGATAATCAAGTTAGTGAATAGTCGCAGGGGGTTTTTTATCTGTTGTGTTCCTCCTTTTTCCTTTTCCTCAGAGGGTGAGAGTTTTTATAGTGAGGGTTACCGTTGCCTGATGCGCCTGCCCGCAGGGAGCATGATCGTACTTCTGATAGCGTCTGACATCGATGTTGGCGTGGCATGAGGGATCGAGCCTGAGCATGGTGTTAATGTGCCTTGGTCGGCGTTCCGGTCCGCGTTGGCTAGGTGCTGCTAAGTTAACGGAGACGTGAGACGTCATCTGGGGCAACTGACGTCACCCGAGTCTTATCGCCATTATTACCCTCATCAACACGTTCACTTCATCTCCCTCATAACAGCATCGCTATCTTAGCACTACAACCCTCCTGCCTCAGCAAACTGGTCTCGGTCAACTCTACTCGTTCCAACATGCGCGGATCTAAGTATATCGAACGACGATACGTATTCGGCCATTTTATGATATCTTAAATATGAATAGTGCTATTCTTGCGTTTTCCTTCATCGTCCCTACTCGGTCCTCCCCCCCTGAAACTACTCCCAACCGCTCCTGTCTCCCCCCCCGTTCCCTCTCTTTACTCCTCCTCTCGCCCCATCCTCGAAACGCACCCTCCTCTGTCTCACTCTTTCTCTGCTTCCTCCGCCCACTTCGGCCGGGGGGGAAGAAGCAATTTCATCATCTTATCATCCCATTCAGATACAGCATTGAAGAAAGAAAAAGGAGGAGAAAAAGAATAAGAAGAGGAGGAGAAGAAGGAAGATAAACATGGAGAGACGTGCCCTGGTGACAAGGATCGCGGCTCTGGTTGCCGTCCTCCTCCTCGCGACCCCTGCCGCCGCCAAGCTCACCGCCACCTACTACCAGAAGACGTGCCCCAAGGCGGAGCAGATCGTGTCGGAGGTGGTGACGACCAAGCAGATCACCACCCCCATCACAGCCGCCGGCGCCCTCCGCCTCTTCTTCCACGACTGCTTCGCCGGCGGCTGCGACGCCTCCGTGCTCGTGTCGACCAACGCCTTCAACCGCGCGGAGCGCGACGCCGACGACAACGTCTCTCTCCCCGGGGACGGCTTCGACGTCGTCATCCGCGCCAAGACAGCCCTCGAGCTTCAGTGCCCCGGCGTGGTCTCCTGCGCCGACGTCCTCGCCCTCGCCACCCGCGAGCTCGTCATCATGCTGGGCGGGCCTTTCTACCACGTCCGCCTCGGCCGCAAGGACGCCCTCAACTCCACCGCCGCCTCCGTCGAGGGCCAACTCCCCGGCCCCAACATGACCGTGGACCAGCTCATCTCCCTCTTCGCTCGGAAGAGCTTCACCGCACAGGAGCTGGTGGCCCTCTCCGGCGCCCACACCGTCGGCTTCTCGCACTGCGACCAGTTCGCGTCGCGCATCTACGGCTACGACGGCCGCAACCAGAACGCCTACGACCCGGCGATGAACCCGCAGTTCGCGCAGGCGCTGCAGAAGGCGTGTGCCAACTACACCACGGACCCGACCATCGCCGCCTTCAACGACGTGATGACGCCGGGCAAGTTCGACAACCTGTACTACCAGAACCTGCTGCGGGGGCTGGGGCTGCTGGCGTCGGACCAGGCGCTGGCGGCGCACCCGCAGACGAAGCCCTTCGTGCAGCTCTACGCCGCCAACCAGACCGCTTTTTTCACGGACTTCGCGCACGCCATGGAGAAGCTCAGCGTGCTTGGGGTGAAGACGGGCCGCAAGGGCGAGGTCCGGCGACGCTGCGACGCGTTCAACAACCTCTCCACCTAAACAACGAAAGCTTTCATCAAGACTCGACCGTGGATTATGTCGTCCATCGTCGTCGTAGTTTAGGCATGGAGACATGCATGTAATCTCCATGCCCCAAGCTCTACCACATACATCTATATATAGACTATATATGATAACACTTCATGAATTTTTGAGCTTCTCATATATGTTACCAAATCATGTCTCTTCATGAGTGGAAAGATGGATGGATTCTTCATGCCCTTTTATATTCATTATCATGGAGATGAGAAAGATGCGAGAATAATATATGTAACGTACGGAATTGAACCATATCCTGACCCGAGAAGATGTGAACCGTCGATTCTATCAGACTATTGGCGTTGACAAGATTGACGGTCAAGATCTTCGGAAATTACGAGCCGGCCGTCTAAGTTCAGATTTCGTATAAAAACAGGAAACATGGAAACGTACCCGGTTTTCACCCTCCAATCGCTTTGTTTCGTGACGGGCACAGACGTTAACTGCGTGGACATCCCTGCACCCTGCGGATATCACGCAGCTGATCCGCGCCGCTGACTCCATGCGACGACTGCTAAAAGATTCCAAGAAGAGGAGGAAGACGAGGATGGCCGTGTCATCGCATGGAAACCGAGTGAAATGGGAAGCGACGAGCAGCGCTGCAAGCTCACCTCCCATCTCTCGCTGTCCACCTCGCCCTCTTCCTCCTCCTCGGCTACTACGGCGGCCGTGGAGCCGCCCGTGGAGTTCCGGTGCCCCATCTCGCGGTCGGTCATGGCGGACCCCGTCGTCGTCGCGGCCACCGGGTGGACCTTCGAGCGGAGATGCGTCGAGGCCTGCGCCGACCTCGGAGTCGCCCCACCTGACCTCTCCCTCGATCGACCTTTTTCTTCATCCTCATCCTCTACCTCGCCGCTCGTCCTCATCCCTAACATCATCCTCAAGTCCGCCATCCACGACTGGTGCGACCGCCACGGCCTCCCCCGTCCTCTCCCCGTCCCTGCCGACGCCGCCTGCGCCTGTGTCCGTAGCCTCATGCCCTCCAGTTCCCCTCCCTCCACTTCCTCTGCTTCTCCTCCGCCCTCTGTTGGAGCAGATGGACAAGACGAAACCCTGGAAGCGCCGGAACGTAAAGATGAAGCCTTGCGAGAGAAGGCGTTCTCCTGCGGTGGAGACGATGGAAAAGGTCGGTTCTTGCAGGCTTCGGCGTTGTCTGATGGAACAAACAAAGACGAAGATGACATAGTGCGATCGAAATCGAGCGGATTAGATGGCAATTCCGAGGAAACGACGAGTCCTGGAGTTCGTCTTTCTTCGGTCTCGCAAACAGAGGACAAATGCTTCTCCTTTTCGCGGTCCTCTACCTCATCCCCATCCTTGCACCCCACTTCTTCCTCTTCCTCTTCCGAGATCGAGGTCTTACCTCCTCCGAACGTTGTGTCTCCTGCTTCCGAGATCGAGACGGATGCGTGGGAAGAGGAGATGTTGACCAAGTGGATGGATTCCGATGTCAAGGAGCAGGAATTCGCAGCGGCCTCCCTCCGCCACGCCACCAGAGAGAGTCGCGACTGCCGGATCAAGCTCTGCAGCCCGCACCTCCTAGCCTCCCTCCGCTCAATTCTCCTCACCCGCTGCACCGCCGTCCAGATCAACGCCGTCGCCGCTATGGTCAACTTGTCCTTGGAGAAAGAGAACAAGGTCCGAATTGTGCGTTGCGGCGCGGTGCTGCCGCTCGTGGAGGTGCTCAAAGGAGGCCACCCGGAAGCCCGCGAGCACGCCGCCGCCGCCCTCCACAGCCTCGCTCTCGACGGCGAGAACCGGGTGGCCATCGGCTCCCTCGGCGCCATCCCACCGCTGCTGAACCTGTTCACGAGCCCCTCCGCGGCCGGCCCCCGAGCCCGCCGCGACGCCGGGAAGGCGCTCTGTCACCTTTCCGTTGCCCGCCCTAACCAACCCAAGATCGCGCGAACCGCCGGGGCCGTGAGGGCGCTGCTCGCCGTGGCGGAGGCGGAGGCGGTTGTCTCGGACGCTTCGTCGCAGTATCAGGGGCCGGTGCTGGCGAGGCTGGCGATGATGGTGATCAGCAATCTGGCGGCGTGCGGGGAGGGACAGAGCGCGCTGATGGACGCCGGGGCGGTGCCAGCGGTGGCGGCGCTGATGAGGGGCGCTGCAGGAGCGACAGTGGAGGAGCACTGCGTGGCGACGCTGTACGGGATGAGCCGGGACCGATTGAGGTTTCCGAGGCTGGCGAGGGCAGCCGGGGCTGATAAGGTGCTGATGAGGGTGGTGGAGCGGGACAGCGGTGACATCCGACGGGAGATGGCGAAGAAGACACTGCGGGCGATTAGGAGGGGGGAGGACGACGAGGCGCCGCCGCTTCGGGGCTACCCGGCGGAGGACGACGGTGACGTGGTATCGGATGGGCTGATGTCGTTTCGGCGCCGTAACAAGGTAGTTGGCAACGGAACTTCCCCGTTCTAAATGTCCGATATATTCTATTCCGTTTTGTCGTTACATATAAAAACATATCAACCCGGGGTTGATATATTAGGGGTGAGTTTAGTAGGTTTTTAGTTTTTATGCTGTAATAATATGTGGAAGTGTTATGTCTTCTTTTTCTTCTTTTTTACTCTTTTTTTTCTTTTATATATTGGTTATTTTCAAGATATGTACAATAATAGCAGTGGAATTGTTCACGAAGCCTATGTAAGAATGACATTGACCAAATAAAAACATAATTATACGGGTTGGTAATGGTTTGACCGCGGAGGAAATGACGAAGAGTTTTTTCAACCAAATCTTTCCTTTGAATAAAAAAACACTCAACCGTGTTTTTCTATCATATCAAACGGAAGACTTGAAGTACAAGAAAGTGCGGAAATTATTCTCTTGACGTTGAAACAGGATGCCATGGTAAGTTCTACGATCATATCAAATTGATCCTAGCCATTCATCCAAGAGGGGCCTCAAATAGAAGGTGATATTTCCCTTCCTTTTTGACAACAAGATTTGTTGTCATTCAATGCTCAACATCATAAGTCATATCAATGTTTCTTGTGGGCTCAACACTGCTACTAGAGATGCTAGCATTCAATGCTCAAACTAAGTCATGTAGGGGATTCCATGGACAGGCAGTGATAAGGAGACCGCCATGATAGAGGGGATAGAACGGTGGATCTTGCCACATTATAATTTCACAATGATCAAAACAAAGATTTAAGCAACATAATAATCTAATTTAGCCCTCTTTTTCCCAGTGAGTGAGGAGGTCGCTCTGATTGGATGGATTAAGATTATCTCGCTACCACATGGGAAGTGGCTCCCAATAATAATATATATAAATATAACCATAGGATAATTTTTATATCTAGAAAACAAAGGATCAGTGGGCTGGACGCGGCTGGTGAAGGACAGAGTCCAACTCCCCGTACAAAAGGGGTTGACCCCAGCTGGTCTACGTGCCGTGGGATCGTTGTTTATCTCTAGACCGGAAATATAATGTGGGGCCCGCATGGGCCCAACACAACAACTCCCCGGCCCTCCCCTCCGCTCCTCCAAAAAAAAAAAAAAAAAAAACACACACATAACACCAAAAAGACGAAGCAAAACAATAAAACTATATATATATATATATATATATATATATATATATATATATATATATATAGAGAGAGAGAGAGAGAGAGAGAGAGAGAGGCATTACCCGATACTGGAGAGCGTTGGCAATGTAGAGATGAATAACTTGCTCCATCCACTTGTTACTCTGAATCAAGATAGATCTTGTTCTATCAAGCAAGAGAGAAGATTTGAGTTCTCCACTGGAATGTAGCCCACGCCTTCTCCATAGATAAACGCACTGCAAGACAATGAGAGAGAACGGTAATTATTTCCGAGTAAAACACTAGAAATCTGATCTCAACAACAGATCTTAATTGGCTAAACAAGATCACAATGACCAGTTACCTTCTCACCACAAGGAAAAATATTCGAAGCAGGTGAGGAGGAGAAGGCCAAACTGGAGGGACATGAAAAGTCCCGGTCAACTTCTGCAAACTGCAAAGAGGTGGTGCCACTCTCCATGAAGAGCACATACAAGATTTGCAACCAAAACATCTGCTTCTAATGCATTTTCCTTCCCACCATGCCTCTTGGTTTCTGTCACCAACCAGGAATGGTGTTTTCTGCATCAAACTCGTCATCTGTAAGTGTTTTCTTTTCATTTCAGAACAACATTAGACTTCCAATAACTTGGTCTGTACAAGAGTGACTCGAGACAATAGACATTCCTTTATCGTAGTTTTTGGTTTTCATCAAGTCATCATTCTTTATGAACCTCAGAATGCTAGGAGCTAGTACATGAAAATGATCATTGTTTTGATAATGTACAACACACCCACAGCATGATGTAATTGAGAATTTCAAATCAAGTGGACAATCTCACAAATAGTGGTATTTTGTATGAGATAATACTGCCAGAAGAATCTTCTTCCTAGGTCCCTGCAAGTGGAACCAGCTATCATCAGAATCTAAAATCCGGAGATATCATACAGTAACAGGGAAACATTTTACTGGCATAATTATCATCAGAAAATCTACTTAATGCATACTGCACAAGATGTCATGTTCTTTGGCATGTTCAAGAATGGCCTTGCTAATTTTTCAAATGTTCAAGATGACAGTGCAAGTGAAACAAAAACGCAGTCACTTTCTGAAAACAAATCTCTAAAAGTATGCAGTACCAAGAAAAGTATAATTACCATGGGAATACCCAGTTCCTTGAGGTCATGGTCTCCCATCTCCCTCAGTGAAGTCATGTCTATCTGCAATTGAATAATCACATACTGAGTCAACAATATTGCGAAACTTGGAAGTTTAGGCTATATACGAACTGTAACGGACAAACTTCTAAACAAGATGTTGGATGTAATGCTTATGTCTGTCCGTTGTCTTTTGGCATGTTCATGCCTTGTACAGCAGGTAGAGGGGCGGCCGAAGGCTTATAAGTCCCATTTTAGTTGGGTTGGTGGCCTCTTTAGGCTTGTAAATAAAGGTTGTGTCATGTGGACACGTGCGAGAGCTTTTCGGTCTGTAATGGACCATTTTACCCTTTGTTGTGCAACTATTCAGAGTTTGTAAAGTCTGTTTGTAATTTGCATTGTCTATGAAGTGTTTTTCGGACATGTTTGCTTGTGGATCCCGATTGAGGCGTTCTCTTTAACCCGTTCTCTCTTTTGTTGGTCCTAAGGGACGATGGGAGGCTTCGGGGAGGCTGACCTTTGCGGACGGACGCGCGAGGGTGCCGCACGCCTTAGGCAAAACCAGCTAAGGTCGTGACATTATGGTATCAGAGCGGGACAAGCACTCATAGAAACACTTGACATGCAAACGTGGGGGACCTAGCGGGGCTGCGTTGAGGGCAGTCAGCAACGCGCGACCGTTTGAGGGAAAAACGGGCATGGAGATGTAGGGAAAAGAGTCGCTCATAGGAGCGGACATCTAACATTGGCATTCAGTGGAATGGCCAACCCTTCGCGCAAGAGGCACCACGAGAACAGGTAAGCTTGGAAGAATTCGGAGCGCACAAAGGTTGGGATGGCTGAGTTTGAGCTACGGCTCAACGTTGACAACTATACTTGATGGTGCTCTAGGCAAGCGAGGCGCTTGGCAAGAATGAGACCATCCAAGGTGGAATTAGTTGCTCAACGACCAAAAGAGTTATGCAAAACTCACAGAGGTGAGGGGAATTGCTAACTCGAAGAATTTGGTACTCATGCATGGGCTTGTATGCGGACGATGGAATGTTCGTGGCCATCCCAAGGCGACCGAGACTCGGCGCCATGGAGCATTGAAACTTTCTCTTCGGCATGCGAAGGATACGTTCGGAGGAGGCTGAAGTGTGCAACGAGTTCAGCATGTTGCTAGACCTTGAGGGGTGCAGCGGTGGTTGTATTGACGTGGAGGCGCAATCTAGCAAGTGCGTCTGCAGGAGGCAGAACAATGCACAGTTTGTTCAGCAGATCGGAGTAGTCCAAGCGGATGGTGGTCTCCGAAACGAAGAGAGATGTTGCTCCAACGGGACAGTTATCCAGGAGGGATAAGTCTCGGCACTCCAGAGGGAGAATCATGTGAGACGGACTTCACATGTTGAGGAGGAGTACCTCACAAACAACAACTTCACGAAGCTCGATGGACCGAGCAAGCGGCGAGGAGTTGTCGCTTGATCTCGCTCGAGAGAATGCATTGGTGGATGCATTGCGAGATCAAGTGGGGGAGCGACCTGAAGCAACTTAAATGAAGGCACACTTAGAGTCGATATGGAGATCGGACTCAAGAGAGGGCTGACCCGTGGAATGGTGGGCGCGAGGGCCACCATCGACTCAATGCAAAAACGAGGAGCGGATCAACTTGGGTGTAACTTGGCGAAGTACCCAAGCCGCATGAAGGGAGCCAGCAGTGAAGTTGGAACATGGAGCAGAAGCACAGTGCTTTCCTTAGACAGAGGTCAAAGACATGAACTCTTGCAGAGGCAAGGGTAGGATCATGTTGTTCCATGGGTCCTTCATTCTGACGGAGCGGACTCATCTTGCATGGTGCCAAAGACGAAGGGAGCTTTTGGGCACATGCACCTTATCTCGGAGGAGCATTTGATAGAGGAACTAAGGCGACTCAATTTGCGGAGGCGAAGTTGGGTTCAGAAGGCCTTAGCACGGGGTAAGAGGACGCAGAGGCGGGTACTCTTGAAGAATATGCCACAGTGTTGCCATTCAAGTTGCCATGAAGGAAGCAGTGCGCAGCGGAGATTGTGCTGGTAGGGGCAGAGGCCCAGGATCCAGACAATTGTGCACAAGTTATAGTGAAGTCGGAGGACTTCGGGAGCTACTAGGCGACGGACTGTCCTAGAGTGGTGCTTCATCTAGGTGTGACCCAGGAGTGGGTGGATGAAGGTCGATTGCCAGAGGAGCGAACAAAATCGAAGGTGGAAGGGACCCTGCGATGTATTGGCAGAGGCCACACATGGAGGGTTCACAATTCGAGTTTATTCCACAAGGATCAGAATGCAATGGAGATGTCACCAGGAGATGACATGGTGCAGCGGATCGTGGTGGAACAGTTCGTGGCAATGCGACACACACGGCATTGTCCCGTGAGGGATGAGATCATATGGAGGTATGATCGGGAGCTACTGGGAGCTCCGCTTTGGTGAACAACACGACGGCAAGAAGGGCTATGGATTCAAGGAGTGAAGGCCATGGTACCGCAAAGGCGGGTCTTCCCGGCGTGCACCGAATTTTGCATCGGATGAAAACCTTGGTCATCAGCATATGGGGGCTGTGTTCCACCAAGGGAAAAGTTCGAATGCAAGTACCAGTGAGTTCCATGGGAGGGACTTGATCATACAGAAGTATGATCGAAGCAGTTGGAGAGTTGGACTGCTCCAGAGCTCATATTCGCTTAAGGGAGCCCGACAAGTCAGAGGACAAGGTCGAGTAAGCGAACGTTGCTACCAAGGAAGCTAAGGAGAACAGAATCGGTGCTAACTCTACAACGTGATGGCAGAGGCCATGCTTGGGAGTTGCAGTCTGTCTTTCCATCGACCAAACGGACTGCTTGGAGAACACAGTGGTGTTGAAGCAGGGGGTCGAAAGGGGCGAGGAAGCGACGACGAGTCCAGAGGGACTTAGCTACCCAAAATCAAGCATCAGTCAGAATGGAGGTGGACTCAGAGGAGTGCCACAGAGACATTTCTACTGATCATGCAGAAAAGGGATACAGAGGCGAGGCGACGGATAGTAGGGCAATGGGCATGCCAGCGCCATGGTACCGCAGAGGCGGGACTTCCGTGCAAGTCATTGATCCCTTGCTCTCATGGAGGGAGAGCGCTTGGTCGTGAAAGGGGCCGAGGAGGTGGAGCATGCAGAGGCAATCTCCAAGTACCGAGACAAGGCTGAAGGGCAGAGGCCAAGAAACTTCGTAAGACCGGTGTCAACAAGTTTCTCATCAAGATAGCCGTAAGTGAAGGACTTCGGGTCATGCAAGAGTGCACGACCAAGGAACGAAGCAGGCAGTACGCGGTGCTGTACCTTTGCTACTCAGTGGAGTAGGCGGCAGGGTTGATGGAGAAGACGGTACAATCCCAAAGGCGACCTCATCTATCAGAGAATTACTCCAAGTTGGGGTGAAAACTTCCCGCATTCCAGAAGTTCGATGGCATTGAGAAGGTGAATCACAGTAGCCAACTCAACGCAAGGAGTGCAAACACTTCAAGTGCTTCAGAAGTGTGAGCAAAGAGCAGACGAAGACTAGTAACCAGCTCGATGCATGAAGTACAACCTCGAGGAGGCGGGCGAAGTCAAAGTAACCTTTGCCTTCTCAACTCTTAAGAGAATGGGCGAAATCGAGTACCCCAGTTCTCTTATCTATCCAGCAGAGGAGCTCTGCACAAGTTCAAAGACCCTTCGAAGATAATGGAAGACAATAGTTGTCAAATCCTCACCAACGGTGATCAGTGCTACTGAGAGTAGATTGTCCGCTTCATTTCCCAACGAAATGCCAATCGAAAGCGGAAGTGATGCGAACCTACTTGGATGTGACAACTAGCTGAAAGAAGAGTCAATGAGCAGATTTTGTGGAGGAAGGACCCAAAACTTTAGAAGTTTGCGAGACGATGCTCGTTAAAGCTCCAACAAGCATCCACCCAGTTCAAGCAGCATGTGGAATTTTTAAGAGACTGGCGCAGTAAGGATGGTCTTTTCCTTCATCTGGCGGATCCGCAGGAATCAACAAGGATCAACACAACTCAACCAACCCCCCCAACAGAGTCAGAGTCATTGGTGAGTTGTAGCAGCATGGCGGATTAAAGGGTCGACTACTCAAAAACAGCAGCATAGAGTAGCTGGGAGCCAGGAGGCGCATTGCAGCTGGAGTGGAAGATTGAAGACTCAGCAAAGGCGAAGAGTTGCAGTGTTCACAAAGGCTTCGACGAGGACGTCGAAGGGATAAGTGGGGGAGAATGTAACGGACAAACTTCTAAACAAGATGTTGGATGTAATGCTTATGTCTGTCCGTTGTCTTTTGGCATGTTCATGCCTTGTACAGCAGGTAGAGGGGCGGCCGAAGGCTTATAAGTCCTATTTTAGTTGGGTTGGTGGCCTCTTTAGGCTTGTAAATAAAGGTTGTGTCATGTGGACACGTGCGAGAGCTTTTCGGTCTGTAATGGACCATTTTACCCTTTGTTGTGCAACTATTCAGAGCTTGTAAAGTCTGTTTGTAATTTGCATTGTCTATGAAGTGTTTTTCGGACATGTTTGCTTGTGGATCCCGATTGAGGCGTTCTCTTTAACCCGTTCTCTCTTTTGTTGGTCCTAAGGGACGATGGGAGGCTTCGGGGAGGCTGACCTTTGCGGACGGACGCGCGAGGGTGCCGCACGCCTTAGGCAAAACCAGCTAAGGTCGTGACAGAACGGCATTGAAGGATATCTTTGTGATGAAAATATCAGGAAACGTAGTTGATCAGCACAATGGGATGACTTTCCATGGAGTAAATGCAAGATAATTTTTCCAAAGAGAAGGTTTGAGGGTTCTTATGTTGTGTGACATGTATAAATACCACTTTTCAGAATGATTGATTTGTGGAGCAGCATTATCAGTCATTGCAAACTCGGGTATTTTACATAATATATCATTTCTTTAACAAAAATGTACAATCATATAATGGCTGGTACCATTCATGGTGTCACAAAAGGTTACCTAGTCATTAAATGGTCCATATTAAATCAAGTTCTTATAAGTGATCTGAAACCAATTAAATTACTTCATCTTGACCTGACATGGGGAAGCAGACCAATACGTTTTCCTACTGACCTAACCAAAAGACAGAGATAGCTTGACAGACCATCTCAGCATTTATACCATCAAACAGTACCTACCTGCAATAATTTATGAAATTAATGTGTGAAAATTAAACAGAAAACATGGGACTTTTTGCAGGAAACAGGTGTACTATTGCAACTGATCTCAACATACAACTAGAAGACCCTAAATTTTATCTATATCATGGTATGCAGTACCGAATGATACTGTCCGGTATGGGCGGTATGTACCGGTCCGACGGCATACCGGTACGCGGACCGCCCGATACCGCTACATACCGATACCGTTACATTAATGAAAAAATATATAAAATTGTTCTGTATACCAGAGTGTACCACTCGATACGCCCTGGTATACCGCTCGGTACACCGATACCGTACCGTACCGTACCGAGCCAATCTCGAAACATCGATACGGTACGGTATTGCATACCTTGATCTACATACATAATAGACCAGATGCCTCTGGATATACATAATATACCTTGATATGGTACGGTAACTTATTTGACATAAGTTATAACTACAGAATTATTTTACCAAATTGGAGTTAGAAGCCGAATGAACTAGATAAGAAGTATGATCCACTTTCCAAAATGTTTGTGTTGAGCTATTATTTAACACCAGCATTTAACCGTGGGAGACATCTAAACCAGAGGTTTCTCCTGCTATGTATAGATGGTCATCACTACAAATACATATATGTACACAAGAAAATGTCAAGCAAAAACTTTTACAACAGAACTTTCACAACATGCAAAAATGATACTCATAATTATAGATTTTGATCGGAAACAGGAAAAGTAATTAAGTACAGCTTGATATTAACAAGAAGGGTGAAAAATGTCTGTTGATTCACTAGACCTTGTTGATTGACTAGAACTTAAAGGAATCATTCTTAAACAATAATATCATGTTCTAGAACCTTAATTCAGAGATCCACCTCTAGACCCTCAGAGACATCAGGACTGCTTGAGATACTCCACAGATTGTTAAGAATAAGCAGTGCAAGTAATAAATCAACATAATAATCGAATTTTAAACCAATGGTGACAGGGTTTTTTTAAGTAACATCAAAAGATTTTGGAAAAAGGTTCTAAAATAAAGATAGGTGGACAAAAGATCCATAACATTTTCCATTGGAAGAATTAAGAAACATAAAATCTTTTGCAAGTCAAAATGAGATACTGCCATATACAAGTTGAAGACGTGGCAAACACTGTTCAATGAGGACATTAATAAATTGATTGTCCTTGGATTATATATATATATATATATATATATATATATATATAATCCAAGGACAATCAATTTATTAATGTCCTCATTGAACAGTGTTTAACATTAATCAAAATGTAACACATTTTTATTCAAAGAAAAAATTAGGCAAATGTCTGCAACTTTGTCTCATTAAGGGTTGAAACAAAGGAATTAAACAGTGAGGTGACTAAAATGAGATTAAGAAACAAATAAAGTATATAAAAAGATCATTTTTTCTCTTATACATACTTCCCTGCAGGATAGGTTCCCCTGGGCATTATAACAGATGTCCAAAAAGATTGTATGCTTCAATACTTCCAACAGTCTAATATATGGCTAAACAAACCAAACCCAAATACAATGCATCTATAGTTTGGTTCTTCTTCTCCACTTAACCCAAATAGAAGATATCTTTCAGGGTGGCGATCTTTCTTAAAGGAAACTGACCTCCAAGTACATGCAGCATAGAGGCAGAATGGAGAATATGATCAATGGTCTCATTTAAAAGTTGTTGATTTCTGGCCACACAAAAAGCTGAAACTCCAGAGAATTTGACAGCTTTTGTAAAATACCACTTTAAATGGACATAGATACCCAAAATTTGGAACTTATAAAAGAGTTCTGCCCTACTGGGTCTTCTCCAGAGAACATGTAACCTTGACAATGTTTTAAACTAATCTGGTAGCAAAAGTAGAGGATATAAGTTTATAACCAATCAACACAATGCTTTGTCCATCTTTCACCAAGCGCAGGTTGGTGTCTCTTGAATCGTAATAGGCAAGTAGCTACTAATAATAAAAAATGGATGCATGAACCAAATACCAAGGCAACAATAAGCCAGAACAAGCTTTGGTCCATACCACGTCAATCCTTCAACAATCTTTGCAACAAATCCCAACAAAAATACCATCTGAGCTCAACAAATAGTCAAATTTGACCACAAAATGAGTTTGAGGTCAGCAGGACAGTCGGACAAGTCAAATTTCTCAACCAGTGGAAATGCCTTGAAAAATGGTTGCAAATTATATTTTATGTTAATAAAAGACTCTGAGCATGTTTAAAGAGTCAAAATGACAAAATAGACATACAAAAGAATTCACAAAAACAAACCTCTTCTGCTTGAAACAAAATGGCATACTTTCCTAGACCCAATGCATTCAGAAAGCTAGAAACTGTAAATGGTTCTTCAGGCTGCAAATAATCAAATTACCAATTATAGTAGACATGTACAGTGCCTCACTTAAAATCTAAATATAAGCATTCTAAACATACAAAGCTTTTTCCCAAATTATGCATTCAGTAACTAAAACTCATTGTCAACTAGATGTTAGACCCATGCACAGCAATCAGATGTCACTTTTTGCTCATATCCAAATGTTTATTCCCATGTCTTAACATCTTATACAATGAAAATGGAAACTTACATGGTGACATAAAAAAAAAAAGCTAGCCTAGAAGTGAAGAATCAAAATTTTGGCAATTCACAATTTGTTTAGACCAATGAAGAACAGTGTCTGTTTAGTGTCTGCCTCATGACAAACACTTGTTGATTGCATTCCAAAATGTTATCTCGGTATATGCATCTGATTCTAGAATGTATATCATCAACCAAATTTTATGTTTGCCAGAAGTAGAGCTACAAGTGTCAGTCATGTTCTGCCTACACTATTGATTATGTTGTAGGAGCATCATAAAGAAAGAGAGAATATGTGGATTATGGACATATATTGGACTCACAATTGGGTTATCCAGACAGTCCAGAAAATTTATTGAGAACAAGTATCATTACCCAAACTGGCATCCAGGACAATGTCAAAATAATTTTGACTCCACATGTATCACATACTTGTAAGAAGTTAAAACAAAAGGTTGAAACATTGAACAAGCTACTTGGTTGCATTTCGCAAATAACAAAGAAGTGATCTGATGTAACAAGTATAAATCAAGGAATCCAATTTTGCCCTGTTCGGTATGTACCGATCAGTATCTACTGGTCTAGATGTAAATCAACACATGGACTGCCGAAGCTCTGGTGGTCCATATGCGATTCAGGGTTTACCACCCATTAAGTCATGTGAACCTGGCTTACCACCCAGTTCAAAAGCCCGATGATGGGCTTGGACAGGCTTGGACCAGATGGTAAGCCTAGCCCAGGTTTTTTATTTTTTATTTTTATTTCAAAAAATTAAAAACCTTAACACTAAACACCTAATCCCCCATCTCTCTCTCTCTCTCTCTCTCTCTCTCTCTCTCTCTCTCTCTCTCTTCTCTTGCATCCGCATCCAACCGTCACCCACATCTGCCACCACTAGGCCCTATTGATTGGTACGCTCGTTCTCCTCATCATCCTCCTCTGCCACTGACACCCCATCTCCTCCTCCATTGCAGTGTCCCCTATCCTTCCCTCCACTTCTTTGTCTTCCCTTCCTCCCCTCCCCCTTCTCTACACAGAGGTACATTCTGATATATATTGTGTTTGTAGAACTGAACACGTACCTGCTGGTCCAGTCCAACCCAAAATTGAAAACCTTGAAATAAACTCAAGTTTATACATGTCTCATCTTTAAATTCCAAATTATAGGTCCCTCTTTCACTCAATCTCAAATAATTTCATTTTCCTTTGTATGTCTGCATGGTGGTAAGGAACAGGGGTCACCACTTCATAAAAAGGTATATTCCAAGTTGAATGTGTCCAACGATATCCTGATATGCACAGGCTCCTCCTTGATGCCCAATGTGGTAATAACCAAAAATCTAGAATTTTTTTCAATTCCACACCTATTTTCAATGAAAATTAAAAGCTACCATATAACTAGCACCTACACAGAAAGAGTAGAGGCATACCTATTCAATGCCCATGTAACAACTAACCAAATAAATTTATTATTTGCCACTCATCGCTCATCTGTTGGTGCAATAAAGTTGAGTAGATTCATTCATGTACACAGTTTATAATCCTAAGAAAATTTAGTGTAACAGCAAGCAACCCATTTGCAGAAATCAATGATATACCTTATGTGTGCTTCTGTGCATAATGCTCCCAGATGAAGAATCTCGAATACCAGACTTTCCTGCATCAATTAGAAGTCCAGTCTTGCCCACGGAAGAAATAGTTCTTGAAGAATTAACTCGACCATTTTTAATAAAACTTGAATGTCTGGAAGCATCCTCATGACTTCTTGGGGAGTAAAAAGCCCTAGCATTGCTAAAAAGTTTATCCGGTGATCTATGTCTTCTCTCATCGACAGTCCGTGAAGAGTAAGATTTTCTCTTTGAATCCAACTGAAGTAAATCATCTACACTTCTTGTAGGAGGCAGTCGCCTTACAGTGCCAGAAGTTCTGAATTCTCTTAAATTCCTTCTTGGATTGGATTTGAAAGAAATCTCCCTGATCCTTGAGAGTTTTTCCCGAAGATCAACATCATTTTGTCCTCCTCCTCCAGTACCAGTTTTTCGAAATAAACTTTTATTTATAAGTTTAAATCGAAGATCATTTCGTCCAATCTGACGATCTTTGTTTGTTTAAGACACCAACATCAACAAAAAAATGTATGAAATAAAAACAATTAGTCTTGAAGATCTTAAGGATGGATGTTTATTCTGATTTGTTTGTATGTTTATACTCACCTGAGCTGGAATTGCTGTTTTCTGTTCTAATGCTGCACAGAATAGAAATCATAGTCAAAGAAAATACAGATTGAAATAAATTGTGGAGTAGCTAAACATATATATCTTAAAAAGGAAAAAGATTGTAATAAACTAGAATAATAGTAAAATCAGGATTAAAAAGAGCAATCTTTTCAGTGCTGCATATAAAGTAAGATAAACAACTACCCCAAGAAGACCACGCAATTAACCAAACTCTGCCATCTTCAGCTTGTCCTATTCATAAATTAGATTATAAGAAGAGCAAACTTTCTAAGAAAAGGTTAAAAAATCATTGTCACAACAAAAGAAGACAACAGCAGGTTAAGTATTGTACTATTTTATTCAATCAACACAGATAGTATAGGTCGATTGGTATACTAGTATTATACTGGTTCAACAAGTTTTGAACACTGGTACCAGACTGGCAGTTGAATCCCTGCCAAAACAATTGTTTTTTCACATAAAGTTTATTTCTGTCAGAAGGGAAAAAAGAATACCGTTTGTTCTTGTGTTGACTCCCATACAAACTGGAATCAGTCATGTCGCTTCCTGACCTTTCTCTTGTTGGCTGGTGTCTTCCTGATGAAATGTCATGGTCAGATTGACCAAAATCGGCTCCAGGTCTCGCTCTCTTGACAAACTGCAATCATCAAAAAAGGAAAAGGTCAAGATGGTCGATTCTAAGATCTCAAAAGATGTACTTATTTCAGGAAAGTTTTCCTTTTAACCACGCATAAGAGGAGCGTTCACAGCAGATTCAAAAACTTATATATACTAATCAAAATTATCCAGTCCAATAAGTGGGAGTAAACTATTCGGTGACTCCTGAATTCAACTCATGAGCATGTTTTAACTTAGGGTAGGGCCAACAAGGCTTTAAGCCTAATGTAATAGTTTCAAAATTTTCAGTTAATATTTGCCAAAATTTTCAGTTGTAATAGTTTGAGGGAGACCTTTTTATTAGGTTTTCCATTTTTGTTGCAAACTGTCAACTCTCATAAGTAGACACACAATTTCTCCAAACGAAGAAACCTGAGAGGAAAAGGTCCCTTGGAAACATGGAAAAGTTACACTTCGAGATATGCAACGCTAGTCGCTAGTGCAATCAAGGATAACAATTAATTTCAGCAGTATCAATTATTTTTTGAAAAAAAAAATTGGTTCCATAAGAAAATCAACAGGCCCATGGTCCAATAAAGCCACAAGCTGAAACGCTAGCAATTGTGTAATTGTCTTCAGCAAGAACATATTTGAATCCAACTTCTCCTTCCCAACACCTTTTTGTTTCAATAAATCTTCAACTCAGTCGGGATAGTCAACATTTTCTTCTCACAAAGAAGAAATTTACTTTCAACTATTCATTAGATTACACTCCATTCATTGGGCACAACGTCAAGGGAAATCAACAGACTTATAAATAGACCATGTGCTATAGATCTTGTATTCAGCAGATAGACAAATCAAGTATGACAAAGTGGAGCGGAAATGGAGATCACATGTTTGCAGATTGCCGTTCCAAATTACACCTTTCACTGAAGAAGAAGAAACAAGATCCTTATACTATCTGAAGAAATGGGGGGTAGTGCATGAAATTACAATTCATCAGAGCGAGATATGGGCCAACAACAACGTGTCTTAGTTATCATAGAAATGTCAATCCATGAGAAATCCAAATAGCCATAATCTCAGTTTCACTCTATCATTCTTGCAAGATGTCGGTAGATTCTGCACCAAGCTCAAACCAACTAAAATCCATCTACGTAGATTTTGATACAAGAAACCCAAAACAGAATATCGAACCCTTCCTAACTAACAAAATCAACTCAAAACCTAACAAGGTTGACGGAC
This sequence comes from Musa acuminata AAA Group, assembly GCF_036884655.1. NCBI lineage: Eukaryota > Viridiplantae > Streptophyta > Magnoliopsida > Zingiberales > Musaceae > Musa > Musa acuminata. Next base: position 48,142,379 of record NC_088346.1, on the reverse strand, counting down.
GACTCGGCAGAAGCATTTGAAGATAATTACGGCCAGAATCAACAACACATGAAGCCACCCAACGTCAATCCAACTCCAAGGTCAGGCTTTACAGAGAGATTTCGTCTGCGAGGCTTACCTGCCCACTCCGGCCCAGAGTGATGGTGACGTGAGGCCGAGCAGACATCTCCCACTCCTCCTCCTCCTCTCACAAGCCGGGTCGATCGGCACCTAAATGTATAGGAAAAGGGGAAGATCAGCTGCACCTTGATTAGTTCCTGGTCGCGAGAAACCCTAGAAATCGGTCGGCAGAGGGAAAGCGAGAGAGGGAGCGAGGGAAAAGAGGAGGCGAGAAGGGATTCGCCTGGAAATCGCTCGGGGATCGGCTTCCGTTAAAAGAGAAACAACAGGAGAACTAAGAAAGTGAGGGAGGGAGGGAGGAATAGAGGTACATCGAGAAAGGAAAAGGAGGGAGAGATAAAGTGAGACGGGGAAGCGGCAGAAATAGTTTGTTGTGGGTACCGTTCTTTAATCTAAGAATCATATTGTAGTCATTAGCACTGTACAAACTGATGAGGACTAATTGTTGCACTTGTTTCCATGTAGAAAACTTGTCTACCCATCGTAGCTAAATACTTTTAGTAATTTAATTTTTTTTAAAAATATATTAATATCTCTGTAATTATAAAAGTAAAATATATAAATCACGAATGAGTATTGTAGACGATAAGAGCAACGATGTGAGTTTTAAAGTTCACCCTGGTTAGTGACGGACGACATCAATGATGACATCGTTAAGAACAGTAGGTGATGGTTAGTGACAGACGATATGATGATATCGATAAGAACCGTAAGTGATTATTGTGGATGTCATCAATGATGATACAATTGTCAAGTGACCCTTTCCTCGCTTTGCATTTGCCTCAACGTTATAGAAAACCATTTTTTATTTTCAAATTACCCAAAAAAAATAGAGAGGTTGTGTTTAAGCGAGAATACACTCTCCTCACGCCATATAGGAATAAAGTGAATAATACCATGTCAAATTTGTGCATACATGACTCTCGACAACTAGCAGCTGTGATGAGATCAGAAAGAAACCCATGTCATCAACAGCCATTTAAAGTACATATGATGAATATTCTTGATGGCAAATGGTTACATTTATGAACAGAGAAGTTTTTCTTCAAATTTTCCGTGATTCATGTCCACGTCTTCAGTGTTCAAGCTGGGGAAGAAGATGGCTGATGATCTAGGGCAAGATGCTCATAGATTCCTTAGAACTATAAACACAACATCCACCATGTTTGCAGAAGGTTACAAGCTTGAGAATTTTTCTACCTTACAGTAGATATTGAAAGCAGGAAACAAGAATGCCAGTTTTCTTCGTTGCTAAATGATCAAATATAGTGGATACATAAGGATACTCAGAATAGCAAAAGGTGGCTAAATCTTGGATGTTGTTTCCTTGATCTCTTCGAAGGTGATAGCCTGAAAGAAAATAAACAACAGTTGACGAGCAAAGTGGAAAGAAGAAAATATTAACGGACGCTTCCTATATAACAAACATGTGTAATAGAACAATTCATCGGGTTTGATAATAAAAATTAATTTCTTGCCATTCAACATTAAGCTGAGGTTTCCTATTAGATGTTAGTTAGCATGCACAGAGAATGCAGATAATAGGCCACATGTTACAACACAAGTATATATATAAAAAATTACTGCACCTTTCAACTAATTACTGTTAGCAATATAAAAAAATCAACTACTTCAACTATGAATGTCTAAAAGGAGACTTAGAGAATACTCATAATCTATTTTAACCAAGTCCAAAAACAGCTCTAAGAACTTGAGGAATCAGTTTGCATAAATGATTGTGGAGATGGAAAAACCACCTCAACTTACCAGTAAAAAGACTTCAAATCATTAACAGAATTCAAACGAAAGATTGAAATGTTTAGTACACCTATTGTCATCATATTTTCCCACTAATTTCAGATTGTCAACATTGAGCACTTAAGTAAGCACAGAAATTAATGAATGCTGTTATTAGCAATCACTTTTTCTGTTTGTGAAAGATTAAAAGGCGCGAAATCACTTAGATTATATTGATTTCCGGTTATTGTATCTTCGGGTGCTACAACACAAGATAACATCTTCTAATATTTTCAATAGTAGGGCAAAATGAACACAAGGTTTCGAAGCAAAAGAAAAAGCTACACTACAGGATATTATAATCTTTAACTTTATCCTAAGTAGAAGGTAATTATGTGGTCCAACGGAACTTCAACCTGTATCTCCAAGAGAGAGTAATTTAAATCAGACTATCCAGATGCAACAACGAGAAACACATTCACAAAAGCAAAAGCTAATGATTTATCACATACCTGCTCTGTCCCAGCAAAATCATTGTCAGGTGTGAGAAAAAGCATACAATGACACTCCTTTCTGCGCAGTCACAACGATATATTAAAAGATATCATGGAGTAAATTATTTACCAAAATAAATAATATTTCAACAGAGACTTCCCTCAAGTGTATGACTACCACATAAGGAGCATTATTTATTAGTTATCCAAAAGAAAATGAAGCAGATAAAACACCACATTAATAAAAAGACCAAGTCATTGTGAATTAATATCTAAGAACTAGTTAAAAGGACCATTTTGTTCAAATCAAATAAAATACCACATTAATAAAAGACCAAGTCATTGTGAATTAACATCTAAGTTAACTAGTTAAAAAGACCATTTTGTTCAAATCAAATAATAAATTAGATAATTCCAAGCTGTTCATCATCTGTTGCTAGGTAAGTTGTTAGAGAATGTGACAACAGGGATGGATTTAGATCATGTGAACAAGTTAAGATCTGTTTTGGATATCAAAAAACAAAATTATATCTTAAACTCCCATTTGCAGTCAAAAAATCTGAAATCATGCAGTGAAATGGATTCCCAGACCTTCTAAAAAGTTCAAAGTTGAGATTCTAAAATTTAATCAACAAAAAATAATAAACTTCATTCTCAGCTTGACAATATGTTTCTAGAGAATGTTGTATCAGTATTAGCACCTCTCTCGCATAGGTACACATGGGCAGTTCCAAAATCCTTGTGCTACTTCAGCAGCTTTGTCATCATAATGCCTGATGCATAGGTTGTGCCAAACAACATACCTCAGTGCATAGAAGATAGGCCAATAATCTAAATTTTTTAAAAATATATATTTTTAAGAATTTACCTACAAGGACATAAAGGTGCCCCCACTGAGTCTCTATGATCAGCAAGCCCCTGTGGAAGTTGATAGTTCTTCTTAGCTCAACAAAATGCTTGTATTCTTTGCAGTAGTCAAGGTCTTAATGAAATCCAGATAATAGAATAAAAAAAATTGAAACAAGAGACGAAAGATCAATATATAATTCCTACAACCAGTGCATCCAACAACACTTGCAATTACAGAAATTTCTTAACCAAGAGCTATAGGCAAAACCATAGATTAGTAAAAGAAGATTTAGTAGTATACTAAATAGTCTTAGTCCCATCAGAATAAACAATGTTGCAGATTTTGTATACTCCATCATTAACTTATTTCCACATATGTGTACGGCCAACAAAGAACTGCTGTGACCATTGCAAGAGAAGGCATCCGAGTATTGTGCTGCTATCAAGATCATGTGGCATGCACTGATGCAATTAGCTACAAACTTAATTTATCAAGAGGCAATTATCAAGTCATAGGTAAACATGTATGTTGGCACTCCTAGTATCTAGAAATTCATTACAATGATAGTTTTGATGTTTTACGCATGAGTAGGTTAAGAAAAAGAGCTAAAGTATAATTTTTTCTTAAAAATAATGCAAAAAAATCAATTTTAAATTACATTGTTACTAATTTAAAATTTTGAAGGCTATACTTTAAAGATCAGTTGGCTTAGCTTGTGGAGTTATGAAGAAGCAGCTGCTTTGATTCTTATTGATGTAAGGGCCCTTCTATGACCAATTTTTAAGGAAAAAGCCTAAATGACAGAAATTTTTATCCCCACTCCTTTTTTCTTCTATAAATCATTCAATCATTACCCTTGGTTTAAGGGTGCAACTTAACTTGCCCCCATCTATTACAGATATACATATGGCTATAAAACATCATTATATTTATATAGCTGTATAAATACAATATCCTGATATGGCAGTATGTTTTCTTATACAGCCATATAGTTGTAACCAGGGTCTGCCGTACCGAACTGTACTGCCTGGTACGGGCGGTATGTACGGTCCGACAGGTTGTCGGTACGCGGAACGCCTGCTACCAATCCGAGTGCACTGTAGCAGTGCTACAGTATTCGGTACATCTGGGTGTACCGCTCGGTATACCGTACCGTACCGGTACCGAGCCCAGGTCGAAATATCGGTACGGTACGGTATTGCGAACCTTGGTTGTAACTATAAAAAACAGTTTGGCTGGGTGATTGGGTGGACAGCAAATTAATATAGGGCGAAAGTAGAAGCCTGGTTAACCTAAAGAAGAAAGATCAAGTCCTCATTCAACCTTTTAGATGTTCAAGAATAACAATATCAACAAGGTAGTAGTATGTGATACAGTACTACAAATAGCAGTTTATGTATGATTATGTCAAGCAGCAATTATGGAAGTAAAAGATTCTTTAGTTCTGTGGAAAGAAACAGGTGAAAAAGGATCTACAAGTTAGATGCTTCAACAAACCCGATCCTCAACATGAAGGTTCATGCTTCACACAGATAGCAATCATTTTCTTTAGTGAATTTTAAAATAAAAGCATCTAGTTCACAGACAAAAGCATCTAGAAGGCAACTTTGCTCCAGAAACTCAGCTAGTTAAAATTTTCTACTTTCAACTGCGAAAGGCTGGGTATAAGCAGACTTTCATCATGGTACATGAATGAATCTGCATTCTTCTTACCTTTCTCTGTGTCTGATCATATGCTAAAGAATTTATATCTTTGTAGGAAAAGCTGTAAAACTTTGGAGTATGCTTGGTAGTAGAATATCATAGTAATAAATAGTTAAAAACTTAAAAGACACAGTATCATTAATTTTAACACGCTCATTAAAGATTAGATGTTTAATAAATGAGTAGGGATGCAAATTGTTCCTAATAAATTATACAGCCACAGAGGAACCAATAACATAAAAAATGACTCAAGCACTACAAATAAATATGCGATTGATACTTTAGAATTACCTTGATAACAACAGCAGTGACTCCTTTGTCAACACAAAAGTAAGTTCCTGAACGACGGGCATATTGCTCTGAGAACTTCCTCATAACCTCAACAGATTTATCAGATGGCTCCACTACAAAAATTCAAATGTTAAAACTATTCCATAGCATGTACGGACAACATATAGCATTTACAAGGCTTAATATTATCTGATAAGAACTTTCATACATGATCTATCTATTTTTAATAGTTAGTACTTCTTGCGAACTCTAAATATCTAATTTCCTCTATGTATGAATGCTAGTGATAATACAAGGATTTTTGTTCCAATTTGTACCACAATCCCGCAATACCAAAACGGTAGATTGCAACGGTATGGTTAAGCGCATTTCATCAAACAGCAACTTGTTCCTCCCTGAAAAAATGTGATTTCTAGGGTTTTTTGCACGAGAATTCCTAAAAATGAGCTGAATCGTCACAAAGGAAGATCCAGAAAACCGCACGTCAACCTCTGAGCTCCTAAAGGTTACCAATTAAATCAAACCCTTCAATTCAGAAAAGGAAAAGGAGAGAGAGAGAGAGAGAGAGAGAGAGAGAGAGAGAGAGAGAGAGAGAGAGAGGCCAATACTTGAATCAATCAAGGCGCTGAAGGTCAGGAGAGAGAGTTAAAGAGAGCAAACCTTCTGCACGAATCATGAAACGAGGGGGACGATGGGGCGACGAGGAGGCGGGAGTGAGGCTCGGAAGCGCGACGCCACGGAATGCGGTTTGGATGCTCATCGCGGCCGATTCGGACAAGAAGACGAAGCCGGAAACGATGTGCTCTCACTCCTCTACACGCGAATGTATATGGAAATCCGGATGTCGCTTCTTCACACCGCGGATTTCGTGCACGCCACTCGTTCGGAGGGACGAGTTCGAGATATCGCAGCGTGGCGACCTGTGGCCCTCGAAATTAGGACCATGAGAATAACTTTTCTACCCACCGTCGGTATACCCTAACAACCACCATTCGATGATTGGTGAATGAATCCCCGCTGCCCTTTCTCACCGAGGTAACTGTGATAGGAAATCGAATAACGGGTAGCAAAAGTATATTGAGATGGGCACCACCACTTCATCAATCTGTAAGATTCGTGCTGGAACTCGATATTTTAGCACCGCTACTTCCTCCGAGTGTAAGATCGGATAACATTTAATGAATTTTTGGTCCGTTGCAAGATTTTTCGAAAACAATATAATATAAATGTCTCATTCTTAGATGTTTTAAGCCCAAAATAAACGCAAAGAACCTCCTAATCACACCTTACATTTTTTTTTCTCTCCAAGAAATCTTTTAATTGACCATAATTTTACTAAATTTTATGTAGATTTGCTAAAGCTTTTGTAAGGTGTCTTCATAATGATAGTGATAATAAAGTTATATGGATGTATTTTAAGCACAGAAAAAAGTTAGATATTTGAGTTGTTTAGAGAAAAAACACTGAATGAAGCTTACTATTTAGAGTCTCTTCTTATTATTTATATTTTTTTAAATTAATAAAATAATATTTTATTATTTATAATATCTCTAATTTTATTTTTATTCTCTTTTTTTTTTTCCCAGAAACCCCATCTACACACTCTATTATTGTCGACTCTCTCTATCGCTCATATATCAGTAATAGTTTACGAAGGTATAAAATATAATGTTAATATAATTAACTTAAAAATTAATATTTTATGAGATGTTACAAGATATATATAATTATGAAATATTAAATCATGATAACAAACGTCGAAAACTATTTCTCAGCATTTTTTATTTGACAATAATTCATCCCATTTCCTCATCTATCTTTATAGGCAATGAGTAAAAATATTTTCTTAAAATTAAGTTATAAATTAGGGATATATATGTCTATTTATAAAGTTTAGAAATATTCAGTGTGATTTGAAAAAAAAAAAGCCTTTGATGATTTCACCAAAACAAATATAATTATATAAATAATAAAAAATAAATCTAACATATATTCTTATTATTTTATTCCTCTCCAATTTACTTGCAAAATTCCTTACGAACTGGTTCTAATCAGATGATGCTCCTCTATTCAAAAATTACATATATACAACATTTTTGTAGATACTAGTGTAATTATTTTTTTAAAACAGTGAATCAATTTAGTTCCTTCATATTCTCATGCTTTTCATTTTTTAGAGAAGATAAATAATAATTAATAAAAAATATATTATCGACTAATCATCAATATATAATCGTCATGTGATATCTAGAAAAAAAAAAAGACTAAGGTTTAAAGCAAGTAATCGTAAGTTTTCTTTTACGATTAGAAAGGTAATTACATGTTTTCTTCTTATCTTTTGCGACCAGAAAAGTAATTACAAGCTTCTTCCTTCTGATCTATTTTATGACTAGATATGAATGCTCAACTTACCTTTTTTTTAGGGTACTTTTATTTGTATTCACACTTTGTATTATTAATTTGGGCATAAAAGGAATCGGACTCTAGAAATTTTTTTAATCTGAATTCTTTTAATTTGGGCGGTACTTCAAGAGTTTGATGCATTCACCTCGGATTACCGTGTGCATACAGAGTCCGGACCATATTAAACTAATCAAAACGTCAATAATATTTTCTCTTACACCAGTAACTAGAGAAGAAAAGAAAAGACCAAGGAAAAATTAAAATTGATTCTGTTTAATAAAAAAAATAATAATAAACCTAAATATATGTATTTATCTTTTTTTAAAAATATACTAAGTAAATTCTCTAGCAAACAAAAACAACTATTTAATAATCTAAATTCACTATAAATCTGAATTGAATATCTATTTTTCGTTGATATCTATTAATAATTTTGTTATTAATTGGTTCAATTTAAACAAATCGGATGCAATCGGAGAACGGAGAAATAAGAAAAATAAAAAAAAAGAAGAAATGACGCCTATATCTTACCGCGGAGTTTGGATTCGATGTATCGACGGCCGGGGCCCGCTTAAATGCGTTCCGGACCGGCCTCGGCTTTCTCTCGTACTGATGCACGGGCGGCTGAGGCAAGAGCGAGAAGTCACCGGAGGAGAGAGGAGGCAGTGGAAAGTGGGAGGGATGTCGAAATGTTTGGAAGAGAAGCCGGCCCTTTTGGGCTTCCACATGCCCGCGGAGTGGGAGCCCCATCAACAGTGCTGGATGGGTTGGCCTGTGAGTCCTGAAAGATTCTTTCTTTCTCTCTTTTCTTCTTCTTCTTCTTCTTGTGTTCATGTTGAGATTCTGGTCGACACTGCGTATCTTTTTTATGTTTCCCTGGTTTAAAAAAATCCATCTTTTGGTGTCTCTTTGGCTGTTTAGGGGTCGATCTTGATGCTCCAGTAATGGATCATCGGCTGACATCGCACTCCTGCGTACTTTCCCCTTTCTCTCCTTCCTCTTGAACTTTTGATCAAAGCCTCTTTTTGTGTATCATATTATAATCTTATAGGTTCTGTTCTTAACCAAGGGGAGGAATAAAAGGAGGAGGAGGAGACTAGGGAGGAAGATTCTCATTTCTTCTCTTTGATTCATACACACGAATATAGAATATGAGCCACTTATATTAATCGTCCCACAAAAATTACTTCAGCTCACCGTCCCTAAAACCAACAAAGTGCTGCTTTGCGAACCCAGGAATACTTCAAGAACCACCTATTGTTATGATAATACAATTTCTTCTTTCCAATGAGAAAAAAAAACATTAATAAGCAGCTAAATTTAAGTTTTTAATTAGGAATAACTGTTACCTGAATATTCAAATGCCAATTCTTTGATTTCGGTGCCAAATTGGTAAATTGTGGATATGGTGTCTATTTTAGATGAATGACCTTTGTATTTATAAGTTATATTTAATATTTTCTATAATCAATGATTTGGAAATTAATCGTGTACATTATTAACCTGATCAGTGGAATTGGTGATGCATTTGGTGATCAGAAGACATTAGTTTTTTTATTGCTTTAATTATTTTCTGTTAATGTTTTTGATCTTATTCTTCATCTCTTTGTTTGTATAAGCTATAAAAGTCTGTTTTTGTGTGCCTTTGTTTACATTGAATTGTTATATAACTGTTTTTGGAAATAAAAAAAATACTTTCTTGCACTTGTTATGATGAATATCTGCCTACAGTTAATCTTTTTCACAATTTAAAATTCAAGAATCATTTGGATTTCAGGAACGTCTTGATAATTGGCGGGAGGGTGCATTTCCAGCTCAGAGCACATTTGTCAAGGTGGCAACTGAGATTTCAAAATTTGAGCCAGTTACCATGTGTGTTAGTTCTGCCCAGGTAGAAGTCATAATTTATTCATTCTGATGTATAAAGTTTTTGTAAGTTACGGGTTATCTGTGATTGTAAGATGTATCTTTTTCGATGAGTTTGAACTTTGTTATTGATATATGCAGTACATGAAAGCATATGATTGGCTTCATGGAAATGGTAACATCCGTGTGGTGGAGATGAGCATGAATGATGCTTGGTTTCGTGATATTGGACCAACGGTTTACCACTTATTCTCCTGTTGGTTTTGGTTTCCATTTATTATTATGGAATTATAGTGCATAAACATTCTTTGATATTAGTTTGTTCGGCGTGACAGAAAACCAAGTTTAGGGGATCAGGAATGTGAAGTTGCAGGCATTGATTGGAAGTTTAATTGCTGGGGTGGTATGAATTTAAGTTATAATCATGTTCTTTTTGTTGGTCTTTGTTCTTTACCCTACATCACAAGTATCACACATACAACTTAGTTTTTTCATGCCATGCATCATTCAGATCACTGATGATAAATAATTAAATATTTTCAATAAAAGAAAAGGAAATAATTGTTAATATGATATAAGATTAAGGAAGGAGAGCCACATGAACTGTACAGTAAACTCATCTGGAAATATATTAGAACAGCCTAAAATGGCTTGATAATTTCTCATCTTATATTTGATTGATGGTTGTCTTTGCTATAGAATATCTCATTGATATACACTTCATTCTATGTTAACAAATTTTTGACAGAGGTAGGTTACTCTTTGGATAATTTCTATTTAAGACATTGCGAATTTGGAATTAACTATTTACTTCAGGATAGGCCAGTGTTGAACGTGGGCTATGGATTAGGATTATTTTATGTGATTAAGCACCATTGAAGCATCATTGAGGTATCTCTTTTTGGGGCTTGATCCCTTTAAAAACTTGTGTAAGTCATGTTGCACCTGATGAGTGAGCCTCTGGTTAGGGGAAGGAATTTGGGCATAATTGATGGTGGAAACAACATGGTGGGAATGGGTGCCTTTAAGGATCCATATTACCTATAATGGCGAGATTTTAGTGATGCAGTTGATTTTATGTGGATGTGGCATGTCAAGGATATCAGAGTGGGAGTTGTGATGCTTCGAATGTCATTTTGGTAGGCTATGAATTTACATAGTATAAGTGACATCCGTAGAGATACTTTTTGGCAGTCTTCATTTGTGTTGTTTGATATTATAGCATAGGCTTCTCATACCAAAAATAGAATTGCAAGAATTGAATGACTAATTCTGATTATCTTACATGGAAACATATTGCATACTTATATTATTTCGATAATTAGTTGATATTTTCTGTTCGAGTGTCATGATCTTTGTGCATAACATGAGCATCTATTCTACATTCAATTGAATGTAGGAGAAAGACAGATGAGTAAGAAAGGGGTGTCTGCGTGTGTGTTAAAGTTGTGTTATTTTATTATGGTTGGTAATCTATCATCATGTTGTTCAGTTATGTTAATGTTACTGTTAAGAGAAATTGTGGTTGCTGGATCAGTGGATGGAAATTAAAGAGAAAAACAAATCAAATATTGCATTGAGTTGAGTTTAGTTTAGTTTATGATAGGTTTGGAACATGATCTGTAAGAAGCTTGTTGTTAACTAGGAAAACCTAGTCTCAAAAATTCTTGTGCCAGGGGAATAATTCAAGAATGTTGCTCCTTGCTCATCGAATCTTATTTAGTCATCTGATGATGTGATTCACTAGTCTTTCTTGCTTTTCAAAATAAGGAACCCAAATGTATAGCTTGACTAATTATACAAAAGGAGAACATTTATAGTGACTGAAGGGGAGCAACATCCTTAGATGGAACAGACACACTAATTCAATTTAGGATCGTCTTCATTATTTCTTTGCTAGTGATTGAGAATTTAAAGTGAAAAAATGATTCATTGTATTTATGCTATGTTTTTTTAGAATCATGGAAGTTATTTTGGCATATTTTTGGTTCTCCAGGACCAGAAGATGGTTGCTATAGTGACTGGAGTCTCGATGTTCTTGTAGCTAAGAAGGTTAATGGAACATTCCTAGTTTGATGACTGTAACCATGATTTCTAATTTCAGTCTTATATGTATTTAATGCTCACTATCTATGACATTTTGCATTTAGATTCTCGAGTTGGATAGACTACCTAGATTTTCCCATAGGATGGTTCTTGAGGGTGGAAGCATTCATGTTGATGGAGAAGGTAATTTCTTTCCCTATTTTATATTAGTGATTGTTTGGGAATGTTATGGGGATGTAGTTGTTTACATGTGTTGCAGTCCAAGTGGATATATCAATTGTTATTGGAATGGAAGAACTAAGAAGTTGAATGCTCTACTATAAATATAAATGTCTCTTTTGTTCATTGAAATATCGGGAGAAGTATGCATAAATAATCCATTTCTTCATAATAATCTACCATGCAATTCTTTTCCCTCCATTTTTGTCTTTACCCTTTCCATATTATTTGTAGATTGCTTTTTAAAAGCTAAGCATTGCCTTTGTCATGTTCCAAAAGCCTTATATATGGGTGCATATATGGTCATTGTGCTGATACATTGTTTGTTTGACCTCCTTTGACACAGGTTGGATCTTAGTTTAAAGTTTAAACGGTCCTAGTTAAGAGTCAAACTTAATCCTAATTTAGAGTTTTTCTATTTCTTGATTTTTGAGATTTTATCATTTATTTATTTATTTATTTTAGTGCTTTAAGTTATATTTTGTTTATATAAGTGTTAAGCGTCGTAATACTGATGGAATATGTTTTAGGAGAGGCTTCCAGTTGCTAGGAGATGAATTTGGAAAAAGGGACTGCTGAGTGCAAGTGGCTCCATTATATGGTCTTGAGAGACTCGAGCATTGTCTAACACCCACATGAGAATCTAAATCTTATTAGATTTTACATCTTCATAATATTTTCCAATTCAAAGAAGAGAATTCAACCATGTTACTGAGAAGTAGTTTGATCATACTGTTATTCTATTTAATACAATTTCAAGTCAGCGTGATTTCCTCGTAAGCACAGCCATTCAGATCTTTGGACTTGTTAATGAAACAATTTGTTTATTTATCCTATTTTCTCATCCCCGATCTCTGGGATTTAACTGGAAATTTAGGGATTTTGCTTATTATTTTGTTCATTGCTGGTTGGTGTTGGTTTTATTATTTGTTTTTCTTACATATAACAATTTCTATAGCAATCTTATGTCCTCAAAATTTTCTTGGTCAAGTTTTACTTGTTTATGAAGGTTTTATCTTTCCAGCAGTAGTTGGTCCTAGTTGTATCAATATCACTTTCAGTGATGCATTCATGCTTTTGCATACATACAGAGCTCTCAAATACCCATCAACCTTATTACTTCTTTTTGTGTTCTTAGTATTGAATATGTTCTAAGTTTAATTGTTTCTAAGTGTTGCTAATACATTTCTATTGGAATTGGAAACAAGCTTGGTCGATTATTTTGTATAGAAATTTGGTCTTGCCTATTAGATAAAAAATAATCAACAGATTAATCCCATTCTTGTTTTTGACAGTTCTTTTTTATTGTCTGTAGACAAAGCTTTATTTATATTTGGGGCTTGATTCTGTTGGCAATGTATTATGTCATCACTAATTTTGCTAGTTGCATGAAGTCTCTATAGGCTCAATTCTAAGTTGTCTTACTGTTTATGCTTTTTTTTAACAGGTACTTGCATTACAACAGAAGAATGTTTATTAAATACAAATAGGAATCCTGATATGACAAAAGAAGAAATAGAGCGGGAGTTGATGATGTATCTCGGGGTTAGCAAGATCATTTGGTTGCCCAGAGGACTATTTGGTATTCTTAGCAAACTATGTTTTATAATTTATAGTGCTTTCCTAACCTTCATAACTCGAATAAGTGATCTGCAAAATTAAGGTTTCCTTTTCTTCTTCAGCTTATCAGAAACTGATGGTGTGGAATGAATTTGATTGATCATTTATGTTAGTGTGCTATAAGTGCTAAGGTCCTTCCCTATGGTGTTAGGTGCTCACGTAGATGCTCATCCGTATAAATCGACACTTATCTTGCAAAGATTATAAAATATAATAAAGAATAAAGATAGTTATTAAAACAGAAACTTCATTTGAAAGATGTTTTATATCATTATACCAAAACATTAACATGTGGTTTTGCCTGAAATATTCCACCTTTAGTAGTTTAGTCATGAACCATGTAAGTGACAACATCAGAGCCTGTTGGTTCTCATTAAGTAGTTGCATTTCCATCCAAGATCCTTTTTAGCGCTTCTTAATGATGATTTCTTTTACATATCTACAGTTGCTGTACCTGATAATTAAAATAAATTGTCTTGTTAAATTGATTAACTAAGCCATGAAGAGAGGGGAGGAGAAGGGAGACAAGAAGAGGGAGGGCAACAGTGGACGGTGAGAGAGAGGAGAGGATAACGACGATGATAGTTGTTGGGCTTGGAGAGAGGAAAGAGGGGAGTGGGGAAGAAGAAGAGGGACATGAGAGAAGAGAGGGCGAGAGAGGAGAGTAGAGAAGAAGAGGGAGGAGAGAGAAAAGATGAGATGGCTGCAATGGTAGATGGTGTTGGCCATTTACAGAGGAGATGAGCAGAGAAGATGGAGGAGATGGTGGTAGTGGAGCACCTGTTGGAGGAAGGAGGAAGAAGAGGGAAGGAGGAAAAAGCAGAAGGAAGTAAGAGAAGAGGATAGGGGACATGTTGAACAAAGAGAGGAGATGTGATCAATGGTAAAAGGGTACACAAAAGTGCTAGCAAGTGTTGGGCACGACAGGGTAGGTTGTTTAGCTGGGAATTGGATTGGAATGTTATTGGGTCAAGGGTTGTTGGATATGGATCAGATCAGACTTGAGTTTGGATTTTTTTTTTTTTGTTGTGTGGAGATATGGGGAAGAGGAGGGGGAAGAAAATTAGGTTCTTTAGAGGTTTAGGCTGTATAGGCCAATCTAGGTGATCATCTGGGATGCCGAGTGCCTCACTGAAGTGCTCGCCTAGGTGGCATCTAACTGAAGGTGCCATGTCAAGGGTCCATTGAGGTGGTCAGACCTTGTGGCCCATGTAGGATGTCCATCACCTTAATTGAGGCACTCGTCTAAGTGGCACCCAGTTGAAGGTGCCTTACCGAGAGCCCATTGAGTCTCTTGGTCCTTGCCTCACCTCAACTTATCTGATTTCCTAGGTGACCCAAGTGGATGTTGACATCACTGACCTATGTCAATAACCTGTCGTGCACCTGAGTGGTTCCTGACATTACTGACTTGGATCAATAAACTGTTGTGCCCATTATTAGCTGATATTTTGTGTTGGTGGCACATGTTATGTTGATGTATATATGCTGTTAGAATCATCAAGAAAAAATGAAAAATGGAGATAAAGAAACACAACAGAAAGCCTGGATGTGTGTGTTAGCTTGCGTTGGTTCAGTCTGGGGAGTGGGCTTAAAACAAGGGCTTTGTTACATTTTAAGTTATGCCAACATGATGTACTCGACAAAGAATGGGGGTTATTGATGCTGACACCTAGATGCCACAACCCACATGGCGAACCATGGACCCTAGAAGATTGATGTCACTAGAGTTGATCCTATAGTGTATGGGCATTTACATAATAGTCAACTTATATGTTCTAGCCTGAACCAAATCATCTTCTTGTTCTATTTTGTTCATGTTCTTAAGTGAGAACTATGCAATGTTATGTGTCTGAATTAGAACTCTCCCTTTTTTCAGCATCATTATGTCCTGATAAACTGCAAATGATTATATGGGAAACCTAGTTATCTGTCAATTATTGTGTTCTCCATAGCCTGTTGTACAACCATTTAAATTATTTCTTTTGTACCTTATCAAGTGTAGATTACTGGACTTTTTTTTCACTTATATGATCCCTAACTTGGGTATATTACACTAAAAAATTGGGATATGTAGCTTTTATTGTTTTTCTTCTCTCTCTCTTGGTAGCCTTATCTTGTTGAGCAGCTACAATTTTACAACTCTTGTAGGTGATGATGATACCAATGGTCATGTGGATAACATGTGTTGTTTTGTTAAGCCTGGCATGGTTCTGTTGGCATGGACGGATGATGAGCTAGACCCTCAATATGAACGGTCAGTAGAGGCATTTTCAGTTCTATCCAATACTACTGATGCCAAGGATAGAAAAATAGAGATTATAAAACTTCATGTACCTGGGCCACTTTATATTACTAAAGAAGAAGCAGATGGGCTTGTTACACTGGTCAGTATAACGGTTTTTTGATTTTTTTGCAATTTGTTTGTACTTGCTCTAAGCTAAAAGCTTTCTGGAATGGAGATATTCAGGCATCTTTTTTTTTCTGAATATTTCACTTTTAATATAAGGAGTGTTGGTGGGTTTTTCACCAGGTGTAAGGATGCCATTACCCTCATGGAGGCTAGCTGTGTTATGATGGTATATTTAATGAAAGACCACTGAATATTTGAATCAGATAAACTAGAACATGTAGACATGAGTAAGACATCATACTGAAGTAACATTGTAATATTTCATGGAACGAAATGGGATTACAAGTCATGAAAGACATGTTTGATGGGTATACTTCCTTTGGATGGTTTAATTAGTAGTTATAATAAACTATGTCTATTTGGAACAGGAAACACATATTTACATATTTATACATGTTTATCTGTAGATTGATTTGAATGAGGATGTAATGTAGAAACACATGGATACCAATCCAAAGATAAAACGACAATTCATTTGAATATGTGTAAAAAGTTTTTCCTCTTAGTATTGCCTTAGTATGCCGATCCAACCTATAGATGAAATGTTACATTTAGGTTTCTGGGGCATAATTTATCCTTCCAGACTGCAGTCTGATCCAAAATGTCAATCACTATCCTGATACTTCATGGTAAATAATTGTTTAATTTATCTAGAATTGCATCATTTCTTTTACTTTTCTGGATGGAGTAAATAATATATATAGGACTTCATTTATAATTTTTGTTAAAATAGATTGCTGATTTGACATTGTTCACCTTATAAGTCCTCAAAGGTGAGGCAATGCAACATTGTTTAAAATTTTATTTTATGGTCTTTATCTGCTCATCATTTCCTCAAAGGTGAGGCGAGTTTGACTGTCTCATTTCAGTGCATCATAATTGATATGCCATATAAAGTTTTGTTCCTCAGGTGGAGTTCCCCTTTTGAATTGAAAGGGCTTTCTCAATAAGAGCAAGGGCGCAAGTTAGCCGAAAACAGGACTCGCTCCAAATAGAGAACCTTTTGAGAAGTCATCCGATGTGGATTGAATAACAAAAGATTAAATACATGAAATGAAATTCATAATCAGAGACCATGTCAAACTTTTGTGAAGCTCAATTTGTTAGGTTGTTGATATTTCAAATTCTATGAATTGTCTTCATTGCCCTTGTCTGCTCTCCATAATATCATTGCTTTGCTTTAGAAGCTGCAGGTTTTATCAATTTAAAGCTTGGAAGTTCTTACTTCAATTTTTCGTATGTAATCATAGGATGAGAGTGCAAAACCCAGACTTGCAGGGACAAGGCTAGCTGCTTCCTATGTAAACTTCTATATTGCCAACGGTGGAATTATAGCACCTGCATTTGGTGATGAGAAGTGGGACCAACAAGCTTATCATGTTCTTACATCAGCATTCCCTAATCATGAGGTAACATGAACGTCCATTTGTTTTTTGTCACTCCTTATCTTTGCCTTCCTTTTTGGTAGCCTTTTTGTTACTCGAATATGTAGAGCGAGACATAATTTGATAGACAACACTGAGACCCCAAGGCACTACAATTTTTTGTTATCATAAATTGATTGAATGTAACATTTTGTTGGCATTACTCAACTTCTTTTTCCTTTTATTTGTCATATCTGAATATTTCTCTCAGCACTGGTATGAGCTCTCTCTCTAAGTGCAGTGGGCAGAGTGCATTCTGTTGGCACAGCTAACCATGAAATAAGCTTGTAACACTTCCAATCAAATGCTCTTCTGATACTAGTGAGATCAGTCTGGTTCATGCAATTCTGAGACCTTGTGAAGGGACATGTTTGAGCACTTACATGTGATCTGATTTATTTATTCAAATATGTTTTATCTGATTTTGCTGTCTATGTTACATGTCAAACATTTTTTCTTTGAAATTTGGTTATTTTCAAGTCCGATAAACATGTTGATAAACCAAATGTGTTGGTTGTGCCATTCAGGTTGTAATGATACAAGGTGCAAGGGAGATTTGTCTTGGAGGTGGGAACATTCATTGCATCACGCAACAGCAACCGGCTACTCCGTGATAGACTTCAAAAATTAGTTCAGGTGTTACTTCCATGGGGGGCCTTTTCTCATCAACCATATAAGATTAATGGATTATGCACAACCCAAATTGTTCCTATCCTTATAAAGTTTCAAGTGGTTGATATATTTAGTGCTATAGATTTTAATAAATCTCCTGGTGATGTAGAAGTTTTCATTTCAGACACAATAACCAGCTATTTCTTGTAATGTTAGAGAAACTAAGTGAAACCGAGGAGGAAATTTCTTGTAGGATTATTGTTTTCTCATCATTTCTGCAAGATTAATGGATGATGCACTCTAAAAGAATCCATCTCTCATATTCAATAAAGGAGTAGTAATTTTCTTGCACTGTTGTCTATCTTTTTTTGCCTACGTAGTTTAGTCAAATTTTCTATAGGACTTGTTTTTTAAGAAATTGAACTTTATGGCAAATTTGTGACGTTGATACGGAAACTAATTTATGTTATGCGGTTTTTGAGTTTGTTTTTCGTTCGATCGTTTTGCGGATCGACCGATTTTTAGTGCTTATACGATACCGTCATCTTTGATCGACAACCTGATGTTGCAAAAATGATTTCACTTTAATCTGCTCTTACGAAAAAAACTATTTGCATCTCATAGTAATACCCTTTGGATGATCAAATCAAAATTTGGTTTATGGTTGGAGGCATTCATGCAAAGCTCAAAGTCTCTATGTGAGTTCAGAAGGTGAATGCACACATAGAGAGGCAATAAAATAAAATTATTTCTGTCCTTCAATAAAATATCGTCAGTGTTTTTTTTTCTTTTCTTTAATGGAATTAAGTGGTCCACTTTAAGACAATAAAATAAATATTGCAACTGTTAATTTTCTGTTCAAAAATAAAAACAAAAACAAAACAAAATAAAAAAAACAAAAAAAAAAATAGAATAATAAAAATAAAAAACAAAAACAAAAAGAAAATAAAAAGAAAAGCAAAAATAAAAAATAAAAACAAAAACAAAAATAATGTCAGAAGTGGGATTTGAACCCACGCCTTCTCACGAAGACCAGAACTTGAGTCTGGCGCCTTAGACCACTCGGCCATCCTGACTTATTTGTATAATTTTTGGTATATTTTTATTATTATAACTTAAAATAAAAGAATTAAACCAGTATTTTCTTGTATTGTTTCTTCAAATATAGATAAAATTATGTAAGAGTTAATTAGTGCAAATAAAAGAGTGAAATTATGTAAGAGTTCAGAAGGTGAATGCATACATAGAGAGGCAATAAAATAAAATTATTTCTGTCCTTCAATAAAATATCGTCAGTGTTTTTTTTTTCTTTAAAGGAATTAAGTGGTCCACTTTAAAAAAATAAAATAAATATTGCAACTGTTAATTTTCTGTTCAAAAAGAAAAAGAAAAATAAAACATAAAGAAAACAAAAAGAAAAAATAAAACAAAAATAAAAACAAAAATAAAAATAAAAAATAAAAAATAAAAATAAAAATAAAAAGAAAAAAGAAAAAAAGAAAAAAAGAAAAAAGAAAAAAGAAAAAAAGAAAAAAAGAAAAAAAGAAAAAAAGAAAAAAAGAAAAAAGAAAAAAGAAAAAAGAAAAAAAGAAAAAAAGAAAAAAAGAAAAAAAGAAAAAAAGAAAAAAGAAAAAAAGAAAAAAAGAAAAAAAGAATGTCAGAAGTGGGATTTGAACCCACGCTCTCTCACGAGGACCAGAACTTGAGTCTGGCGCCTTAGACCACTCGGCCATCCTGACCTGTTTGTATTTTAGAATTAATAACTTATATACTCTTTATGTAAGAGTTAATTGGTGCAAATAAAAGAGTGAAATAATTTGTCCCAGTTCCCCGTTGTAGCTATTTTGAGGAGGGATGACTTTGGAATCCACAGACAGAATCTAATAATCCTTTTGCAGTTGCTGCTTAAATTCAATCACATAAAAAATTTCATTTACTAGTTAAGAAGGTTCACAAGAAAAAAAACACATTACACAGATGATGGACTTGTCTTCTCGTAAATGAACCATTGCTTTTTCTACATGTGTGAAATATGATCGTTTGTCTGTAGTATCATGGTTTTAGACTTCAAAAATTTATATTGAAATTTTTATAATTAGACGTATCATCAAACTTAAAAAATTTATATTAAAATTTATATAATTATAAAAATAAAATATTTAACCTAATTTATTTTAACATTATCAATTTTATCGACGGACGTGACAATACATGCACGATGACATAAAAATAATAGGTAAAAAGATGATTTCGACTCGATTTATATCTTTTCCGTCTGTAAAACCGATGACATTATGATAAATGAGGTTAAATGTTTCACTTTTATAACTATATAGATCTTAATGTAAATTTTTAAGTTTAGGGACCGAAATACAGAAGAAGTCTTAACTATAAAAATTTCAATATAAATTTTTTAGGACTAAAATTCGTAATACTAAAAAAGGTCTATGAAAGATAATAATATTAATAGTAACAGATATCAGTAGTATCCATGCCACAACCTCACTTCCTAGTTGTACCTACGAAAAAGGAGGGTCATCACTCGACAATCCACAAACACAATATGCTCATCCTTTTCAGCTGCAACATACGACGATCAATCACATTTTACCAGGGATTGCTTCAACCTGCAGGTGTATTATAAGGAAACAAGGAAAAGAAAAGAAAACACATGATAAAGTTCAGGACTACAGGAAGTTCCATTATGATGAGCTTGTCCTCCTGTGAATGAATGAATGAATACTCATCTTCCTGTGTGATAAACGATTACATTTTGATCAAGTCATCCGAATGCCAGTTTTTCCTAGTCATCAGAGCACAGGGGACAAGACGAAAGACAAAAAGGATATGTATCTTTGCTGTGAACTCTTGTGGCAGACCTTCAGTAGAAAGACCTTGCTCAGTTTTGTGTGATTGCTAGCCACTAAAACGAGCAGTACAAATACCAGACAAAAGAAAAATCTAAACAATAGTGTAATAAAGAGATCATGAGGTAGCTGCAGAATTTAAGATCCACAATATACTTTATTTAATTGCTAAAGCATTGCAGACAGCACAATAATTTTCAGACATGCAACAAGGTTTTAGAACATCTGATGACTGAGAAATGCACTTCGTTGTTGTAGATCAACAGCCAAACTTGAAGCTTAAAATAGAAAACTTGCTGTAGAGCAGAAAAGTTAGTGTGAAATTTTATTGATTAGGTAAAATCAGATTGTTCGATCTATAAATGTTCTTATTTTATCCAGGAATAAAATAATGTTCAGTGTACCAATCTCTAACAAATTAATAATACACAAATCGAGAGCAGACTTTGGTAAGGTACATGAATCTGTATGTTTGATACAAAAACCTAGTCGACTTCCGCTGAAGTACATACAAGATGCTCTACATATAGTAAAACATCTAGCTAGCTGTTGGCAATGGAATTCGGAAACCACTGACACTCTGACTTTGTCAGCCACTAAGCAATCGCAAGGATTCCAGAACCAGTCACCTACATGGAAAATGCTGGCCACCAAAGATCCAATTTAGTTATGCGCTTTTGCCTTGGTATCTACAGAGTCAGCAACATTTTAGGTGACACAAACTTCAGACATCCTTAGGGTTGTCGGCACAACAAACGATGTTGACTAGACAGCCCAGATTGCTCTGGATTTGAATGTAGGGAAATGAGTCATCAGCTGAAGAGAGATGCAGACATTAGATGCCAGTTGGATTCACACGCCCCTGATATTTTACATATCAGCAGTGTAAGGGGGCAGCTGAATTTGAGTGAGACCAGTCTTAGAGAATCAAGTAGATACTTTGTTGGCAAGCCTTTTGGCCCATTGACTTTCCTCGGGAGACCATGATATTGAGTAACCCATAATGGCACACCATCTTAAGTTCATCAGAGCAGTTGCAAGAAACTCTTGAGAACCTTTAAAAGTTTTGATGATCTCTGACTCAACATCTGGGTCTTCATTAAGAATGAGTTCCTCGAAAACAGATTTCTTCCCTTGAAGAATTTCATTGTCTTCAGAGATCATCCGCATGCTCAACACCTGTAGAGCTTCCATAGCTGTGCTGTGAAAATCACTCTCTACATATGCAGAGAATGTATACCAAAGGGATGTAGGATTAGGTTGGATTTTCTCCCTGTGCATACTCTCAACAACAAGCTCTACAACATCGATTCTTCTCTGAGAAAATGACAAAATTATAAATGATCAGCTGTTTGTTAAAAACTAGAATGAAGAACTAAAAAATTGTGCATGCCACAGAAATACCTTTATATATGCTTCTCGAAGAATTGTGTTAAAAAGCTGGACATCAACCTGAATAGCTTCAGAGTGTGATTGATCCAAAAGATTCAGAGCACCCTCAAAGTCTTCATTTGCCAAAAGAACCTGTTTGATCACCCTCAAAATCACATCAGAAAGTGGCCATAAAAGAAAGATAAAATGAGTTCAATCTTCTCATATTCAGGTAGTTCCAATGAAAAACCAATACTGAAAAAAAAAAGAACAGACAAAAGCCTATAATTTGTTAAGTATTTCAAATATAAAATCCAAACTCAATAATTTCTTAAGCTGTCATGGCAGATATATCCAAAGGATCAAGTCTATAATGCCAGGGAGATAAAAATAAGTTTCACAACTTTATAACCCTCAGCTGGAATTTAATAAATGAACGTGTTATATAAATGGAATCACAAATGCTTATTGTCTTAACAAGACATCTCAAAGTACAAAGAAATTAATTCTTCTTTTTGGGCCTATCTGGAGCAAAGAGGTTTTAGGTCATAAAAGCAGTGATTTAAAAAGCGCTAGGCGCCAAGGTCCAAAAACGCCCGAGGCACTAGACGCTAAAATATAAAAATAATAAATATAATTATTTAAAATTTTAAATTAAAAATATGCTATTAAATTAAGAAAATCTATTAACAGTATTGAAAATTAATAATTTCAAATAAACCTAACAATATTAACACTATACAGTATACTATATACCAGGGTCCACCGTACCGTACCATACCGACGTTTCGACCCGGGCTCGGTACCGGTACGGTACGGTGTACCGAGCACTGTAGCACTGCAGTGCTACAGTCACTACTACAGTGCGGACTGGTACCGAGCAATCCGCGTACCGCTGGCCTGTCGGACCGGTACGTATTGCCCGTACCGGGCGGTACAATCCGGTACGGCAGACCTTACTATATACTGTTAACAAAAGGAGAAGAAGGAAGTGTAAGGGAGTGTTGAGCCTGCTGACTAAGAAAAGAGGAAGCGACAGCGGCAGCGGAGTGTAAGGAGGCAGCAGCAGCAACAGCGGCGAGCAACGGGAGCGGGAGCAAGAGCAGGAGCGGTGAGTAGTGGGAGGCGCGAGCGACGACAGCGGCAGCGTTTGCGAGCAGCGACAGCATTTGCGAGCAGCGGGATCGGGAGCAGCAGCGGCGTGGGTTAGAGTTTGGTTGTCACTTATAGCAGTTTTAGTTGGTTCGATTGAACCAACTAACCATCGGAGACTGAACCAGAGCTAAAATCCTGGTTCGGTCGCCTTGGTTAACCCGGGCGCTTGCCCGAAGCGCCGAGCGCCTGGGCTCGGGCGAGTGCCCAGGCGGCGCCTGTTTAAAGCGCGCCGCCTGGGAGATTAGCGACGCGCTCGGGCCTCGCCTCGCCTCGCTCGAGTGCCTAGGCAAGCGCCTGAGCGCCTTTTTAAATCTCTGCATGAAAGCATCATAGTTTCACTGATGTAGCGACAAAAATGTCTCCAAATCTCCTTATCGAATAAGAGTGGATAATATGCCACTAAGATTTTAATTTGTACCATCAAATATGTGGAAAAGGACCAATTGACTGACTGCATTTACTGGTGAATATGCTGAAACCAAGAGTGGTATCTTTTCTGATTGCCTTGACGTCATGAACTGGGCGCAAGTAAAATCATGAACTTGGCATGGATGTTATAAAGAAAATGATGTTGGCATACCCCTTCTGAAATATCATGACAATAAAATTGCAGGTGGACACAAAGTTGACTAATCTAAAATGTCATTCCGATTAGGCCATATGGTCCTAATACAACAAAGTTATCAATATGCAGAGTTTTAGATGTCTGTGTTGCAAGAGAGATGATGACCCATTGTATTGGGTGGACATGTAAACAGAGAAGACAATGTTCTCGCCATGTACTTGAATACTTGTCTTGCAACACCCATTTGCAATGCTATTATTCACCAACTGATATGTATTTACGTATATAAAACTATGGACGAATCCACATATACAATTGTGATTCAAACTGCACTTCAGTTCATTTTTGATAAACCTAGAAAACATTGAAAACTTCTATGGTGAAAGATTACGATGCCCTAATTAAATTGGCCTTTAAAACCATTAAAAGGACCCTCAAATTTAACCTCAAGTTATCCATGCTGAAGGAGATAACATCGGTACTGGTGTAGGTAACTACGTGCAAAGAAAAAACAGAATTAAAGGGAACCAAAACTTTGAACTAAAGGACGGCCAGATAGTGCACCCCATTCCACACAACAGAACCAAAAGACCTCTATGCTAAGATCTGTTTCAATATTCATTTTTAGTGCAAAAGTCAAAAACCTTAGCTACAGTAGTGTCTTGAGCAGTAAATTAACCAAGGTTAAATTGGTACAAAAGAACACAAAAAACTGTAGGATCGATGGGGCTATAATATAGGTTAGTCGCAATAACAATGTTGGATAAAATTTATCAGTATTCCGATGTATTCTAAAGCCATTTCAAGATCATACCTTAATCAGTGCAGTATAGGTCAAAGTCTGTGGATAGAAGCCTTCTCGCAACATTAAGGAAATAATTGCACATGCAGATTTGAAACATTTGAGCATGCTGCAACATTCTATCATGATATTGTATGTTGCAACATTAGCTGGAAGACCACATGATCTCATACTTCTGAAGACTTCAATTGCCTTGTGTCTCTGAAATTCAAGGAAAAATAGTCATTGAATAAATTCTACAGTACTTTTTCAAGAACTTAAGATCTCATTAAATAGATGTTCTCGTGGTTTTTTATGGTGGAAGTGACTTGGAAGGAAGAGGTCTCTCACATTTACTGCACTATTCAGAAGTCTAGATACCTCTTTTGCCTTGACTAGTGCATGCAGTACAATATTATACAAATCATTTGTTTGATGAGCATCGGTCTGCCATAGCAAGTTCTCAGCAATATCTAAATACCGCAGCATGTCTTGTATCATACCTTCAGATCCTAGAGCTCTTATCTGAAATGGAGGAAAATAATAATGATAATATAATAGCAGGCAACAAGTAAGCTTGTTGATACGGTAAATGCCTAATCAAGTTGCATTAGAGAGATGTTGTTTACGGATGATCAAACATGAGGTGAAATGGTAGGCCATCTATTATTTCGGTATGTAAAATGACATGGGACAGTAATAATTATACGTTGTCAAAAGTTCTTTGCCAATTAGGAAACAATTCAATCTAATGTGAACTTCAAGAATTATCATCACAAGTCATCAGTGGTGGCTGCACTGATAAACTGTTACATGCAATCAGTGCAGGACTTGCCATATTATCTGGATTTTCCTAAAGGGCAGTTCATACAAGATCCTGTATAATATCATGGAAGAATGCATGTCTCAACAATTTATTAATTTGTGCAATTATCAGAATCTGAAAGAAGGAAAACAGGCCAAAGTACCAGATTCTTCATGGATGCATAACTGTGATGAATTCCATTCTTCATCATATCCATCTCGATGGCACCTATTCTTTTGGTAACATCCATATGTGAGAGTATATTTCCTCTCTCATAAGGAACATTGACGGTGCCAAACAAGGTAAACATGAGTTCATAAGTCCTGATATTTAACTTGATTTTCAATCTCTTGATTTTTGCCAGTACACGGACAGCACGTTCTGGCTCATCCTGCAAGAGCTCAAAAATATTTATAGTGCGTTTAGACCAATTATCCAGGCATCCAATTTTCTAAATCCCAAGGCTGTTTATAGTGGTCAAAGCATCCATAACCTAGAGTTCGTTTGACTTATACAATCAGAAAAACATGCAATAGTAAAGGAAATGAAGTTAGCACAATCACAAATAAAAAAATAACATATTCCAATAGTAAAAAGTAAAGCTTGCTTATGCTAGTCAATTTAATTTGTAAATCAGACTGTCCTATTTTTCAGAGCCCAAGATTCAAAGATTCAATGATTCAACACTAGCCATTCCATTTCACATCAGCATCTTCTGGCATAGTTGTATGCCTGGTGTTACACATAACTGAATTACTATATGTGTGACATTGAAGGTCATGGAACAGATATGGTAATACCACTTCAACAGGAGCACCTTCATTTGAGTAATAGGCATCTACTAATGGCATAACCAGTTTAGATCAAGTTAGCAGTTACAAATAGAAGATAACAGAGAACCATGATTATGATTATTAGGTGTCTATAATACAGTAAGAGCTAACTGCACTTCTAAATGCCATGGTTTATGAAAGAAAGGTCAGTGCTCATAGCAGCTTTGCAGCAACCATATAAGAGTATCATTTTCTGAGAGAAGTTCAAATTTGCGATGGTAACATCAAGAAGTTTAGTTGTATCTTATTGACAACAGCAAAGACCAATTTAGACAATGTAGAAGTTATATTTAAAAAAAATAGAAAAGGACAAAAATATGAGGTGGCAATTAGAGGTACCATGAAACCACAGGCAGCAAGTAAGGTATTGAAGGTATGTATGTTCTTCGGTAATTTATCAGATATTTTATTTGAAAAGGACTCAGCCATATCCAGTTCTAAAGTTCTGCTGTAACCAACTGAGAGAACTGCAAAAGTGTTATTATATGGCTTGATGTTCCTTTCCTGCATCATCTTAACCTGCAAAATCATAAATACAAAAGTGGAACTCCCACATAAACAGTAAAACCAAACAATACAAAGGATACAGAAAATATATCAAACTAGAGAACTAGTTTAACAGTATTTGTGCAGCATTCTTCCACTCTTGGTAACTCCATAGGTTCATAATCTTCTTTTCAGGGCATAAGGTAACCACTGATAGATAGCAACACTATCACTTCTAGTTTAAAAAGATTGATTATGATTGATCCAAAGAAGGTACCACTTTCATGCCATAATCAACTCCTTTCCCTTCAATGGCAGCTTTAACAAAGCCATCGTATGTATGCTCTGATGGTTTCAATCCAATGTCAAGCATCTAAAAAAGAAAAAAACAAATTCAGTTAGTGTCTGAATTATTTAAAAAAGATACAGAGGTCTGATGAATGATGAGGGAGCTGCTAAATAGTTTATGAAATCAGTGTAATGAATTTAGCTTCGACAGAAAACAAACGAAAAGGACTCAACCATAAAACAAAACAAAATTAATGTGACTTTTAACTGCATTCTTTAAAGAGTAAATAAAAAAAAAGGCCTAATCTACCATGCATGCTAAAATACTCAGAAGGATAATAACTAGAAAAGGTGACAGACTTAAAAAGAAACACCACAACTAGTGTCCCAACTACTACAGGGATCTTTCTCTCCAATGAGTTCAGTCCACGACAATATCACAAGTCAAGCTAAGTGTAAATTTCTTTTCTTTGTCCTAATAGAGTTTTCTCATATCTCGTACCTCTTCTAGCACCACTAATCCTAATAAACCCACCTCATCTAATCCAGTGATTTAAAAAGCGCTAGGCGCCAAGGTCCAAAAACGTCCGAGGTGCTAGGTGCTCGCCCAGGCGCTCGCCTGAGCGAAGCGAGGTACTAAAATATAAAAATATATAATATAATTAATAAATATAATTATTTAAAAAATTTTAATTAAAATATGCTATTAAATTAAGAAATTCTTTTAACAGTATTGAAAATTAATAATTTCAAATAAACCTAACAATATACAGTATATTGTTAATAGTATACTGTATACTGTTAACAGAAGGAGAAGAAGGATGTGTAAGGGGGTGCTGAGCCTGCTGATTGAGAAAAGAGGAAGTGGCAACGGCAGCGGAGTGTAAGGAGGCAGCGGCAGCGACAGCGGCGAGCGGCGACAGCGGCAGCGGCAAGCGACGACAATGGTAGCGACAACGACGAGCAGCGGGAGGCGCGAGCGGCAACAGCGACAGCGTTCGCGAGCAGCGACAACGGTGAGCAGCGGCAGCAGGAGTAGGAGTGGGAGCGAGAGCGGCGAGCAGCGGGAGGCACGAGCGGCGACAGCGGCAGCGTTTGCGAGCAGCGACAGCGACAACATTTGCAAGCAGCGACAGCGGTGAGCAGCGGGATCGGGATCGGCAGCGGCAAGGGTTAGGATTCGGTTGTCACTTATAGTAGTTTTAGTTGGTTCGATTGAACCAACTAACCATTAGAGACCGAACCAGGACCGAACCAGACCTAAAATCCTGGTTCGGTTGCCTTGGTTAACCCAGGCGCTCGCCCGAAGCGCCCAGTGCCTGGGCTCGGGCGAGCGCCCAGGCGGCGCCTGTTTGAAGGCGCCGCCTAGGAGATTAGCGAGGCGCTCGGGCCTCGCCTCGCCTCGCCCGAGCGCCTAGGCGAGCGCCCGAGCGCCTTTTTAAATCATTGATCTAATCAATAGTTCTATAGGTCTATTTTGCATATGCTAATAACATTGTTTGCAGTTTCGATCAACATGGTATGATAAGGTTGGTACATACCAGTCCGACTGGCTGCCAATACTTGGACCAGGTGGTTTCCGCCAGTTCAGGTCCAGTATAGGCATACTGTTTGAAACTTGATGTGTTCTGGAAGAAATTTATTTACCAGCTACTTAGGTTAGAATTCGACCGTACCAGTTGATAACAGTCAGATTTGGGTTAAATCACCCAATCTGACCATGGAGAGTTGGTTAAATCACCCAATCTGACCATGGAGAGTTGATAACAGTCAGATTTGGGTTAAATCACCCCGCCCCACACCCCCCCCCCCCCCCCCCCCCCCTCACTCATTTCTCCTCCTCTCTTACTCTCATTCACTCACTCTCTTTCTCAAACTCATTCTCAACTAATTTCTCTTGAATTCTTGGGTTAAAGGCTCAGGTCTTCTCTAATTGCCTTGAAGAACAGTTAGGAAAGGTTGATTGACAATCAAAGAGGGGTTAAATCTCAAGATCCTGTCGTAATCATCTTCGAATCAAGGTAATCGAAAACCTAAAGGTCTTATTCTTTCATATACCAAATGGGGTATTTAGGGACAACCTAGCCAATTACAACATGTTTATTCTTACTCGATTATGAAATTATTGGTGGATGAAGGGTTTATTCTTCCATGGAAGCACCCTTAATCCATGGAGACTACATATTTGATGAGTTCTCAATGGATCCGAAAAGATAAGAAATTCTATTTTTGGTCCTTATAGCTTAGATTTTCTATTGATTGGTAGCTTTCCCTATTTAATTTGATTTTATAAACCAAGAAAATAGGAAGAAAACCCTTAAATAGGTTTCTTTTCATCTTCGATTGAATTTTCAACCTTTTGCTCAAAATCCGTGTACATATTGGTGAACCATGTGTGGGTACTTTCAACCTTTTTCTTGAAATCCTGATACATATTGGCATATCATATGCTGGTACACTAGGACCAGGTGGGATGTACTGGTGTGACCATGGAACAGTACACACCTTCAGTATGAAATTGCAGTCTTTGGTTGATAGTTGATACCATCTTATATGTTCTCCTTCAGTTTAATTTTTATCAGAACTAATATGATACTATCTCAACATCCCTATCTTGGCCACACTAGCTTTCTGTACATGTTTGCTAACTGCCATCTCATGGAGGTCAAGTTAATGACAAAGAATGCCTGCTAACAAGCCCTATCATAATATCACTAAAATCGTAGCTCAAAACTAATGTCTCTATATCACAAACAGATCCCCAAGATTTAAGTAGCAAACCTTTTACTACTTCAGCACAAAAATAACCTCAAAATATCGGATCAATACATAAGAATAAACAAGACGGACAAGCTCTGTAGACAATCAAAGAAAGCAAATGCACAAAATGTTGCCCATAAAGTTTTCAAAACAACATTCAAATTATTACCTTGGGAGCAATAAATAACAAAGATAAAGGAAAAAAACAATATCGACAATGGTACCTGCAGAAATAGCTGCTCAGCCATTTGGTAGTTATTAGATTGTGCACAGGCATGTATCATGTCATTGAAAGACCACCTCAACAAGTTCTTAAGTGGACAAGAGGTCATTTCCAATCCTTGTTTCATCTTTCCACTGCTAAGTTCAGAAAAATCTTCTTGTTTGACTTGGAAGTTTGAACTGTCAATTCGAACAGCACCATCAAAGATTGTATGGGCCACAGGAATGCATCTACCTTTCCCTAATTCATTAAAAAAAGTATTTCCATTGATTTTCAATAGAAGTGCATCAATTATATTCAATTTTGATTGACTTTCAAAACTTTTCTTCAAATCAAGATTCTTCATGATGCTGTGGTGTCCCATACTGGATTCATCCATGCTAACTTCAACGGGGCCTTCATTTTTCTCTGGGTTTCCTTCAAATGTCAAGGAACTCAAATTGTCTAATGAAAATCTCTTTTCATATGACTTCTCTTTTGTTGGTATAGGAATATCTACTGCTGATGATTGATAATTCCCTGTGCCAGATATGGAAAGTGAGGCACTTCCTTGCCTAGCAAGCACCAAAAGATGCTTCAAGACAGCATTTCCAGAATCAAGATCACCTAATTTAGCATAGCACCAAATAAATTTCCGTAGCATTATGACACTTGGACTGTAATATCTAGTATATTCCTTCCAAATCTCATGAACTGCAGACAAGTTCCTCTGCAAAACTGCAAGCTGCAAAACTTCTTAAAATCAACAATCATATAAATAAAATGACAGTAGCTGAAGACCACGTATATAGAACATATAAAACCAAAGAAGAAATTTTCAACAAGGAGAAATTAATATTTTCCAGAACTGGGGAAACAAAACTAGACATATGAACCTGACACAATGATAAAAGCACATTCCAAACAGGTAAGTTCAACATAAGTACCTGACTCAAACTAAGGATTAATTATGATGGCACTAGTGCGCCTTGCCTGCACAAATTTATGTGCAGGTGGATGCCAGCGTGCTGCACGGCTGTGTACAGGTACTTTGCTCACATACAATCAGTGGGCATGAGCATAGGCATGTACTTGTAAAGCATAATTAGAGAATCATACAAATTGCCATCATATAGCCATTTGGGGCAAGTAAACTCAATGATTCCAACTAAAGCCATGGGCCTAAATTATCTTGCTGATGTATAGTTGACTAGGCTTCAAGGTGCAGTTAATTAACTTCAGCAACTAAAAATTTCACTCTGGATAACTAACTTCTATGAAGTAAAAAAAAAAGATTACCAATAACAAGCATTTGAGATAATTTGA
The DNA here is from genome assembly GCF_036884655.1 of Musa acuminata AAA Group. Lineage (NCBI taxonomy): Eukaryota > Viridiplantae > Streptophyta > Magnoliopsida > Zingiberales > Musaceae > Musa > Musa acuminata. The sequence continues at coordinate 48,111,141 of NC_088346.1, read as the reverse complement.
GACCGAAAATGAATGACATAATAATTGATGTAATGATCCTATGGGACTTGTTTGCTGTGGACAAGGCATTTATCCTATCAATACCATGCAGTAGAAAGTATCTTTAATCTGATACTACCCATGTCAGCTAGGACTAAATGATAGTAAATTATCAAATTACCTAGGTTCTAATAAGATTGTTTAGAGAACAAATCACTGGTAGTAGCATAAGCATAGAACAAGCTGCATTATATTAAGATTACGGCAGTCTATGCAACAAACAAGATTGATTAGAAGCTGCTGAAAGGCAAATATATGTTTCAAGCACAAACATGGAAGGTCATTGACAAAAATATGATATATTATTAGTTTAGGAATGAAATTTCTCATGATGATACTTAATTTTATGCCAGGAAATTTTTTTACCTAAAACATAAAAAAAGCATCTTTAAAATGCTGTAGGTTAATTTTAAGAGTAGCTGGACCCTAGTTTATTTGGATTTACTTCTAAGTCATAGATAAACTATAATTTCATTGATTGTTTATTTTTAGGACTTCATTATTTTAGGGTTCACGAAACAGTTACCATATGTTAACTTGGAATAATAGCTCAGAATTGATAGAGAATTCTTCGTGTTTCATCAAGTACTTGTCATGTCAATAGATGATAGGATATGGATTTGTCATCATACTATCATAAAGTTTATAATTAAAACATTACAAACAAACAATGGGTATTATTGGCAAGGTTGTTTTCTACGTATAAGATTAAAAAAATGCAATATAAGAATTAGGTCCTTTAGATTCCAGTTCTAGTCAGCTGGAGCAGATAACCAAAGATGTTCTTTTTTTTTTTCCTCATCACTCATTTGAGAGACCAAAGGTTATAGAAGGCTCAACAGCCCCTGCATGTCACAAGGATCAAGCAGTCGGAAAATGGTGAGATTGACAGCAAAGTGGAAGACAGTCCCCAGGCCACTATACAGATTTATCCATTTGAGCAACCTTGCCGTGTGATACAGTCAATTGTAACATTGACTGACCCAAGCCACTCGGATGTTAACTCGCTATATGGCTATGATCATGACCAATTATTTAAGTTTTGAACAAAATATTTACCATTCTATTTTAGGGAATTGTGCTTGTTAGTGTTGTTGCTTTTGTAGTATTGCTTCTGTCCTTAGAAAAACATCATTCTGCAATAAAGAGACTGTACATGCATTTTGCATACATGAAAATCAATTGAAGACCAAAGGAAAGAAAAATGAAATTTCAAATGATCATATTAGCTATGAAAAAAGTACCATCTCAACAAGTCAGTACAACAGTATTTTTTTCTCAGTAGTGAGCAAAGGCCACAGCCCAATGAAACTATTACAGTATGACTGGAGAGGGTATGACAGTAATTGATGGGAACATATCATGAATTATCATTTAACATACATGTAGACGATTTTAATAGAAATAAAAATGTTTTACATGATTGGTTGGCACAGAAATAAGTTAACAGCTAAAATATTTTAGATGGTTCATATGCCACCAAAAATAATCTCTGAATTACTCTATTTCATGCTCTTTAAGTTCATTGCATCAGAATACAGTTTCACATTGATACAAACCTTAAGAAGTTCCCAATGAGTTATTTCAGACTTGCCAACAAGTTGGTTTTCCATTAGCTCCAAGCAGCGGTTTACATGATTAAAGCTCTTTGAACTCCAGCATCCACTTAAGAAAATATTGAACATTGGCGCATAATGCATCCGATCATTTTCCGCAAGAAAATTGAGCCAGTTAAATGCCTAGGAAGAAAACATATTTAAAAACCCCTACAGAAAATTCTCTGTTCAGGTAATTTCCTGCAAATGCTGGTGGACATCTCTGTCTAAAGTGGAACTCAACAAATAAAAGGTAATAAGCAATATATGTAGACAAGTATAAGAAGTCCTCAGAAAACTCAACAGATAGAAGTATAATAAGCAATATATATCAGGTATCTTTGAACAAGGGAAACAAGCAGTTGCAATATTAGATCTTAAAAGCAATATTTCAGAACCAAGGATGTAACATCAGTTAGAAGGGGATTAAAAAACGAAGCAGATGCAAGTCTATCTCCTAAAGTAGTTGACAATCAATTGCCATTTAACAATTTATGACATTTGAAAACTATATCCTAAAGTAAATTAATGTAAATCAAAGTTTTTGATTCAAAGTTAAATTGTGGGCTGCCGATGATGATGAGTGGCATGAGATGCAAGTCTACTAGACGAGGGAGAAAGAGTAAGGGGTTTATTAAAAACCCCAAGTCCCACTTCGTGTTATAAAAATTGAATCAAATTGACAAATACCACCCAATATGTGACGATCTGCATGAAATCATGGTTGGAACATTACAACTTATTGTTGTTGTTGCTGTTGTCAATCTGATTGGTTTGAGCTAGTCCTTTAATAAGTTGTAGAAATCTCTGCTTCATGCAATATTAATATCTATGTTATCCTTCTTATTCCCTACTGACATCCAATACATTTTAAACAAATTGGCTCAAAATTTGGTACCCATCTAAAGCCCATATATGTATTTGTATCCACTGATTCAGAACTAATTGGCATTAAATTTTTTTCACTATCAGATCCATCTGTAATCAATTTTCACCCGTAAACTACTACTACTACAACAACAAAGCTGTAAGTCCAACTATTTAGGGTTGGCTACATCGATCTTTTGCCGCCATTGAGATCTGTAAAATCCATATGTCTAGTTAAGTTTAGAGCACCCCTAAACTACTATGGCTAATTTTTTATAAAGGCTTGGTTGGATAAAAGAGTGTAAGAAGATTATCTAAAGATGTACAAAAAAAAATCAAAAGTTTTAATAGATTTCTTTATTGACTTTAAAGTAAATGATAAATTTTAGGATAGTTTATTGTTTTGCCAAAAGTGAACTTTATGTATTATAATAAACATAAAGAATAGAAAGAGCAAGAGACAAAGAATGCAAGGAAATCTTAAGCAGACCTCCTTAATGTATCCTCCTTTGCTGAAAGCTTGAAGTATGAATATACAACTTCTCTTGTTTATGTCTATCATTTTGTCCTCCATGATTTTCCATGTCTCCATAGCAAACTACACAAAACAAATACCAATAAACCAATGCAAAGGTAAATCGTGTCGAAACAATCAACAAAGTATTGCCACAAAAATATAAAATAAAAAGGGTGCTTCATTTACCATCAATAATCAATAAAGGGCACTAAACAAATCTAATTTTACTCGAAGAACTATTATGCACTTAATGAAGAATAACTAGTTTCAATCCAAGAAACAACTGGAGGGGAAACCAATGCATGAGGCTCCTGCCAATATGGCAAATGGGGAGGGTGAAGATTGTTTAATCATATATAAATTTAATAATATTTAGTAAATTGAAGATTGTTTAGTATAATCACTTGGTCACTTCCTCCAAACACACTGAGCATGCTTCTCAGAGACTTGAAGAATATATCGAGCATGCAGTGTGACAAAACAACTCGGTCTTGGTCCCTAAAAAGAAAATATTTTATGCTACATTTCCTAAAATCATCTTGCATTTTTTTCCCTAGAACTCTCAAGTAAGAGTAAGTTATAACAAAAATTCCATAATTCAATGTGAGCATGCAGGAAGATTTCATAAGGTCCCTAATGCTAGAAACATCTCAATGTTGTTTATCTCAGTCAATGCAGTCTTGGATCAGCTAGGGGAATTTATAACCTTGACATAATGATAGTTGTATTTGGTAACTACATTTGTCTACTAGCTCCATAATCTGATTAATTTGTAGTACTATAAAAGAGCACTCACTGCTAACTAAAGAAGCTATCAGGCATAGTACTTCCTTCACAAAATCATATGTATGTGTACATCACATTATTTGATGCTTAGAATTTTGACTTCTAAAAAAATTAAGTCAAAGTTAACAGTTTTAGAAGGATAATAAAATAAGGTTTTCAAAATCCCTGTACAATTTCTTTATTTTTTTCTTTTTCATTTGTTCATTAGGATCATTAAAGTAAAACCTGCAATCATGAGGATGAACAGAAGTACTTGCCGAAAGCATTTGGTCCTCTTCTGAATGGACCATATCATGAAACAACAATTCTATTCACATACAATCATGTAAGGACATCAGCACCACTATGTTAAACACAAAAAGACACTACAGAGTTTGAGATGATCCATCGTAGAGACATCAAATAGTTAAAGAAGCACTACATACGTTTTTTGACTTTAGTCACTAGAATAAACATATTCACATTCAGTTATCCAAAATTCCAAATACAATGGAATCTTAGTAAAAATTTACCTAAACATGTGAATATAAATCATATGTCCCAGATGGGTTCTGCGCCAAATTTCTAAAATTTACCAGCAAACAAGGTTTCAAATACCCATCAGCAGCAAGGTGCACACAGATTGGTATTTACTGGTCCAACAAAGGTTGGGTGATATGGCAAGGTATATCATGGTGTACCATATCAGTCTGATAGACTAGTGAAACCCATTGGAATGAGAGTTAAAACTTTGCCAACAACCCACATGTTAATCATCGAAAAAGAAAGTACTAACATGTCATTCCAGGTGAGTGTTGGAGTCTGATGAGATAAACCACCCCACATCCCCTCCCCCCAAAAAAAAAACAAAACAAGAATCGTATTCTATGCCAAAAAGGAGAAAAAAAAGATGCAGAGGAACCCATTGCCCAAATGCCTTGATCCAGGTCAAAGGGAAAAATCAACCCTGGTTTTTAAAGAGAAATAAGTCATTTTTTTATCATGTTGAATTCAATCCATCCTTAGTTTGATATCAAATATCTAATACTTCCCTTTTCTTGTTTTCAATCAAGACCCTCCTAGTTCATGATTCAATTATAAGGAGACATCCCACTCTTGTTTTTAAAGAGAAATAAGTCATTTTTTTATCATGTTGAATTCAATCCATCCTTAGTTTGATATCAAATACCTAATACTTCCCTTTTCTTGTTTACAATCAAGACCCTCCTAGTTCATGATTCAATTCTAAGGAGACATCCCAATTGTTGCTGCTTACTTGTCCCACAACTACAAAGCCTATTACTATATTTACCTGGCCAATGAATGAAATAGCACTATTATGCTTGCCTGGCTGGTGCCTAATAACCACTCTCTTGCTTCTAGAGTTGCCTGTTTTCTATTTTCACTTTTTTTGAAAAATTGGTCTCAATTCAAAGTGATTGTCTAGTCAGTGGTTATAAACACTCTCTTGCTTCAATAGTTATTTCTTCTTTCTTTTTTTTTATAATAACTGGGTTTATTCCATTACATTGAAACAAGACAATTCTTCAAATAAAAAGAAAAGTAAAAAAAAAAAGCATTTCCTCCCATTCAAAAAAAAAAAAATCATTAGCTGAAGCCTCATGTACTACAGTGGTGATGATTATACTAAAGAGTGATGAGTAACAAAGAAAAAAGTAAAGACAGAGGATATTAACTATTCAGTAACTTCAGTTATGTATAATCTGTTGTAGAGCTCACTAATTACAAACATGAGCAAAAGAATCCAATGGGTCCTTTCGATAGTGTTTTCTATCAACAAAAATATCAAAGACTAACAAAATAAAAGTTAGTCAACAAGAGTCCTACTAATAAAATAGCTTTACTATAAGGTACAACATCAATATTTTGCTCCACAGAAGAAGAAAAGAGCAGACTTGCAAAGAAAAACACACTCAAACACCTAAAATCAAGATTAAGAATTACCATCCATAATTATTACCAAGGGATCTGGCGTGCGTGCACAATATTCCAAAATACAGGCAAAATCCTTAGCACTTAACTTGTCATTTACTTCACCAAGGTCCAAAAGCATCTTGGAGGCTAGCTGTCTATCTCCTTTCCAAAGTGCATTAACAACTTGCAGCTGCACAAATCCAGTCCCCACATTGTCTCTCAAATGATAAATGTTGAAATCTGCAAATTTCCACGCTAATTCCTCATAAGAGAAAACATGGTAACCACTCGAGGAAATGCATATTAAAGTCACATCGATCCTTGAATGCCATTTGGGGTTTTGGACAACTATTGCAGGTCATGAATAACTTTTTTAATTTTATGTTCCTTAGGTATTTCCCAGATAACAGTCAACATGATGTCTTCTTCTTCAAGACTAAAATTATGATTAGCGTTAAATACTATAAACTGAATGTTAATGAAGCTAAGGAGAAAGAAACAGAACCTAACATCACCAAGTATGTATATAGTATCATTTGTAGAGTTCAGTTTTAGCAACTATAAAAATTTTAGCATTTAAACAGTATCACATATTAATACGTATTCAACAATATTTCTTAAAAAATGTATTTGACAAAATCAAGCATCGGTGCTTTGGTACTTCAATATGAAGGTAGTAAAGAAGCATCACGGATAATCCACACTATATCAACTCCTAAATAACGTAAAGTTACAGAATTTAGTTTCTTCATGCTCTGTCACAAAAGGCATTCAGTTTCTTCATGGTTTGTCACAAAAAAAATAACCAAGCACACGTATATAATTCATTTCACATATGAACTACATTCTCCAATACCACTGTAGTATATCATATCACAAAAGGCTTCCAGTGACATACCATGAGAACCTGAAAAAGTATGAGATGGCTGTGTTCTACGTACGCCATTCTTCCAAGCCTGTTGGGCAAATTCCAACTTAGAGATTCCAATTAAACTTCACATGAGAAATCAAGAAAGGAAAGGAAAAAGGTAAAAGAATCATCCCACCCTTTTCCGCACTATCTGCGCGTCACAAAAATTAGCAAACGATCTCCGGACGGCCCTAAATCTGAAACCCAGCACAGCAAAGACTGATCACCACGGCGTCCAACATCTAAGTTCAAAATCAAGAAAACATTTTCATCAAAAGAAACAGTTTCATCCTAACTCGGTCCACGTACAAGTTTCGATGCATGCTTTCTGAGTTTTGACTGCAGAGATGACGAACGACAGAAAAAGGAGTTGCTAGTTAGGGTTCCAAAATGAGTTCTTTCTTGGAAATGGAAAGATTTCCATAACAAAAATGGGCGCAAAACTACAGAAGGTCATAGAACGACAACCCTAAGCATGAAAGGAGGGGGCGCCGCGGCGGCCGACGGTGGCCGCCGGAGTGGAATTCGACGGAGGGTGGAGTGGAGCGAGCCTGTGAGAGGGAGGTAAAAGGGGCGGCGGCTAGAGGGGAGGGATGAATAGAATAGCTTTGAGATTGATAAAAAACACGTGGCGTGATAGCAAGAGGTCAATCATGTGATCTTCCTCTCGGCCAAGTTTTTACGCATATATACCCCTCGATATAATGGTATCAATACGTATTTTCTTCCGTATATTCTTCGCTAATACGTTTAGTCCTAGTTAGGATCCTCTACAATTACAATTCGAAACTAAATTATGATCGGACCATACTCACTATCGAAAGACAGTGGATCCTGTGCTGTGTGTGGTTCTCGATGGTTCTAAATAAAGCGGCCATTGGAGGAAATCTGGGTCGTGCAGAAGACCGTATTCTCGCTCTTGTTGTGCGTCTCCCGTAAGCCTGCTCCTCTCCAGTATAACGGCGACCGGGGCCTCGGGTCGGCCGTCGCCTGATGCAATCTTCTTCAACCTCACCATTCATCAAAATCATTCGCGTTTGGTACCTCAGCTTTCTGCATGCAGTGCTGTAGGCATCTTGATTTCAACTTGTTAATGAAGTCCCTTGCCCTACAAAGGGAATTCTGTTAGAACTCTGGGTTTGATATGCATGTTATGAGCCTTGTAATCAGATATAGCAGCTAATAGTTTGGATGATCTTTCCATGTCCCATCATGCTTACTCTGTTCGTTGCTTCATCTCTTAGGCTTCTTAACATTTCAAATCTTGCAACTTTAATATTCTATGAACACTTTTGATGCTCGTCTCTAAAGCATTTCTTTTAATTTAAGGTGTTATGGTGAAAATTATGTTAAACATCCACAGGGAAGTAGAAGCTGCAATATATGAGAAACATAAGATATGTGAGCCCTTATATTCCTGATGTTTGAGGACCAAGTACTTTTCCAAGAAAGCCCTACATGGAGGTAAAGGTAAAGTCTGCGACTTTATTTAGTTCAAACTATGCATGAACTCATAAAAAGATGATATGATTCTAACAACTTGTTGTCTATATTGGTAGAAGGAAATTTATATTCACATATTATATGCTTACATCTATTTTCAATGGTTGAAACCTAAATTAACATAGCTTATCACAGTATCTAGGACTTCAAATATGCAGAGGAATTTTCAGTTTCTCTTAGCATTCTCCTAAGTTTAATTTATAGATGAAAAAAGATATTGTCCTTGCTCACTTGCAATCAGTATGTCAAACAAATATCTTGGATGTACATTTTAACTTTAGTACTTTGTTATGAGTTGATAACTTTTTATGCACTATCCTTCTTGGTAGGCAACTGGTAGGCCCCAGTTCTTGCTCCAAGATAAAGGCCACAGTTACTTTTGAGAATCAAGCATAAGGAGAGTCTTAAATGCATTCTCTTAACTAAATTTAAATATTGACTGGGAGAACCCAGATACCCTTTTGTGGATCCATGAAACTGGCTCTTGTAGATCTTTTTACTATGGACTTCTGCAATTAAGATACATATTTACTTATCTGATTGAGGATTAATATGAAGCATCTTGGATATCTTTGTCCATGATCCACTAAAAGTTTGTTCAAGTTGATGTGACTATATTGAACCAGATGTGTTTGTGGACTAAAGACTATCTTCTAAGAATTTGTTAATAACAAATACGTTTATGACAGTTTCATCTGAATCAGCTTCTGTCCATTTTCCATTCAGATAATCCATTTTTGGCATGCTAATGGTTCGGAATGAAATCTGCTTTCTTGATGTTGATTAGCAATGCATTATACCTTTACCAAGTCAAGGCTCTCCATGTTTTGAAACCTGATCTGAGCTATTAGATTTCATGAGTTTGATAATCTAAAAATTTTAGTTTACATGCCCTCTATCATATTATGTTGATAGAATATATTGTTAATATCATAAACTCCATATGACCTTTATCTATGCTGGTTGTCTTTAGAACAAAATTTCATAACTTCTAAGCAGTAGTGAGGGTCTTATTTTACATCATTCCACTTTCAGCATGGTTTTTGTTGTTCTGTTTCATTTATTTGTCATTGCATAATCAAGATAGAGCATTCTGAGGTTATTATATTTTCTGGTAACTAATAACCTACATCCATCGTAAAGCTTTTTTAATTTAAAGCTTTGTTAGACCATGATATACATTTTAACTTGTCAAGTACATAATATTCCATTTCTGCATTCACCGACTTTTATTTTTTTCTGCAATTAATTTACAGGGGGCAATATGACCATGAAACACACTTTTGATGATGAGGACAAAGTCAAATGGTTAAATTTCATGGTTCTTTATAAGTTTATATTTCAAATTGAATTTGGATTTGACCACAGTTTTGTGGTCCTATTTAGATAGCCCTGTCCAAAATCATCTCTGACCCAATTAAATACCTGGAAGATCAGTACTAGTCAGCACTGGAAGCAGAAACCACAATGACAGTCAACAATAAATAATCTTCCAAAAAAAGCTTTTAATGGTGACTTGGAGGACAACGTGATGAAGACAAAAGGGAAGTTATATTTATGTGTTGTCGTGGTACTTATTTTATTGCCTTTGTGCTTATGGCTTATTGCAGCCAGGATAGTAGGACACAGAAAGCTATGAAAGGCGGCAGCTGTTAAATTACTTGTCTTTCATATAAAATGATATGAAACTGGACTAGTTTTGCATGCAAATGCCACTTTGATGGACCAAGAAAGCTCCATACATCACTTGTTGAAAATCTGGTTTGAAATTTTATGAAAATGGTTGTCACAAAAACTATTGAATGCATCATTCTGAATTTTGGTGTGCAGCTTGAATTAGGTGGACTGCATGAGCAGAACAAAAATATTATTATCGAGGAAATGAAGGCCCCCAAGGAGCATCTCAGGTGAAACCAGACAACTTTTAGTTCAAGTCTCATGCAAGCTGGGTTATTCTAGACATGTGAGGCACAATTATACTCAGCTGCTAGATTTTCAAGTTCCTTTAGGAGCTCAAGCTTTTTGTCCCTAAGCTTTATATTCTCATGGAGGATGTGATGGCACTCTTTCATCATGTTGTTTACTTCGTGGAGGAGTTGGTGGTTCACTGATTGGAAGTGAATGACCAGTGACCACAACTGATTGAATTGTTTCTGCTTTCTCATGCGCGATCGTCGAGCAGACTCTCTGTTGGATATCATCCTTCTCTTCCTCCTCTCTTCGATGAGGCTTGATTTGTCTTCATCTTCCTCATCTGCAGCTGAGTTAGTGTTATAACAAGTGCTTGGATAGCAATCAGCATACATCCTGGAATCATAAGTGGAAAAAGATCTGAAGAGACTGCTAAACTTGAAGGATGAGATGTCACTTGGAGCCATACTATAATGGGCTTGGAAGGAAGGCAGGTTTGAAGGTGAAAGAAACCAAATGCTGTCAACCTCATCATGGTGCATGGTTGTATCGTTTCAAAAAGACTGCATAAGGTAAGAACAGCTTTGGGAGGAAGAGTTGTTACAAAGAAAGAATTGAGGTGAGCAATGGAAGCATGAAAGAACAGGATGTGGAGGTTATTTATAGTGTTAAAAGACCAAAGGGTGAGAGACCTACTTCAAGCATTTCACACTTTGTTAAACAGGCAATAAGAACGCACATCCATGAGATCACCATCCAGCTTGTGGGATACCAGGGAACGAGTGGCTCAGTTTTCATGTTTGTGTTTTCCAAGCATGTCCAGAGGAGCGTCTCCATCATGATTGTCTGATCAAGATTGGACACTAGAGTGCAAATGGAATGGACCCCCAATAGCATCACATCCACTACCATTAAATGAGGTGCTGGTTGTTTAACAATGACAAGCATTTCCCCTGAGGTGAGAACAGGATATTGACAAAGGTTTGCTGCAAGCATGAATCTGGATCATGTATAATTGATGAAAGGATTGTGGGCTTAAACCTTGGAACATTGCAGCTGCAGGCGCTTAATGAGATGAGGATAGATAAATTCTTGAATGAGAGGGTAGAGTTCATTTTACTGGAGGGTTGATAGTTGGAGCAAGTGTTCGAGCAAGGTGAAAGAGGATGAAAATGAAAGAAGATATGCAAGGAATGTTTGATTGGTGTATTTCTGTGACACTGGCTTTATATTTATATTAAGATGAGGGGCATAATGGAAGTCATTTCCCAGAAAAGTTGACATATTATTTATGCCACTGAAATAATCCATAAATACAGACCCATTTGGTGAGGATGGATAATCAGGCATAAAAATATGCTCTTAATATGTCTAACAAACTATCTCATAATAATATTGTTTAACTATCAAATAAAATTCTCCTAATCCCATCAACGATCTCTTTTTCTTTGTGTTGTAAATTTTATTCTTGTTCCTCAGATTTCTTTTGATCATTTGTCATATTACTGTTATTCTACTTCTTTTTTGGTCTCAACTTGTTTTAGTCATTGCACCTACTTCTGATAAATACTCTCATATACTTATGCTATTATCCATCTTTCAAGGCTTCTTGTACATTGATAGTGCTATTATTATCTTCATGTCAACAATCTTATTTCTGGACATTATGTTATGTGCTTTTTTTTATGTTAACCACTCCAGTAAGAATAAATCATTCACCTGTTCCTTATTTGATGCAAATTCATAACTTTAATGTCATGGCCCTATAAGCGAAGGTTACATCAAGAATATATCTTTTATGACTTTCACATTAGAAATTTTCTAACCATGAGCATTTATCCTCTTATCAGGTCAAGGTATATCTGGAAGGATGTCATGGAACATTTTGCTAAAAGCTCAATTCTTTGGCAGACTTCCTCTGCTGCTTCTTGAAAGCTTTTTAGGAAGGAGGAGGTTTGTATGTTTTCTTGTGTATCATCTAAAAGAAAGAAACAATGCTTTAAAGTTGATCCATATTGAATTGATTATGGAACACTAGCCCAATTGCAAGTGGTTTTTCCTTCTCTCTTTAGGCATCTGGCAATCATCCAAACAAACCAAGAAATAAGTAATTTATTTTCTAAACATGTATTTATTGTCATAGCTAATGTTGAGACCTAATGAATTTCATAATGTCTATGTATTTTTGGTATGATTTTTTGTTTTTCTTTCCATGAGGAGGTCATCAATTTTTTTAGTTACAAATGGCCTATTTGTTCATGGACTAGCCTTCAAGTATCATGTAAGGTTTGATAGATATTTACTCTAATTCTTATGAGATGCTTGATGAGCTAAGTTCGTTGTAACATTAACAAATCTAATAATTTTCTGTTTTAATATAAATAAAGATTTAAGTATTATGAATTAAACATATGATTTTTTACATATCTCAATGACAATAAAAGATTCATATAACCGGACTTACGATTTTATTATTACTGTTGTTATTGTGTTTAAATAAGGATTCTTACTCAATCTATACATTATATTTGATATGGACATGCCACTCTAGGATTGTGAGTTAGGAGCCAGTAGGTGTCAATGGTTCAAAGAAACTTTTTAGGTCAGATCATTTTCAACTCTAAACTTGCCTCCTCATGAGCTTGAGTTGTATACCCTTCACCTATCTTACACTTCTTTCATTCGTGAGTGCTTTCTCAAATCTACCAGATTCTCAAAGATATTCTTATACTAATTATTTAGGTCTATAATTGATAAAATGATTCTTCCTTAAGATGTGACAGCCACATTAAAAACTCAGGAATTCCTCTCCTCGTGTCTGAATGCTTTCAATCATATATAGAGAGATCATCCTTGGTTGGTACTGCCAACCCCACCACCACCTTCAGCCAACTTTTGAAAATATGCAGTTCATGCATGGATGTTGCTGCTTCTTGTGCAGAGACTTAAGACCATCATGCAGCAATTGACTCTAGGGATCGCTTGGATGCTTGTACCTAAAATGTTATTATTAGTGTTAAGGAAACATGTGTGTTGTTATAATTGCCCCATAGATCATCTTCATGTTTTGACTCAATACTGTCTTGTTTATGATGCAGATATTGATCATCAATCACATATTCAGGAACCTGGTGTAGCTTAATGTCATTCTTATTCATTTTGACATTGCTGTCACCAATACATAAAACCAAAAGATGAGTTTGCTACAAGATTGCCTCCTTAGCAGAGAGAGATGGAAAACTGGCATATGTGAGAAGGATCAGGTTCCTACTCCAGCCTGCAAGCAACCCCAGCAACAGAGGAATGCAAAGGAACTCAGCACCCCAGTGACACAATTCCTCATGAATTGACTCACTTATGGCTTTTGAGTTCAGAGTTTGTGGTATCAGATTGCTGCAAAATCCATTCACAAAGAATTTGAAGTGGTAGGTGTATAAATGATCATGAATGTGAGATTGTTCAAGACAAAATATGATCATATGCATCTCCTGCAAGTTTGAAAATCCATCAAACACTTTCCCAAACTATTTTACATTTGTAGTTCTCCATTATTCTGCTAGATGTGAAAATAGAGTGCTGTCAAATAGGCTGATTCCAGGATGGAATTGCACTAAATGTGGTAGAAAGAAAGGAGACTGTGATCATGTTTGAAAGATAGTAGGGACACAATCTAATTAAGAGAATTTGGGGAAACAATGCCTTGCAACTAAATCAACCACATAAAATTCTTTAGGTTTTAGATTAGACTGCAATAAATTGCTTCACATAACCTTTGCTATTTCCCATTCTGAAAACACTTGTATTTGATGTTTTCACCACAAATCAAGGAATTCTATGAATAGAAAAGATGGAAGATGTCAACATATAAAAAGCAGTATGACATGCCTGTATGCAGCATTTATTACCCCAAGAATCTGAATACCTAAAATACTCCTAATATTCTGAGAAACATGATGAGTTTTTATGATGGATTAATCTCATTTAGAGTTTTAACCAATAGTCAAATGATAATTAACTAACAAAATTTAACCACAATAACATATACATTTGTCTGCAAATTTATATATATGCTTAGCTTAAATTTAGAGCGATAAATAAAAAATGCTTTTATATATATACAAATATACTTAATGCAAAAAACCTGTAAATTAAAAATTCATATATGCGAATCTGAAAATAGAAACTTTTGCAACAGATGGACCACTTTTTCTTTACTGATATTTCTGTTCATCATCCTTGAACACAGATTTCATCATCAACTAGGAGGGAGGAAAAATGGAAGAGTAAATTCCATGGTAGCCAGCACACCAAGCACACCAACAAAGGAAGGTCTTGTGAATCAGATCTCATTGACAGAGATCATGTTCCTGAATGCTATAAAATTAGGCACCTAATCTGCAGTAATTAACAAAGCAAGATGCTCAAGTTCCAATGTAAACCTAATAATTACATGGGATGAGTATAGATTCCCCTTGAACTCCTCTCTTTGTATCAGAGACTGTCTCTGAAAATATTAGTAAAACTCCTTGGGAATGGCCCTACAAGTACTACTTGCAACATAAACAAAGACTCCCCACAGAGTTTTCCCTCCCTCTTCTTCAGTGACCCAGTTTTTGTTTGAATGCACTATCCATGGTCTTTCCTTGCAATGATTGGAAGAGCAAGTGGTTCCACTGTGCATGATTCCTGTGTCAACAGCAAATTACTCAGCTGTTGCTGACTCTGAGGTGCAATTTCACTGCCTTTTTTTCCAAACAAAAAATAAATAAATAATTTAATATCTAACAAATCCTATACTGTTTGTGTCATAGTGAACCAAAAAATCAAAATCAAATGTTCCTGGATCTTGCATAATTTGCAAGCTAGTTTGCAGGTTTATTACCTTTCCTGAAAACATGTATGAATTTATACTCTAAAATTTCTCATGAGGCACAAAATAACTCTTAAGCTACTTTGACTGTTCCAAAGAACAAAAAAATAAAGGAAACACAGGTGCTAAATCATGTCTTTTATCTTTTTTTTTGTCATCCATAAAATTGTAGAAATAATATGCAAGAGGATAGTGAAGCCTGAGTTCCACTACTTGGAGTCACACCAAAGAATGAATCAATCAGATATGCAAGGTAGGCTAATACAATCTTTAAGCATAGTTAGATGCATATTATTCATTATCAAACAGTAACTGAGAGTTCAGATGCTAAGTGGTGCCACTGTTACCTTACATGATATAAAATGCAGTGGTACATGGGTTCCATTTCTATGCAAGTTATTATATACATTTTTTTTCTGAGAGGGGCAACTCCAAATGTGCCAAATCATTATGACAGAACTTTTTGAGATCCCAAACATCACAAGAGTGGTTGGCAATGTCAGGCTGCTAGCTCAAGGCCTGTAATATGCCAAGTAAAGAAACAAAGATAAAAGGATCAAAATCCAAGTAAAGAGAAGCTGGTGGTATAATGTTTCTTTGGAACAAAGAGACTGGGGATTATGAGTTGGGGGGACTCAGGTCTAAAGGGTGTCTTCCTGTGGTGTGAGTATGCTAACCAATATTCTTATAAGCATTGGTAGACAGTTGCATTCTCTCTTCATAGCATTGTGATAGAGAGTAGAATCGAATCTACAATGGATTATATAATTTGCCTTCGATAGTCCTTTTACTTACACATGCTTCAGTAGGGTTTGTTTCACTCTGCAGTGGGTCAAGAAGTGTTATTATGTGGCACAGTGGTGACCATGAATGTTTGCACCGAGTCAAGAAGGGCAAGTTCTAGTCAGCTTCCTTCAATGATTGCTGAGAAGCGAGGATTCTCTGGTTGGTAGTCTTTTCACCTCTGGTCACAGCTGGGTACTTGTGTCCCTGTTCAACTCCTAGGGCTTGGAATCTTTGGCCTAACGTATCATCACTCATCTATCCATCCTTTTGATCTCCTAGATTGTGAAATCCAAGGAAAGTTTGATGGGCAGTGGAGCAATCTTGGTTTTCTGAGTTGTCTTTGAATGGGTGTCTGACTTTTCTAAGATTCTCTTCTGAAAAGGTGGGTTTGGTGAATTTTAGCTTCTGCAAGTGGTTCTAATGCCATATAATCTACACATTTGAATGATTTGATTTAATGCAACTTGTTGTGGCAGGTAAAAATCTTCACTTCGTTTGCTTTACTGATGTGTGGAGTAGGTGATTCTGCTATTTGATAGATTCATTGGCTCCATTTTTTTTTCTGTGAGCAGATTTATCTTTGCCAAATGTGTGCTACTGATCAGTGACTGTGTTGAGATTACAGCAGGCAGCTGTTCTTTCTCAATTTTTGATTGATATAGTTTGTGCTGAACTCAGTTAGGAGTGAGGATAATATGGGCTGCAACTCTGGATATTCTTCTGATTGACTCCCAGCAATCCTTCAACCGCTGTCTAATGCTCATCAATTTCCATGGATGACTCATTCAGCAGTGAGCTTTAGAATCTGTCCACAAGCTTGAAATCATGCAAAAATAGCTTAAATTTCTCGGCTGATTTCAGATTTCACTGAGAGATCAACTGCAAAGTTTTCTTGCTACATGATGAATCCTTTCGATGCAACTACATCAAGAGATAACTCTGGAGCTCAGATGCAGAAGAAGAACAAAATCGACATGATGGAAGCTGTCAGAATTTCCTCATTATCTACTGATTATGTATCCAAGAATGGCAGTCTGATGAAGGAACAAAAGGACATGCATCATCACCAAGAAGATCCATCTAATCTGGCCACTGCAGCTGGGAATTCTTCTTCCTCCACGACAAGGAGAAGAGCAAATGAGGTAGTTCAGATCCTTTTCTCTCAGATATGTTTCGTTTGTCCGTCTTCTTTGTCGTTGCCTTCCATTGATCACCAGTAGATATCTCAACGAGCACAAGTATCCTGTCAGATACCTATGGAGATGGAAGAGGATCATGAACCGAAATCCGAGCGAAAGAGTTTGACGGTGGCTACTGTTAATCCTAAACGGAAGCAGGTAAAAGACATCACTGAATCAGATCTAGTTCACGTCCGGGCTAGGCATGGCCAGGCAACGAGCAACCACAGTCTTGCAGAAAGAGTAAGATCTTGCCAGCATTAGAGAGTCCCAGATTCTATAAGAGCCAATCTTTCTTTCTTGATAGATATGGACCGATATGTGCAATTTAGGTAAGAAGGGAAAAGATCAATGAGAGGATGAAGCTTCTTCAAGGCCTTGTTCCTGGTTGCAGCAAGGTATGGTTCTTGAACTCCCTATTCTGTCTATCCTTATCACCATTCGACATATGAACACAGGTCACAGGAAAGGCAGTAATGCTGGATGAGATCATCAACTACGTTCAATCACTACAACAGCAGGTTGAGGTATATATCCTTCATAACATAAACATTTTCTGCTGTATTTTGAGACATCTTCTCAGTTTTCCTGCTGACCATTTTATAGCAACAAATAACTTCCTCTTTTGATTCCCAGTTCCTGTCAATGAAGCTTGCAGCTATCAATCCAAGGCTGGACATTGACAGAGAGGGAGTTCTTCCTAAATATGTATGTGGCTTCGTTATGCTGATCATACAGCCTCACCTAATTGATGAGTATTGCTTATTTATCATCACATCAAAGCCTCTCTCTTTCCCTGGCAGCTACTTCAGTCTTGCAATAGCCCCTCAGCTGCTGCTGGTTTCTCATCAGACATAATTCATCCGCAACTACATCTGCCACACCAGGGTTTGATCCAATCTGGGTTATCTGGGACCAGAAACCCTCCAGATTTACTTGGAAGATCAATAGATACTCAAATGACTGCAGAAGATGGATATAACATGCAGGTATAGTCAATTCACTGACTTCATCAGGACTGTGGCAAACTAGGAAGGCTCATTTGTTCTGTGCATCTTTAAATACAATTCTTGACCAGTTCATGAGCAATTTATGATTCCTCAAGAATATTAAGATGACAAAATGAATTCAATTCAAAGAAACAAAGGGATCCACAAAAAGTGAAGTCAAGAATGCACAAAAACTTTTAACCACTGACCATAATACATGATGCTCTGTTATTCTTGTCAGTATAGCCTTGCAGTAGACTGAGCTGAAATAAGATGCTACTTGTCAGCATGAATTTTTATGTCTGGATTACTTTCAGGAAGTGTTCTATTTGCCCAATTACCACATCATTTTTTTTCTTCTCCTTTATCCACTGAGAAAAGAACCAAGTAACCTCCTTTGGTCCACCTATATATCACATCTGCATACACTAAACAGCAAAAACTTAATAGATTCATTAGAATACCAAAAGGCTTTTTCCTTGGATATAAAATGATAATTATTTGAACTTTGTCGAGGAAATTGTTTCAATCTGATTTCTGCATTATGGTTTTGTTTTCCTAAAACTTGTATTTTCCAGTCCACACAGTTGACTGCTTTTCTTTGTGGCACTGAGCTTTCTAAGCATTTGCAGGTGTCTAATGCATGGGATGAAGAGCTCCACAATGTTGTGCAAATGAGATGTAGCAGCAGTACCAATCTCTATACTCATAGAATTCAACAGTAAACCTCAAGAAGTGCATGCAGCATGAAACCATTATCCTGCAGTCCTTGTTGCTGGTTTGACTGAAAGTTCATGTTGCTTCAAAGGTGTTGCATATTTCATACAAAAGGCTTCATCACTGCCTTTGAGCATCTTGCGCTTGGTTGGGGTGGTGGAGCAAGCCAAGTGAATTGAGAGGAAATGCTACCATAGAAGAACACCAAAATAGTTATAATGTAAGAGGAAATTAACATTACTAATCAAATCCATGGTTAGTATTCAACCATATCAGGAGAGAAAATAGAGCTACTAAAATCACTCGGACCATTAATTATGAATCAATTTTCGACGCGCTCACTCGATTCATAATTACATATACCAAACTACTTATTCATATGACCTATAATACTCTGGAATTATGACTTACTAAAAAGATCTGCTGATAGTCTCTGTATCTTTAGTTCTTTCATTCAAGGTTGGGTTTTTTATTATTGCAAAAGTAGTTTGTTATTAGTTGTTTACTTCTCTTTATGATAAATATCTTTAAAAAGTCACCTCAGTTATACTGTTTGATAAGCTATATGTTTTGCCTTTGATGATGATCGGACGATTATTGATTGCTTCTAACAATGAATGTCCTAAAAATTAAACTCAGTATGTAGATCGAAGTCTTCACTTTTACAAATTTTCTCAGAGTTTTTTTTTTCTAAATAATAATTTTATCCTTATGCTTCTGTCTTCTATCGTTGGTCATGAGTAGTCTTTTGTGCTTTCGTGCAATAGGTGGTTGGATTTGAGTGATCAGGTGATTACCTGCATCTCTATTAGTGTTATAGGTAGTCGAGCTTCATCGACATGACAACGAGGCATCGTTAGTCGTCTTTGCCTCTATGGGTAGACTCTAGGTCATTAAGTCTATGTTGCTAACTATATATATCGCAAACGAGGATGACAAAAACGAAATGCATATGTACGGATAAGATTGATAAGAGTCAGTACGGTTATGGGGATAACGATGAGTTCGACGTAAGAGATGGGAGGAAAAGATAGAAATTAAAATATTTTTATATTAAAAAATAAAAAAAAAACTGTGTGAAATTTTAGAAATGAGGTGATAAATATGCATGCATGCGTCCAAAAGTTGGTGGGACCGTTCGACCGGACGTCAGCAACACGTGTGAGAAATGTGGGGCCACGCCCTGCATGGAAGGAACGGAGAAGGGAGCCGCGTCACGTGAGGGCGGCGCCACCTAGGCGATCATGAGGGGTCTGAACCACGCGCCCGATGGAGACTGGTCGCCCTTTCCTGCCCCACAGCACGTGGCGGGACATGGAGCGGGAATTCCACCGCACGAGATAATCTCTCTGCCACGGACGACGTCACCGAGTGACACCGTGTTGTCGTCACGCTCGCATGTGACGTGGACGAGCTCCGCTGCTTCCGCGCGCTCCGCCTTCCGCCACCACTCACGACACGACGCGAGCAAGCTCCTAGCGGCCGCTTTGACAGACGGCAAACGGGACGTCCGTTCTCCGTTCCGTTCCTAACGGCCGTTTTCAAGGATTGTACGCCCGTCAACTCGTTCCGCTTCCCGACAAAGAGCACCCGTATGGGCCGCACGTGACCTTCGCCCTCCCCCACCATCGTCACGTGCCCAGCCGCCTCTGGGCCCCACCGATCCTCCACCTCCTTCCACCACTTCGCGACGTCCCCACAGCGCCACTAGAAATAGTCTTCCCGCACGCACGATGCGTACCCACCGTACGACGTGTTCGGTGATCTCAGGAAGAGAGCCCACCCTTTACGAACGAATGGCAACACAGGTTGGGTCGTTTTTGGGGTAAAGAAAGTTGTGGCAACCCTCGTCCCATCCGCGCGCCCTATTTTTAACCTCCTACCTTACGGGACCCACTACGCCACCCGCCGTGAGTTGGCCACGTGATTCGTGAGGCAACGTGTGAGCGAGGCCTTTCCCCCCTTAATCACGTGGCGCCAACTCATCCGCCAACCATCCCCAGACGCGTGCCAATGCATGGGATAACAAATAAGCAAATGACGAGAATAGTTGTAGATGTTAATCACGCCAAATAATGGAAGCATTTAAATGCAACAATACTTGGATGATTTGTTTGATCCACTTGAAAAAACAACATTTCCTGTCTTTCCAGAAAATTAAGGGCGAGAGAGAGAGAGAGAGAGAGAGAGGTAAATAAAATTATAATATACTGTTCATCCCTGAGCTGAAACCTTAGAACAGAATTTTCACCGATCCAAACAAAAACCTGTGTAATTAAACCCCCAACTACTGCTGCAAACTCCTCTTCTTTTCCTTATTATGCTCAAGTGTTTGTTTCTGGTTTCTGCTTCCTCGCATGAACTGGAATTTGCATCCCTGTCCATGTGATCCTTATCTTCTCCTTTTCACAAGGGAAGATGCATTAAACACTGCCTAACAGTAGTGATGCGTGTGGTTCACGGAGTGGCCACAGCAACACAAAAGTAGTCCTCCGACCACCCACTCTTTGTCGGATGTGTCACGCAACAAGTCTGGAATCGACACAAAATATATGCTTTGTGGGAGTCTTCTTTTCTACGGACGTGTCAATTTTTTGTTGAGATGTCCTTTTGTTAGCATAAGTCACTCGGGTGGGGGACATAGGTTATGGAGACGATTGAGACTAGGTAGATGTGTATACATATATTTTGTGGTGTGTGGATAGAGACAGATAGATGCTGCAAGCATGCTCTCCCTAAAGGACATGATCTTATATATGCGTGGACCATGGTGAAGCCAGTTTCCGTAACGTTCTCTCTTGGAAGGAGAGATGCCAGAAATGATTGGGAGGGTGTAGTTTTCAGCTATCCACGAAAGAGAGATGCTGTCAGTAGAATATACTACTTGATCAGGCAAATATTTTATGTAAGCTTGATCGATACTCGTTTCCAAGCAATAATCTGCAAGAAAACTAACAAAATCACTGGGTGGGGGTGGAGAAGTCAGCTGCGAGAACAGAAGAGAAGCCCTGATTACTATTTGCCGGAGGAAGAGCTTGTCACTGTTTGCACGTGAGATGTTGCCATGCAGAGAGACTGCATCCTGCCACTGGAGAGACGTAGACCTGAGACACATTGTGACCATCTCAGATCTCTTGGGAGCCGTGCAATGCATGACCTACAACTGAGGTAATGGTGGGAAAGCCACAGGTTTTGATCTCATCCGAGTTCCGAGGATTTCCATGCAACCTCATTGCGTATCTCATCTATTTTATCTCCTCTAAATGCTCATTTCGATTGTTGTTTTGTATCTGAAGCTATTTTCGTCAGTTTCCGATATAAAAGCCAACACAAGTGCCTGAGCTTTTCCAGTTACTTTGTCTCCTTGCCCAATGTGATCACGGGAGTTCCAGCATCGACAGCAGCAAGGTTACTCTCTTTCCCTCAAACAAATAGGTTCAGAAACCAGCTGTTTCTATGCCATAGAAAAGAGAAAAGAACCTTATCATCTACTGGTTGGCATTCACAGATCAGGTGATGGTTGACAAAGTGATCCAGGAATGGTTTCATCCGATTGAATCTTGCACATAAATAGTGTAGCAGACAGTGGAGGAGGATAAGGACACGTGAGAAAGGGGTCGAAGAGACGGTGGGGCTCGTCTCAACAGATGACCGATGACTTGCCGAGACGTACGTGGATGGTGAGGTCATGGTTAGTCCACCACGTAGACAATTACCGTTATTCCGAAATAATAAAATGGTTAGGTTTTCATTTTAAAACAATTAATTATTTATGAGTTAGAGTCGATACGGGATCTAAAGAGGATCTGACTCAAGTTTTAATGGATCATGTTTAGTCTAACATCGATCAAATTCTTCTTCGAGAGAAAAATTGCTTATGCCAAGATACATTGTAGATTATTAGCAACATACTTCTCTGTAGGAACATCAACCTGAAAGAGAAACATCGTGTGAGCTTTCTCCTAAGATATGCAATTTTTTTGATGGATCAAAGCAGGTAAAATTCTCATGAATTGTGCAAGAGAGGTGGGAGAATCTTAAGCACATGAGCGTCACGTGATCATTCCACCCACGTCCCCAACATGCTCTGCTGTACTTGTCCCTTATCTAATCTCTTCCTCTCCTCCTTCAAGTAAATATTATTATCGTAAACTAATAATCCTCTTTTATTATTCCTCGGGATTAGCGCCTAATCATCGCCTGCTAAATTATCCGCTTTCGTTAAATTGATACGTCAGCGACCAACCGCAGTCAAACTGCCGTACGGCACGTGATCCCACCCATCGCCTCCGTCTGTAGATCACGGCCGTACGATCGCGTATGTAGCGCCCGCGGTAATACGGATCGAAAGCCAAATCGGTACGTAGTTTCACCCCACGCGGCGACGGGCAGAAACGGGAGAGAAACCGCCGTTAGATTCCGTCAACGGCGTTTTCGGTGACGGAAAAGAAGGGTTGAGAAGAGGATATGTAAAAGCGAGAGCAGAGACGGGAGTTCACCGAAGCGCGGCGTTTTAAGATCTCGAAGGGGTCTCCCCTCGCTTCTCCTCCGTGAAGGCCAAATTTCTCCATAGGGAATCATCACATCGATCTCATAGTTCGATTTTCTCATTCTGCTTGGATCCGTTCTGCTCCCCTGAATGCGATCGGGTTCGACTTCTCCGGCGGAGAACCAAGAAGATTCTTCCTAGGCTTCTGATTTGATCGTAATTCTGCGGCAGGAATTTGGGATTTCGCTTCTCGGAGAGAAGAAGTTGGGCGCAATTCTACAGTTTATGTGATGAATTGCTGAGGATAACCTGCAAAAGATAGAAGATAGATGGAGGTCCAAGGTAGGGCAGGGTACTAAAAGTTCTTCCATGCGTTCTTGCAATTTAACGCCCAATTATGACGCTTATTGAGTCGATAATTCATATGCGTAAACAGGGAAGAAAGTAACTCATGATTTCCTTTCGCTTTACTCCTCGGATTCGTCATTGCAGCCCCAAGATCCAAGGCCTCCCTCACAAGGTACCCGTCCACCGAGTAGCTCCATAATTTGTAGTAACTGATGTAGAACTTGGAATTATGCTGTCTACTGATGAAATCGTCGTCTTCTTTTCTCTCAATTTTTGTCTTTTTTCCTGCATGGACGATCCGATCCTCGCAAAGTCAGCTAAATTTGGCGTCAAAATCGCATATTTAAAAGCGTCTTCGTCGTTGCAAATGTGTTTCCAGGCTTCTTTTTGAAGACGCGAGACTTCCTTCAACCGCCAGAGCGGGGAAAAGAGGAGGACGCTGTCCCGGTCGAGAGGCCGGCCGAGCAAGCGCTTCCCGGCGAGGTGGGCACGTACGCCATCGGCCATGCGGCGGGCGCGGTGAAGCCGCAGCGGAGAGGGTGCAGCGAGGCGCCGGGTTTCCCTGCCGGGTTACAGACCAAGCCCGAACCCGAATACGGTGGCCGGACCACCACCACCGCCAGCTATCGCCACGCCGGCGGCACTTCTTACACGCCGTGGGACGACAACGACACGGATTCGGGAGGTAACATTTTCATCACCTTTTTTATTTATAGTTAATTATTTTCTTTTTCGCAAACGAAAAATCGTTTTCTACTTTCAATTCGAGACAAAAAAAAATAGCAGTGTTTTCCTCGCTCGCTTCATGTTCTTAGAAACGAATCCGTTTCCCGAAAGCAAATTTTGTTGTGATTTCTGAAAACAAAAACAGATGTTGATATATGCACGTGATAGACTCGTGAGATTATTGGGCCTCCATGGGGCCATTCAGTTCCCGTGCAAAAGCCCAAGTAAAAGCCCAAATTAATTTGTAATTATAGTTCTTTGTTCACTATTCTCTTCTCTTATGAAACATAAAAGCTTTTTTTATGAAGCTTTAATTACTATTTTGATTGTGAAAGAAGTACTATATATATATATATATATATATATATATATACAATAATTCAAATGAATTAGGAATAGAAATTAGAAGAGAATGAGGAAAATAATACAAAAATTTGTATTCATTTGCAAATCCAAAAGGAGCACTCGTGAGTACATTATGATTTAAGATCAAAATATTTTTCAAAAAAAGAAAAAAAAATAGTGAACAAGATTTTAGATATCAGAGATCAAATTGCATAAATAAAAAAAATACTATGAAATTCAATTTGGGATCTTTGAATTATCATAAAATTTAGCATATCGTATGCTGGTTGGTTTCATGGCAGGGCAGAGGACGTCACACTTTGCTGCCGCAGGCGAATGCCACGATTCTGGACCCATCCCCGCCACCGTCGCCATAGCCGCAGCCACCACTGGCAGGTTCGTATCCTTTGTCTTCCTCTTCATCCCTCTATTTTCTAGAGGCTTTTCTTGCCTGAACTGTGTGGGCAACTGTTTCACAGGCAGGACTCAACGCCAGAGAAGAAGCAGCTGACAGAGACTGCCACATCGAGATCCAGTCGAGCTTATGATGGAGTGGAAGATGAGGATTTTACAAAGAGGGAAGGCTCTTCCGCCAGTAAAGGTGGCTCCTTTTTTGCTTCGTTCATATTGTTCCTTATCCAGCTTCTTGGAGCCATAGAAGCTGAAATTTTGTTACTTGTGTTGCTTTATCTTTAGAGCAAAATCATCTGATTTTATTCATTTTATTTACAATGGGATGCAGATTTGACCATCAAAGTGGATGGAAAAGCGAGCTGCGTCGATCAGAGACCAAACAACCCACGATCAAAGCATTCTGCCACAGAGCAGAGAAGAAGAAGCAAAATCAATGATAGGCAAGTCAACGAAAAATGTTTGTTTTGTTACCAAATCTAGTTTCGTTCAGTTCCTTATTTTCCTGTATTTTTTTGGACGGTCATGCAATGACAATATTAGACTGAGGATCCAACAAATTATAGTGCTCCTTAGAACTAGAATTTGCATTTACCTACTGTGTAGTTCATTATAGACAGTGTATTGTAGAACATGTTTGTGGTTCTATTGGTGTTGACATGGTTTTTGTTTCAAGTATATTGAACAAAAAATTATGTAAAGATCGATAAATCATGACAAAGTATTGTGCTAGAAGGTGTATTTAGTCGAATGCTTTAGCCTTCTCCGAGCACAAATATTATAACCATATCTGAGTTAACATGACTGAAGTTTTATAGGTGACGTGTTGTTAAATTGGGAAGATAATTTCCACAAGTGGATGCCAACTTTATGATTCTTACCATTTGATTGACAACATAGATTTTACTTCATCATTTAATCGGCCTTCTTGTTTGACTTCATTCTTCAGTCTGCTGCTTTTTTGGATTGACCTTTACATGGAATTATGGATAGTACACAAAATACATAAATCCAAGATGTAGAGTTATTTACTTGTCTTCTTTTTTTTCTAAATTTAATGAAATCCAAGGTGTAGAGTTATATACTAGTCATTTATTTTCCTAGACTTGTGTGTTTATACTAGAACATAAAAATATTGTGCAGATTTCAAATACTCAGGGAGCTCATACCTCATAGCGATCAGAGGAGGGATAAAGCTTCGTTTCTCATGGAGGTAATTCATCATGCCAAGGGTATTTAAGCACAATGTTTCTCTTCTTTCTACAATGGAGTTCCTTCGCATTGACGTCTTTTAGCAAACTTTCTTCAGGTCATTGAATACGTTCGTTTCCTACAAGAGAAGATACAGAAGCATGAGTCATCACCCCCAGGATGGAATAAGGACAATACCAAGTTAATACGATGGGTAAAATCACAAAGCACAATTTATATGTGTGCATAATGTGTTCTTTCACACATGCTATTATGATGGAGTAAAGTTTATCACGTTATTATGTTTTTAGAGAAAAGTCTTCACTAGATTAACCTTAAATTGGACCTGTGTCCAACGACAAACTAAGATTGAAATTAAAACCCAGGAGTGTGTAGCTTTTTCGGTTCTGCCAAAATGAAGCAAAGAGGTGGGTGACCACATTCACATTTCTCCTAGTGTGACAAAATTTCACATGATTGAACTCTTTTCAATCATCACAATGTCCTTGGGTAATGCTTTTAGGTGACCATGGTGCATGAATACTCCCGTTGAGATAGTCAATGATCTCCAATACATCTGAACGGCTTAGGATTTTCCTCAAACATAGTCTGATTATAGCAACAGTCATATATAGAGACTGATTATGTCGCTAAGATATTTTAAAAAAGGCGACTTTACGAGAAGTGTATAATGACTTCTTAGTCAATATCTCTATAATTTTTTGTCTCATAAAGTCCACAACCTGAGGTTTGAACTGTCTTTGTAATTGACCTTTTAATTCTTTTCTTTTCTTTTTTAGTTAGATTCATTAACATTTAGATTGTAGCAGCCAACTAAAAAGAAACTAACTGTTTGCAAGATGAGTTGTGCTTGTAGACTGCTGCATGGATCCTACTATCCTTGCTGTTCTGCTTCATCTGTGCCAAAATGATTGCCTAACAAAATCAGAAGCAATGTGTCTGGTCGCACCAAGCTTGTGATCCCTTTGTTATTTCTGCAAACTGAAAAAATCTTTCAATGTTGTGCTTTGGATTCTTGGCTGGTAATATTTTCTTTTAATCATAACGAAGAACAAACATGTGCATTTACCATTATGAAACTAGGGGCTCAAAATTACTTCATCATAATCCTGCTTGCATACTTTTTCTTATTTTGCTAGTCTTTTTTTCTGATAAGCTTACTCATTTATCTTTTTTGCTTTCTTTTTCTGTTTCTTTTTGGTTAAAAAAATTGTTTGTAGCAGAACAACAGCCAAGTCCCTCCAAATGGTTTATCTGTCCCACCTCATGTAGTGAAAAATGATTCTGCTCCTCCTGCACATGTGTTCTCCAAACAACTTGATGAAAGTAGAGTTCCAGTTGTACCTCCTTCCCCATTAAGTCTGCACAGTCCACCCGCTACAGGTCATACTGCTGGTGTCTTTTACAAGACAAATAGTAACCTGGTTGCCACACAGAATCTATTGCAACCAAGGTTGTTCCCTGTTGGAAGCGAAACTAGCATTTCTCAGTCACAGCAGAGGCTGGCTGATGCTGGTACCATGGCATCCCACAATCGATCTCCCTGTGTAAGAACATGCAGCCTTGCTGATTGTTCTGTTAGCAAGCAGATGTTGAATGAACAAGAGGAGCTGACAATTGATGAGGGCACAATTAGTGTGTCTACTGTTTACTCCCATGGGTGAGTATTAAGCATAACTCCATAAGTTGATTCTATTTCTGAATATATACTTCTGGCAATGCAGCCATATCTTTCAGAGCGAGATTTATTTTTTTTCTGTTGTTTTTCTTTTATATATATGTATGTATGTATGTATGTATGTATGTATATGAGAATTATTGGGTTCTTTTTTTCTCATGGTTTGGTTCAAAAAGTTATGCAAGTTTTTCTTCAGTTTGGTACTTTGCACTGGCATTATTGTAAGTGGATCTTCTTGTCAATCTTTTTAGATTAATTTCCTGTGTAGTGGTAGAGATGTCTGTTTGCTGTGAAAATTTTAGTCTAAATTAAATGTCCTCAAAGAGACGAATCAATCTTTCAAACATTTTTGCATGACATTTATTGCTTATTTTCCTGGTGGAAAAACAGGTTGTTAAACACGTTGACTGAGGCATTGCAAAGCTCTGGCATAGATCTGTCTCAAGCCAATATCTCTGTACAGTTTAAATTTGGCAAGCCACCAATTAATAAGAGGCCTGATGCTACAGCCACAACTTCCACCATTAAGGTATGGGCTCTATTGTTTCCCAACTTCATGGTTTTCGATTGGCTTCGGATGGTAGAAGGGTTTAAAATCTCGATCTGTTGCTAGTATCAGTAATCAACTATATTAGTGCAGTGCTACTAATATACCTATCAACTGAGAAAAAAGTATCACACTGACTGTTGTTTAAAACCACGATTCATAAGTTAAAAAGATGTCTAATCTTATTCTTAAAGCAAAAATGATCTTTAATTCACTTTTCTTGTATGAAAATAAATAATCATTCTATTGTCTCATGATTGCAACTTTCTTCGATTCCTTATTATGTACATATACTCCAGCATAGAATTTGCATGTGCATAACATACGACCATCGATTACTGTGAATCTTGTCTTCAAAGTTGGCTTTGCTTTCTTATGCTAAACAATCCTAGTCTGTTGACTTTTATTTCCTTTGCATTATTGTAGGAACCAGAAGATCCTGCATCATGTAATCAATCAATTGGTTACCGCAGGATGGGGATCAGTGGTGAGGAATCATCACGAGCATCCAAAAGACACAAAGTTCATCGCTAGTACTGCATTCGTTGGCCATTATACTTTGATTTTGTCATAATGATGAACTCTTCGTATGAATGTATATTCTGTTCAGCCTTTGTGGAACTGTTGTGTTCATTCTTTCATTTGCATTTCTGTCTTTTCGCAGTGGCCTCCATGACAATCGTGGGTGGGGCTGCTTCATTTTCAAGCCTCTTCTTTTTTTTTTTTCCCCTTGTAAAATGAGTCTTGCTGTGGGTTAAGAATATAAGTTCAAACTTATGACAGTGCATCAATAAATCCTTTATAATATATATCTACCCTTGATGTATTGGCTTCAATTTTTTTTTTGTCATTGAATGCAGTTGGATTGTTGGTGAGTAATCGCTATGAGCAATAGATTAGAAACAAAGGAGTAAGAAGATCTATAATCTTTCGTTGATTGATTTACTAAGGGAAGATTAGAATAATTTCTCAATAATATTACGTATCCACATGTTATATTTTGATTTACTAAGGGAAGATAAGAGTAATCTCTCAATAATATTATATATTCACGTGTTATATTATTTATGTATTTGCGTATTATATTGTTTAGCCCCTAGGTGGTCCGATCTATTTATATATATATATATATATGAGAGTAGAGAATCTAGAATAAATAATTTGGAGAGCCCCTCTCATCGATATATCTCGGAACTATACCCTTCTTTTTATTGACCCATAATCATAATCAAAATCCAATCATATCCATAATATATCATACCTAATTAGATAAGATAACATGATCTAACATTCTTTCACTTGATCTATTAATTTATAAGATATAAAAAAATTAAAATCAAAATCAAATAAAAATAATTTAATTTAAATAATTATTGCTCATAACACGTTTTTTTTGTCATTGAATGCTGCTTGATTATAGTCCTAAGAGATTGATATCGGGTCATTAGTTTAGTCGACAGTAATTGGTACAGTTGTTTTCAATTATCGTTTATGTCGTGTTCCATCTTTAATGCACTCATGAGCTGGCTGTTCTCAATCTTGAATCGGTACATTTTTCCTCTGCTATCGAGTTATCATGTCATGCATGCATACGAGGACTCTGTCTGTAATGAGATCCCATTAGATGCTAAATGATAACGGATCTGAAATAGTAAGGTTTAGAGTTTGCACAAACTACATTGGCAATGGTGATAAGATTCAAAACTCTTCTAATTTTGAATACCAAACTCATAACGGAAAAGCTTAGAAAATATGAGTTCAAGCTATACCGGCATACCATGTGTCGATCTTGGACCAATCCGACTTCGCTTAAAAAGCAAGCATACCATGTGTCGATTTTGATCCAATACGGCTTCGAGCTATATCAGCATACCATGTGTCGATACTCAGTAAAAGAAAATCAATTTTTTTGGTAAAAAAATAAAAACCCAAGCAATGCAAACATGTATCAACCTATATAAGAACGGTGACAGGCACACGGTTGGCAATAACATGTGCAGATAATTTGGAGCACCTATATGATTGTCGTAGAAACAAGTGTGACCAACGACATAAATTATGGGTCTTGCATGATCATCCATACAGATGAACATGCTATCACTTGCCCAATGTTGTTCTTCATATGCTTACCATCGTTGCCCTCGGCATCTCGAAGTTGAATGTGATCAATGGAATATGTTTGTAAAGCAGGACAAGGGCCATTGCTAGTAGACCAACTTGGCTTCTCTGTGGTGTGGAGTATAGAATGTCATGGAATGTCCTATGATCAAATAATGACAGTTAATATGGACGCATTCATGATATGACATCCCAAATAAAACAAAATAATTGAGCTAAGATATTGGTGTCATCATATGATTAAGTCGAAACATCTAACAAAACAAAATTAAGCAACATAGTAAAACAACCAATATGATAATGCTACAACCATCATTTTCACAAAAATATCAGAAATTAAAAGTACTCTCACATCATGCTGTACAGCTGCGAATCATCTTGAAAAAAAAGAAAAGAAATGTTTATCTAAAAACAAAAAACCACAAACTGGCTGTAATTGGGGTGTGCCAATGAACCTAACAGAACATATATCCAGTTGGGCTGGTTAGATTCAAATTGAAAAGAGAAAAATAGATCAGTTTAATTTGATTTAGTGCCATAATCATAGGCTAACTAGCCTATTAATTTTGTTTGGTTCAAACCATTAACCAAAATATCTAAGTTGAAATTAATAATAATACACTTATTATACCCTTGTAAGTCAATCTTAATATTACCCACTTCTGATATGGGACTAATCGATGGTGTTACAATCTCTCACACTCAAAGGCTTCATATCCTCATCAAGGCCTAGTATAGCCTAGATCAAACTCTATCATGGTGTATGTGAGACGTAGCCTAGTGGTGGCTCTACGCCGTGACGAGTCCTCTTACTCCATCTATAATCCTTTCCTACTTGAGCCTCCTTACAATGCCCAAATATTAGCTCGACTCTGATATCAAATGTCACGACCCAGGACTGATGGGCTAACTAGCCTATCAACTTCAGCTTAAGCATTTTGATTAGTGGTTTGGGCCAAACGAAGTTGATAGACTAGTTAGCCTATCAGGCCTGGGTCGTGACATTTGGTATCAGAGTCAACCTAGTATTTGGGCATGGTAAGAGGACTTGAGTGGGAAAGGGCTATCGATTGATAGAGTCGGAGGACTCATCACAATGTAGAGCCACCACTGGGCTACGCCTCACATACACCAAGATTAAGATTGACTTATTAAGGGTCTAATGAGTATATTACTATCAACTTCAGTTTAAGCATTTTGATCAATGATTTGGGCCAAACAAAGTTAATAGGCTGGTTAACTCATCAAGCCTGGGTCGTGACATTTAGTATTTTAACAATTGAACTGAAGATACAAGTATATACAGGAACATATATTCTACATTATTCAAAAAAATGGTGTTGGCCTAAAAAAAATAAAAAACATACTTCTAAAATCATAGAAAAAATAAAATATTTTGAAAGTGAGGTTTTATTGCCATGTGATAACCTATTTAAACTTTTCTCCAACTTTGATCCTACAACAAGAAATAGTACACTTATTTATATGAAAATTCGTGAAGAAAAACTCATACAACATTATCTATGATCTCATTTGAAATTGTTGTAACAAGAAATTAGAATCAGATTTTAGAGATTTACTATGATTTCCTCTGCATCATGAAGGCATGTCCATGAATACATATATCATCTGAAACTTAAACAAAAGCAAAAACCAAAGTCCAAATCCTCTTTAAGACTTCAATTTTACCCTCAAAATAAGTGCAAAATGCAGCAGCCTCATCCCAATTCACTTCTCCCTGCTCCCTCTCTTCCTCTCACTGCCCTCCTCTCTTTCTGTGTTTCCTTCAAGGACTGCAATGCATAGGAATTCCACCCCATCCACCTCTTCCTCTCCACTCTCCCCTTTTCCTCCCTCCCTTATGTAATGAAGATCTTTGGCAAAGCCAGGCACCTGAGATTCACCCTCCTATCTGGACTCTGATGGAGGCATTGGTTTAAATCATCATTGTCAAAGTTAGTTCTTTATCATAACATTTTTATAACTGAGAACTTGTAATACAAAGAACTCATAGCATATTAGGATAAGAATCTTTTACATGTTTGTTGCTAATTTCAGCTTTTGAAATACCTAGGAAATTGTTGATTTCTTTATTCTACATGTTTAATCAATAAAAAAAACTGTCAAAAAGAGGTCAGATTCTTTGGATTCAGAAATCCATTTCAACCAAAAATCTGGTGTCTTCCTTTGCCGATCATCAGTTTTTTTTTTTGCCCCTTCTATCTATTCTAAGTGAGTAGATTAGATATAAGCTCTAATGCTATATATTTCAGGATCACTAAAAACCTCACATAATCAATAAACACGAAAGATTCCACTTTAGTGTAATATTTAATGGGCTAATTACGTATTACCCCATGTAGTTAGACCTATTTAGCATCCAAGTTCCTAGACTAAAAAAATTTCCATTAAAACCTCTATGGTTATGAAAATGAAACATCTAACTCCATTTACTATAATACTGTCGGTTTTACTAATGGAAACACAAAAATAATGGGTAAAAATATAATTTTACATTTCATTTGGTGGTGACAGATGACGTTAGTGGTGACAGACAACGGCGCCTGGAGCCACTGGTGACTATTGTGTATGGGGAGGGTGAGCGACAACGAAAGATGAGACAAAGAGAGAGGAGGAAAAGGAGGATGCAGATGTCGATGCTCTGCATCTGCGTTAGCATCGCTATGCATCTGCGTCAGCACCGACGTAGATGCAGAGCGAAGAAAGAGCCGCTTAGCATCTGCATCAGCACCAAATGTAAAGCGTTGATATTTGCATCTTCCTCTTCTTCCTCTCCCTTTGTCTCACATTTCACCGTCGCTCTTACTCCTTATCCATAAGGACCACCCATGGCCCTCAACATGTCATCGTTCGCTACCATCAAAAACATAACTTAATGTTGAAATTACCTTTTAATCTAGTGTTTTCGTACTTTCCTCGAAAAGATCGACAACGTTACGATAAATAAAGCTAGATAATTCACTTTCATACGCTCCAGACCGAGATATTAAAGAGATCTAAGTATAATTAGCCGACATTCGTTGAAAGCAGTAAGAATAAAATGATGGCAGATGTACAAAGTATATGGAGGGAGAGGCTCACATTGCATCCTTCACATGACCTGCCTCTCGGCGGCCTCGGCGACGATAGGCAGCCGAGGGACCTGCCCAAGGAGGCACGCAGAGGACCCATAGATGAGCGACAGGAGCAGGAACAGGAAGACAGTGCTGTCGAGGCTCTGGAGGAGGTCCAACCCGATGCCCTCACTCGGGTTGAAAGATCGCTCGAGGAGGTCGGGGAAGATGAGGAGGACATCGAGGACGATGGCCTGCATGGTGTTGAAGCGGACGTAACGGCTAAACCTGGAGGGGTTGCGGACGACGGCGAAATAGAGGGTGAGGAAGAGGAGGAAGGGGGTGAAGGGGGAGGAGCGGAAGAGGCGAATGGCCGGGACAAGGGGCTGGAGGAGGACCTGGAACGCCGGGAACTGGGCCACCACGAAGCGCCCGTAATGGACGCCGTCAAGGAAAGGGTACAGGTAGCAGACGGCGGCGAGAAGGCGGTCCGGGGGGTCGGCGGCGTCGCCGTTCTTGGTGGCGCGAACAGGGTAGGAGTCGAAACGTCGCCACTGCCGACGGCGTGAGGGACCGGGAAGGCGGAGTCCGACGAGCTGCTGCAGATGCTGGTGGCGGTGGTGGTGGTGGAGGTGGAGAGGCGGGGGTTTAGGGAGGAAGAAGAGAACAGAAGCAGCAGCCATTGATTGGTTTCCTCTCCTCCCCTTGATTTGTGTGTGGTTTGTTGAGCCAGAGAAAGGGGATAACAGATTTGGTGGTGACTAGACGGGGCTGGTCCGGCCCAATTATGAGTCGGTATTTGGTGGGCCGGACCGATCCAGTCCCTTGTCGGTGCCCCGGTTTGGTGGACCGTTCCTTTCCGGTTTTAGGATTGACCGTACGTCAGACTTGGAGATTCGGGAGAGTCGTTACCGGATCACGCTAACCACACATGACGCTTGGAGATCGGGATTGACTTGAGAGTTTTGATAGATCATATGCGCGAGTAGTTTTGATACGTCGGATATGATATTTCATCACTCTTTTGAAGGAGTTTGCATTTGTGTGGGTATATTTATACCCCTCTAAAATAAATAATTTATATATTTAGTTGTAAAATCTAAAAAATCATGTATATGATTGTCGTTAATCTTCGTCAAGTAATTGCTATTTGACTATTAGAGAGAGAGAGAGAGAGTGGATAATAAAAATATATTAAAAAATCAACATAAAATGAATACGATTCAATAAATTGTGTTTATATTTATAAAAAAATTAAAATTTGTATCATATGATATTAATTATAAGAACTTGAATTATTCTTCTTAAAAACACTCTAAATTTTTTTTAAAAAAAATTAGATTATTTTTTTCTTTCTCTCTCTATAAATCATAGAGAGTTATTTCTCTAAACAGATTAGAAAGAAATTCAGAAGTACCAAAAATATTTCTTATACACTCCATCAAAATCCAAAGATAAATTATATATTTATATAAGAATAAAACCCTAAATACTAAGGTTTTATTTCTTCACGAGAATTTTTTATGGTATTAGGATTCCTTATCCCGTAAGAATTTTGGTTCTACAAATTTTTAAATACTTATTAATCCCAATAATCTATTTCTTAGTGAGTATTTTATCTATCTTTGTGCCTTCTAAAAAGAAAATACTTTTGCTCTACAATACTTATTAATCCCTCGTTAAAGAAATTGAGAAGCTTTTAAGCAACAAATTAAAAAGCATATTAAAAAACCAACATAAGATTCAACGTAATTATACAAATACCATCGAAGAAATTTTAAATTATTCATAATGTAAGATCAATTATAAAATTTTGAGTTATCCTCATGATTTTCTTATAGACTCTATCACATAAATTCTTAAGAATTTATAATATTTTTCTAATATTCTTTTGAAACTTTAGAGAATACTCTCTTTACACACATTATTCTCTCCAAAAGTATTAATAGTATTTCTCACATTATTCTCTCGTCATAAAATAAAAACACGATATATTTATATAATAATCAAATTTTAATTATCAGATTTTTTTTTCTTCACAAACACTGACTTCAATTTTCGATATGTATTAAGATTTTTTGTACGAATACTAAACTCAGAGATATTTAAAAAAAATAAAATACTTTTCAATTCTAACAAATAATCACGTCGCGATGCCGTGTACCAGCAACAAAGTAGTCACCTCAAGAAGCTCCACACGTGTACTTCGATGTGGTCACTGAGTTGACCAAGTCCACTCAGTCGTGCTCATCACGTGTCCAAGGTATTGGGTTAGTGTCAATATCCCAATTTTTATTGGGTTAAGCCAATAAAAATTTATGTATATCATTGTCGTTAATCTTCATTAAATAATTATTATTTGACTATTAGAGAGAGAGAGAGAGAGTAAACGATTCTATTTTTACTTTTTTGATGCTTCACATAATATAAAGAAACTTGGACCAGGAACTAAATTAGTGTTGAGTTGGCAGTGAAATTTTTTTTAAAAAAATATAAATAATAAAAATATATCAAAAAATTAATATGATTCAATAAATTTTATTTATATTCATAAAAAAATCTAAAATTTTCATCATATAAAATTAATTATAAGATCTTGGATTATACTTCCTCCTTTCTTATTGATACTCTTGTATAAAGTATAAAAAATTAATCATAGAAAGTTCTTTTTTCTAGACATCTTAAAAATAAACATAGGAGTATCAAAAATATTTTCCTTATATTATTATTATTTTCTTTCCAATCAAAACTCACATATACATAAAATATTTATAAGAGAACCAAATCCAAATTATCAGATTTTTTTTTTCTTCATGATTACTGACTACAGTGTTCTTTATAAATATGTGTTAGAACTTTTTCACAAATACTGAAACCAGAGATACATTAAATATGTATTAGATTCCTTATCCCATTAAAATACTTTCAAAAATATTAAAATATTTTTTTATTCTGACAAACAATCACGTCGCGATGCCGTGCACGAGCAAGCAAGGTAGGCCACACCTGGACTTCAGTGTGGTCGCTGAGTTGACCAAGTCCACCAAGTCGTGCTCATCACGTGTCCAAGGTGGTGGGTCAGTGCCAATGAACGATTGAACCAGCTGCGACTTCCAACGCGTTGGGTCAGTCCACTAAAGATCCAACGAAGTGATGCTTTCACAGCCTCAAGTTGGGTGAACGATCCAACAAGATTGGAATATGATTGAATGATCCAACAAGATGAGTGGTGAGGCTGTGATCCTGTCTTTGGGTTTTTGGTGATGGGGTGGTATACCGGAGGATAGGCATGTAATCGACAACAAAGCTATTGCTATAAGAATTGGCTTGCTGGCTGCTACGAGGGAAGATGTGCATCTAATTAATGTTGAAGCTGAAGCTGATGCTGATGGTTTGACTCATATTTTCTGTAACAAGTGAGAAGATCCTTGGTTTATTTTTTAGTGTATGCGAGGACATTTGTAGTCTCTACTTCAATATTTTGTGGAGTTTAGGATAACTCATATGTTTAGGGAAAGAAAATGTGTTGCTAACCGGCTAGTCAATTTTGTAAGGGTCCATAGGATCCAAAGTTTTTGGATGGATGTTTCGATAGCTCCTATAGGAGAGGTGATGTGATTCCTTTTCTGATCTAATAAATTTTTTTTAATCTTTGACAGAAAAACAAAAAAGGGGGTGGAGACGAGTGATCGTCTTGTCACAATAGCCATAGTTTCATGCTTATACAGAGAAACTAGTCCTTCGGATGCACACAATTTTGATTGAGCTGGGAATGGTTGTGGAAGGAGGAGCGACGCCGTGGAAGAAGGTATGTAACTTCCTTCTCTTTAGGTATGAAAGATTATATGCTCCTTTTGCATGCATAACCTTCGTTGCTTGTTTATGGAGCAGTAAGAGGCGGTCGTCACGTCGGAAGTGTTGGTGATATATAGCAGCTGAGAGTATATCTTCGGAAATGGATCCGCTGACTTGGGCTGTGCTGAGCAACTACCTGGCGTCTTTGTGCAAGGATCTGACGTCCGCTGCCTTCCAAGCAGCGATAACAGCCATCAGCAAGAATCGAGGATCCAACAGTATGGATATCGTACATGAGTTCGATAACCTGACGAAGGAGCTCAGGAGCATTCAGTCCTTTCTACGTGACATGGAGCATAGCAAACTCGACAGCGAGTCCCTGGTGAATTGGGTGGAGGAGGTGAAGGAAGCAGCGCGGGACTTCGAAGCCATGACGGAACAGATCGTCTACTACGCTCATGCACTGGTGTGGGATAAATCATGGAGATCCAAGGCCTATGCCTACATTAGCAGCTATTTGCCCAAGCTCAAAGAAGAATTGGTAAACAATATTCCACAAAGAAGAGACCGATACCTGAAACCAAGCTTGGTGCGCAGAGAAGAACAAATCTGCAGCAGTGGCCGTCAGATGAGGCAGCCCCATGAGGAGCTGCCTCACGAAACCATGTGCACTGACGTCGTGGGAATGGAACAAAACGAAGCCACAGTCATCCCATGGCTCCTGGGCGAGACTGACAATTCCCAGAGGAACATGGTGATTTCGATTTGTGGTATGGGCGGCCTGGGCAAGACTTGCCTGGCCAGGAGAGTCTACAACGACCAGCTTGTCAGGAGACACTTCGATTGCTTCGCTTGGGTTTCCATCTCCAAAACCTACAACGCTGAAGAGCTGTCGCGAAGCATCATAAGGCAGATCATAGGCACGCGCGAGGTGCAGGCGACACCAGACGAGCTCGACCGGAGCAGCAGAGCAGCCCTACTAGGCCTACTCGACCAGTGCCTTCATCAGAAGAGGTACGTGATCGTGTTAGATGATGTGTGGAGCAGAAACGCATGCGATGACTTCTCTTATCTCCTGCAAAACGGTAAAATCGGCAGTAGGGTCATCGTCACCACAAGAGACCACCACGTAGCTGCCTCGCTATCCCTTGACAGCCATATCTTGAACCTCCAGCCTTTGCCTGAATCCGAAGCTTGGTCTCTTTTCTGCAAGAAGGCTCTCTGGAAGGATCCTAATAAGTCTTGCCCCAGAGACTTAGAGTTCTGGGCTCGAAGAATCGTAGCAAAGTGTGATGGCTTGCCTTTAGCTATCCTAACACTAGGAAGCTTGATGTCGTCCCAAGATCGGAGTTCTTTGACTTGGAAACACTTCTACCTTGGTATCAGCTCACAGTTGAGCAACAACGAGATGCTCGTAACCATGTCGCGCAGCTTGATGCTTGGCTACGATGATCTACCTTACCATCTTAAGCAGTGCTACTTGTACTGTGGCAATGTCTTCCCTGAGAGCCGCATCATCAAGAAAAATTGGCTCCTCAGGTTGTGGGTAGCGGAGGGACTCGTGGAGGACAAACGTGGAATGACATCGGAGGAAGTCGCAGAGGGCTACTTCGATGAGCTGATCCTTCGTAGCATGCTTCAAGTGGCAAGGAAGGATGAATCCGGCAAAGTCAAAGCCTGCCGAATGCACATCCTCATGAGAGAGGTATCCCTATGTGTATCCAAAGCCGACAAACTCTGTGCGGTTTTTCATGAGGAAGGTGTGACAGAAGATGAAGAAAAAGCGCGTCGCATATCCGTCCAGAAAAGCATTGAGAAACTCCCCGCTGTCCGGCATGAGGACAAGACCCTGTTATCTCGCCTTCGATCGCTTCTTTTCTTCGTTGATGACGAAGCTTCTGCTGCTGCTTTCCTAACCAGGGCCAAATATCTTATGCTGTTGAAGGTGCTAGAACTGAGAAATGTTCCAATCGACCATGTACCGGTTGAAGTGTTCGATCTGTTCAATCTGAGCTACTTGAGTTTAAGGGACACAAAAGTTGAAGTGCTCCCCAAATATGTAGAAAGACTTAAGATACTCAAGACCTTGGATCTGAGGGGAACCAAGGTGATTTGTCTTCCCCATGAAGTGGCTAGGCTCAAGGAACTGCGGCATCTGCTAATGGACTGTGTTTATGTACTAAAGAAGATAAAAAAAGGGAGGCGTATAATTAATTTAGTATCTGATCAGGCAACCATGAGCAAGATCGACGAGCTACTGGAGCAGAAAGTTCCAACAGGTACCATTTCGTGGATACATAATATAGAAGGCTTGCTGACTCTGAAAACAGTTGAAGCAGATAAAAGGCTCATCGCTAACCTGGCTGCGCTGATCCAACTGAGAAGCCTTGGTCTTACGAACGTGCGTGCGGACGACGGGGTTCTGCTTTGCGATTCCATTAGCAAGATGGGCCACCTTCTCTCTCTCACCATCGATGCGGCATCCGACGAGGCACTGATGTTGGACTCCCTGCCTTCTCCTCCACCTCACCTCCGCAAGCTCGTATTGGATGGGCAGCTGTGGAAAGTCCCTCCATGGTTCGATCTCCTAAGCAGCCTAACTCACTTGTACTTACTGGATTCTCAGCTGGAGGCTACCTGCAACCCCATTCCTCATCTTGAGAAACTAGAAAGTTTGGTGCACCTGACGTTGCTAAGGGCATACAACGGAGCGCAGCTGTGCTTCCGTGCTAACACGTTCTTGCGTCTGAAGTCACTTAATATTGCAGAGTTGAAATGCCTGAGTCATCTGGACATGGAGAAAGATGCTCTGCCGAGCTTATCTTTGCTGCATCTTAGCCGCTGCGGAGATCTACAGGGAGAAAGACTTCATGGCATCGACAACCTTCCCGCTCTCCGCCATCTATACTTGCAAGATATGCCTGAAAGCCTTATGTCGAGCCTTGGAGGAGACCATCGACTGAAGGCGAGCACTGGCTGGGAGTCTATCTCAAAGTCGATGTCGTGGCTTTGACACAGAGGGCGGCACCTTCGGATCCCATGACTGAAGCCATGACCACGATGTTATTCCTATTACTATATTTGCTCTTTGCTCAGTGATATTGTGTGTGGACTTGTTTTATTTTTCTGCCTTGTCTGAAGAATAACAGCAGAGCATGTTGTTGTGTTGTACGTTGCTTCTGCTGATTTGTGTTTTTCTATCGCCTGTAAGTTGTAATATTTGTATCTATAGTTGCAAGGAGCAAATGTTTGTGTTATTTGTGATTCTTATCTACTGGTTGATCACAACAATTTTGAGTAGGTTATATAGCAAACTTAATCCAAAAGTTGGTTAATTTTTTTGAATTTCTTAGGAATAATTTATATATATTTTGTCTAATTAATAATTTTTTTTTTATTTTTTAATATAATTATGTTGAAGACGTTAGCTATCTTACTTATCATAAGATACCGAGCTCCAATGTTGTCTTCTCTATTTTTCATTGATTGTGATTTGTAAAATATTATTGAGTATGGTGTTGGTCCAGCCGGGCTTAGACAAATTGGGCTTAGACAAATTGGGCTTATTGAGCCCAAATCACTAATTAAGGTGAAGTAAGGCAAATTAGGGTATGCAGGTAAAAGAAAAACGCAGAGCAGCGTGCAGCGTGCAGTGTACGTGCACAGTGAACAGCGACGGCGTGCAGAGAGAAATAGAGAGAGAAAGTAAGGTTTCTGAGTTTTTCTGCTTGACGATCGGTGGCCAAACGTTGTCAGTTTCGGCCCAAATTTTATGTGGAGAATCCTTGCAGCAAACTCTACAATCCTAACGGTGTTGATCTGCAGTTTACCCTCTCTAAGGTACTTTCCTGCGATATCCACTCTGTGAGACTTAGAATTCTCTTTGGAGGAGATCCACCTATGTGATGAAGATATGGTATTCTTGAGCCAAGATCTATGTTCTTGATGTTATTCTGATCCTCTAGTTATTCTAGAGAAGACCTACTGTAAACCTGTTATCATCATTATTGATAGTGGAAGTTTGAGGTGGACTATGGTCCCGTGGTTTTTCCCACATTGGGTTTTCCACGTTAAAAAAGATTTGGTCTCACTGTGTGATTGATTTATTGCTCTATTGTTTATGCTGTGCTGATTGATATTAGCATTTGAATATCAAGTTGGTATTTTGATAAGGAACCTATTTTGATACACAAAGAGGGAAAGAATTATTCCGCATTAACAGGTTTCTTCCCAACAAGTGGTATCAGAGCCCCAGGTTGTTTGGTGCTAGTTTTC
Source organism: Musa acuminata AAA Group (assembly GCF_036884655.1). NCBI lineage: Eukaryota > Viridiplantae > Streptophyta > Magnoliopsida > Zingiberales > Musaceae > Musa > Musa acuminata. The sequence continues at coordinate 48,069,541 of NC_088346.1, read as the reverse complement.
TTGTGTGATTGAAATGGAGCAGTCAGATGGTATGATTAAATTGAACTCATCAAATTATTCCACTTGGAGGCGTCTGATGGAAGATTTGCTCTATTGCAAAGATTTGTATAAGCCTATCAAGGTTAAAGATAAACCTTCTATTATGGACGATGAAGAATGGGAGAAAATCTTTTTGCGAAAAAGACAGTGGGAAATAGAATTTCTCTTCTCAGAAGGCTTGTAAATTTGAAGTATAAAGATGGTGGTAACATTATTGAGCACATAAGCCTATTTCAGAGTCTTGCAAACAAGTTGGTTGCTATGAAAATGAATATAGATGATGAGATGCAGGGATTATTACTTCTCAGCTCTTTACCAGAAAGTTGGGAAACGTATGTGGTGACTATTTGTAACTCCACGCCAGAGGGGACTCTAACCATAGATATGGTTAAAGACAATTTGCTAAATGAAGATGCAAGAAGGAAAGAACAGGGTGAATCTTCTTCTGGTGCATTTGTTACTGAAAAACAAGAAAGACGTGGAAGAAGTCATAGCAGAAATCCATATAGTTATAGAGGAAGATCCAAGTCTAGAAGAGATATCAAATGTTTTCACTGTAACAGACTAGGTCACATGAAGAAAGAGTGTAGGTTTTGGAAGCGAGAACAAAATGAAATGAAGAAAAATGAAAAAGAGACCAATACAGTTACTGCTGAAGGTAATATCACTATTGTCTGTGATGAAGGTTGTGTTAGCCTTGTAGCTCAGGACAGTAATTGGGTAATTGACTCTGGTGCTTCATTTCATGTTACTTCTCATGGTGATTTCTTTAGATCTTACACTGCTGGTGATTTTGGTAATGTCAGAATGGGAAACAATGGTACATCTAAGATTGTGGGTATTGGAGATATTTGCTTGGAGACCAGTATTGGGAGCAAATTGATACTCAAAGATGTAAGGCATGTTCCAGATATTCGTCTTAACTTGATATCTACAGGTAGACTTGATGATGAGGGCTTTGCACATTATTTTGGTGAAAGTAAATAGAAACTCACTAAAGGTTTTCTAATTGTGGCAAAAGGAAAGAAGATTAACTCTTTTTATGTCATGGAAGCTAAGCTACACAAAGGAGAGATTAATGCAATTCGAAAAGGTGAAAGTATAGATCTTTGGCATAAGAGGCTTGGACATATCAGCGAGAAGGGACTTCAAACTCTTGCTAGAAAGCAGTTCTTACCAGAGTTGCAAAGTACATCTCTTAAATCTTGTGATCATTGCTTAGTTGGAAAAACATATAGAGTTGCATTTCAGACATATCCATCATCTAGAAGATCTGATGTTATTGATTTAGTTCATACTGATGTTTGTACTATGCAAACTAGAACTCTTGGAGGTGCTCTTTATTTTGTTGCTTTTATTGATGACCATTCTAGAAAAGTGTAGGCTTTTGCTTTGAAATCTAAAGACCAGGTACTCGATGCTTTCAAGGAGTTTCATGTCAATGTTGAAAGAGAAACTGGCAGAAAGCTAAAGTGTGTTCGATCAGATAATGGTGGCGAGTACAAGGGTCCTTTTGAGAATTATTGCAGGTTCCATGGTATCAGGCTTGAGAAAACAGTTCCTAAAACTCCTCAGCAGAACGGTGTGGCAGAAAGGATGAACAGAACCATTGAAGAAAGGATTAGGTGTATGCTTTCCCACGCCAAGTTACCAAAGTCATTTTGGGGGGAGGCTATGAGAACTACAGTTGACCTGATAAATCTTTCTCCATCAGTTCCTCTGCAAGGTGATGTTCCAGAGAGAGTATGGAGAGGAAAAGATATATCTTATAATCATTTGAGAGTCTTTGGGTGTAAAGCATTTGTTCATATTCCCAAAGATGAGAGGTCCAAGCTTGATAATAAGGCAAAAGCATGTATCTTCTTGGGATATGGTCATGAAGAGTTTGGGTACAGATTATGGGATCCAGTGAACAAGAAGATTATTAGAAGCAGAGATGTTGTGTTTCTTGAAGACCAATTGTTTGATGATGGTGATAATGTTGAGAAGCCAGAAACCTCTGTTTATATTCCTTGGAGTTTGGGTCCAGTTCCTTCACCTGTAGTTCATGATGATCATGGGGGAGATGAACAAGAAGATTGTGGTGAGAATACTAGTGATGATACACCTACAGTTGATGATGCTGAACCAACTGAACAGGCACCTCCACCACCAGTTGAGATTCCATTGAGAAGATCCACTAGAGAGCGACAACCCTCTACCAGATATCCTCAACATGAGTATGTTATGCTTACTGACGGGGGAGAGCCAGAAACTTACCAAAAAGCTATTCTACATGAGAATAAGAGTGAGTGGGTTAAAGCCATGCAAGAAGAGATGAGATCCTTACTTGAGAACCACACCTATGACTTAGTAAAGCTGCCGAAAGAGAAGAAAGCTCTCAAGAATAAGTGGGTTTATAAATTGAAGACTGAAAACAATAGCTCACAACAAAGATACAAGGCACGACTAGTTGTGAAAGGATTCAGTCAGAAGAAAGGTATTGACTTTGAAGAAATATTTTCTCCGGTTGTGAAAATGTCCTCTATCCGAGTTGTTCTTGGTTTGGCTGCCCGCTTGAATTTAGAAGTTGAGCAACTTGATGTAAAAACAGCATTTCTTCATGGTGACTTAGAAGAAGAAATTTACATGGAGCAACCAGAAGGTTTCAAAGTCAAGGGAAAAGAAAATCTGGTATGTAAGCTTAGGAAAAGCTTATATGGACTCAAACAGGCGCCTAGACAATGGTACAAGAAGTTTGATTCCTTTATGATGAGCCAAGGGTATGATAGAACCACATCTGATCATTGTGTGTTTATGAAGAAATTTCCAGATGATGATTTTATTATTTTACTGCTATATGTTGATGATATGTTGATTGTTGGGCATGATGTTGGAAAAATTGAAAAGCTTAAAAGAGAGCTAAGTAAGTCTTTTGCCATGAAAGACTTAGGATCGGTGAGACAAATACTTGGCATGAAGATTATTCGTGATAGGAAGAAAAGGAAGATTTGGCTATCTCAGGAGACTTACATTGAAAAGGTTCTTGAAAGATTCAACATGAGTAAAGCCAAAGCAGTTTGTTCCCCACTTGCAGGTCATTTCAAGCTGAGTTCGAAACAATGTCCTACAAGTGAGAAAGAAAAAGAAGAAATATCCAGAGTGCCTTACTTATCTGCAGTAGGCAGTTTGATGTATGCTATGGTTTGTACTAGGCCAGATATAGCTCATGCAGTTGGAGTTATTAGCCGATTTCTCTCTAATCCTGGAAAGGAACATTGGGCAGCAGTGAAATGGATATTAAGATATCTAAAAGGTACTTCCAGGTTGTGTTTATGTTTTGGCAGTGATGAACCTGTATTAGAAGGGTACACAGATACAGACATGGCAGGTGATACTGATTCCAGGAAGTCCACTTCGGGATTCTTGATGACATTTGCAGGAGGAGCAATCTCTTGGCAGTCTAAGTTACAGAAGTGTGTTGCTCTATCAACCACAGAAGCAGAATACATAGCAGTTACTGAAGCCTGTAAGGAAACTTTATGGATGAAAAAGTTTCTACAGGAATTGGGCTTGAAACAGGAAGTATATACTGTTTACTGTGACAGTCAGAGCGCCATTCACCTCTCCAAGAATTCAACATACCATTCTAGATCCAAGCATATTGATGTGAGATATCACTGGATTCGTGATGTGCTTGAGATGAAAGAATTACAGTTGGAAAAAGTGCATACCAATGAGAATGGTTCAGATATGTTGACAAAGTCTTTGCCTAAGGAGAAGCTTGAAGCATGTAGGCGAAGAGCGGGCTTGGTATAGCCCACCATATGAGCTGGAGGGGGAGAATTGTTGGGTCCAGCCCATATGTGGGCTTGGACAAATTGGGCCTATTAAGCCCAAATCACTAATTAAGGTGAAGTAAGGCAAATTAGGGTATGCAGGGAAAAGAAAAACGCAGAGCAGCGTGCAGCGTACAGTGTACGTGCACAGTGAACAGCGACGGCGTGCAGAGAGAAATAGAGAGAGAAAGTAAGGTTTCTAAGTTTTTCTGCTTGACGATCGGTGGCCAAACGTTGTCAGTTTCGGCCCAAATTTTATGTGGAGAATCCTTGCAGCAAACTCTACAATCCTAACGGTGTTGATCTGCAGTTTACCCTCTCTAAGGTACTTTCCTGCGATATCTACTCTATGAGACCTAGAATTCTCTTTGGAGGAGATCCACCTATGTGATGAAGATATGGTATTCTTGAGCCAAGATCTATGTTCTTGATGTTATTCTGATCCTCTAGTTATTCTAGAGAAGACCTACTGTAAACCTGTTATCATCATTATTGATAGTGGAAGTTTGAGGTGGACTACGGTCCCGTGGTTTTTCCCACATTGGGTTTTCCACGTTAAAAAAGATTTGGTCTCACTGTGTGATTGATTTATTGCTCTATTGTTTATGCTGTGTTGATTGATATTAGCATTTGAATATCAAGTTGGTATTTTGATGAGGAACCTATTTTGATACACAAAGAGGGAAAGAATTATTCCGCATTAACAGGTTTCTTCCCAACATATGGATTATTAAAATATTATTGAATCATAAATGATTTTGAAATGACAGAAAAGATAATTTCAAAAAGTAATTATTTTATCTACATGCCAAAGCCATGAATATGCCTTGTATTTATTGAATTAGATAGGAAGAAGAGATATGACTATCGGAAGAGTAGGACAAGACTAAATTTTTATATTTCTCTCAAAACTCTTTATAACTTTAAAAACTCTATGTGTTTCATGACCCAACATATAAGGTTTATATAATCTCCATATATACATTATATTAATTATATTTAAAATAAATAATTCTTTTTCAAGAAATCATTTCAAAAATCAATAGTCAATTTGATTTGTCTTGTGTTTCTCTTGATATAATGAACCTTTCTCTTGATACAATGAACCTCTTTATGATCCCTTATCAAGTTTAATTTTAACATTCTCTCCCCTTAAACTTGTTTTATCCAACATGTCAATTATTGTTGAAATATTTCAAATTTGAGAGGTTTTGTAAGTATATTAACCACTTAGTTCATTTGTCTTGACATAAAATAGCTCTATTTATTTGTTTTTAATATGATCTCTTATAAAATAAAATCTTGTGACGATATGTTTCGATCTAGACTAGATTTTTGGCTAAGATAATAGTTGATTTGTTATCAATATTGACTTCTCCTATGACATATGAAGTTATTGGAGTAATCTTTTTAGCTTGCATGACAAATATAAGAAGATGTTGCTATATATTCTACTTCATAACTTGATAGAGTAACAATATATTATTTTTTTGAAGATCATGTGAATGTAGCTTCACCAAAATAAAATACAAATTTGACTGTAATTTTTCGATCATCATAGCTTTTGGCCCAATTATTGTCACTATATCCAATAAACTCCAACCTTTTAGATAATGAATAGAATATTTCATACTTTATCAATTTAATATATTGTAAAATTTTTCTAGTGACATTTAAATAAGATGTCTTAGGAGATTCTATATATCTACTTATTAAACCAACTCCAAATTATATATCAGGTCGAGTGCATGTCAAATACCTTAAACATTCAATTATACTTTTATAATAAGTTAGATTAATGTATTTACCTTCACATTCCTTAGTCAACTTGTACCATATTCCATAAGTGTATGTAGGATAATAATCTTCTATACAAAACTTTTTTAGAACTTCCTTTGTATAATTTTCTTGTGAGATAAAAATTCATTCATTGTCTTCTATAATTTTAATAATGAGAAAATAAGTTATTATTGGAAAATATGGGATGATATCACATGTGCAGGAAGAATAAAAATAAAAATCCCAAATTTTCACAGAAAAATAGTCTCTTATTTTCGTGCAAAGATTGGTGTACAAAAACTCATAAAATCGAAAAACTACACATGTTAAGAGATGTGTGTTACCTAAGGAGATTGTATATCCATATATTTTTGCAGATCTATGAGAGAGGATGAAGGAGGTTAAGTGTCCTCCTCTTTAGCGGTGATCCACATAGTAGAGGCTGTGAAGACTCCCATCAAATTATTGCTCAAATCTCCTCGCTGCGTGCACCACATAATCAAGAAGGGGAGAGGAGAATAGGAGGTGGCAGCAAAAAAGAGCATAGCCTATGACCCTTTAGTTACATCCTATTTATAGAGGCCCTCTGTTAACTAAACCCTAATGGATCCTACCCTATTGGGTATTGGATCTCCAACCAACTATCCAGGCCTCTTAGATTAGTGGATCTCTACCCAATAATCTCTCATTGGCTCTTATTGGATCTCATCCATAGGATCTAATAATTCAAGAACTTATTGGATATCCAATAAGATAGGGGCTCTAGTAGATATCTCATATCCAAACCTCTACTCATCGCAACACCTACCATATATATGACCCACTAGACCCAATATCGAGCTGGTCATGAGTCAGACCTATTAAAACTCTTTTTGGCTTAGTGAATTATTATCTCTATAATAATTCGCCGACTTTGGATGTACTATACCACTACGCTGTAGTCCCTAGACGATATAGAAAAATCCAATTCATTGGACCTATCTATCCTTAATTACCGTGTACTTATAGTCCCTCATCAATCTAATATCCTAGAGATTGTATACCGGGCATGGTGCTGTTAGGCTCACACGGTTCCTACTCGAGTTTCACTCTAATCGGATTCTCCCGAAGAATTCTTTCTCTCTCAATCTGAATGACATTGATTAGAGATTTATTTGAGCAAAAATATATATAATATTCCTTTCGTGATACTAAGAGTGGATGATCCTTTATCGATATTCAATTGCCCTCGTAAGGTTGGCTGCCACTTCCGATGACCTGGTTGTGCTAAATCTGAAACTTCCAAACCTATAAGTATGATATCAAAGAGTCGAGTACTCATATAGAACATTCTTAATATCTTAGTCTAAGGACCAGGTACACCACACTGGGATGGTGGAATCATTATTTGATAATGAGGTATCATCAACCATTCAATATTCCGTGAGCGGATCAATCAGTGAACTCATTTTTCAATGAGCACCTGCACTGTATCTATAGTGTTCCCGCACAAGGAACAATAAGACCAGCCACCTCCATCATATGGACAGGTATACAATATACCAATCTATCAGGTTATATCAATGTCCTTCTCGAGTAACCTATAACTAGGATTATTTATGGTCTATATTTAAAGGTGAATCGGTATTATTATTATGATCTCATTACGATCCGATTCCTATTGTATAAATCCATGGACATCGCAATATATAATAGATAATGTAAAGTGAAAAAATACTAAATAAATAATAAACAAAAAGAGTGTGTATCATGTCACACATGCCATCACTCACGTGATTGACTTATAGGATACCTATGACTAGCAATCTCCTACTTGATGTAAATCCAATCACCAACGTATCTAATCCCCATCAGACCCTTGTGATGCTCGAAGATAATATGAGATAATGGCTTTATTAGTGGATCTACGATGTTATCTTCGGATGAAACTCTTTCCATTGTTATATCTCCTCGGGTGACGATCTCTCTAATCAGGTGGAACCTCCTCAGAATGTGCTTAGGCTTCTGATGAGACCTGGGTTCCTTTGCTTGAGCAATCGCTCCGTTATTCATAATATAAGGGACTTAGATTGTATTAGAGTATTATGCAATGCTTTGATACCACTGTTGGAAAATTTGGGGCGACATCACATGCGCAACGAAATAACATAAACAAAAATCCCAAATTTCTCGTAAAAAAAAGGTTTCTTATCATCGTGCGAAGATTGGTATGTAAAAACTTGCAAAACCAAAAAAACCGCACTTGTTAAGAGATTTGTGTTATCTAAGGAGATCGTACATCCCTAAAGTCTTGAAGATCTTTGAGAGAGGATGAATGAGGTCAACTATTCTCCTCTTTAACAGTAATCCACACGTAGGAGCTATGAAGACGCTTCTCAAGATGCTCCTCAAGTCCTAAAGAGCTGGTTATAAGTCATACCTCCCGATGATCAGTTATGCTAGATTTGAAACTTCCAAATCTATAATTCTAGTATCAAAAAGTGGAGTACTCATACAGGATATCCTTATTGTTTCAAGTCTAACGACCAGCTACACCACTAAGACGATGAAATTACTGTCTAACAATAAGGGATCATCAACCATCCAACATTCCGTAAGTGGATCAATCAGTGAACTCATTCTCCAATGAGCACCTGTGCGGTATCCTTAGTGTCCCCACACGAGTAGCTACGAGACCAATCGCCTCCATCATATGGACGGGTATACAATATATCAGTTTGTTTGGTTATCTCAATATTCCTATTGAGTAATCTATGATCGAGATTATTTAAGGTCTGTGTTTAAAGGCAAATCGATCTCATTATCGCGATCTTATCACGTTCCGATTCTCATTGCACAGATCCATGGACATCATTATATATATATATATATATATATATATATATATATATATATATATATATATATATATATATATATATATATATATATATATATATATCACATGTGTCATCACTCACGTGATTGGCTTGTAGGCACCTATAACTAGTAATCTCCTACTTGACCTAAAGTTAATTATCTACGTGTCTAATCCCCATCAGACCCTTGTGTTGCTCAAAGATAATTTGAGATAATGGTTTCGTCAGTGGATTTACGATGTTATTTTCGGATGGAACTCTTTTCATTGCTACATCTTCTCGTGTCACAATCTCTATAATCGGGTGGAATCTCCTTAGAATGTGTTTAGACTTCTGATGATACATGTGTTCCTTCACTTGAGCAATATGTTATTGTCTCAATAATTGTTGGATTACATTCACAAAAGCAATGCAAAATAGCAAATAAATCTAGGTAAGGAGGCTTTTGATATCCACGATGATAGTGAATAAAGTTATATTTCCTTTAAGATCGTTGAATACGTTTCAATTTGAAGCCGAGTGAAGTCTTTTTCAATTGCAAACTACATCTTCACAGCCAATGTTTCACGTTACATGACAGACTTGTTATATACATAGGAAAGACATGTCGAACAGCAACTCCCATTGTGGTCCGATGAATCTAATGCCTTCATCACGCAAAAGAGAGGATCCATGAATATTGAATTTAAACCATCCAAAAAGGTGATTTTTGTAAGATTAGTTGAAGATAAAAATAATGAATGAACACCAAAAAAAAAAAGAAAAAAAAAGAGAACTAATAAACTAAAGTTGAAAAGTCTTACGTGGAAAGATGACTCCGCCAAGTAATTATTATTTGACTATTAGAGAGAGCAAGTGGATGATTATAGTTTGATAAAGATATTTAATTTCATATTGTTTGAAAAGTAAGAGGAATCAAAGACCCATAGGTCCGTCAGATTATTCTTACCCTTAGAGACACCTTTTGAAACTCATAAACTTCTAAAGAGTAAAACTATATGGATAGTCCCACCGTGGATAATTGTTCACGAGCTAGGCCGCACCAATAACCAAATATTGACTTATCATAATTACTTTTATTCTTTCAATATTAAAATCAAAAGAAAATATTCAAATATTAATAGTAAAAAATATATTAGAAAATTGATATAAGATATGTCTAAAGTGTTGGATTAAGCTTTCGGCGAGGCCATCGACCGAGGGAGAGCAATGGCTGGGAGTCTCTCAAAGTCGATGTCGTGGATTTGATTTTGTGTGTGGCCTTTGATCTTACTTGTCGGAAGAATATATAACAGTAGATGTGTTTCGTCTACTGATTTGCTCGATTGGTTTTTCATATTAAATTATATAATTTTATTTAATTAGATAAGATATATTATATATTTGGATTTTGATTATATTTATCGATCAATAAGAAAAAAAAGTTCAATCATAATAGAATTCATTAGTCGATGATATTAATAAGAGGGATTCTTCTAATTTTTTATCCTATATCATATACTTTCACCTATAAAACCGAGTATATACCGTATTGTCACGACCTTAGCTGGAATTGCCTAAGGCGTGCGGCACCCTTGCGGCCAAAGACGCGAACTTAGCTTGCGTTACCTAAGTCGCGAGTCACTCTTGCGGCAAAGACGCGAACTTAGCTTGCGTTGCCTAAGTCGCGCTTCGCCCTTGCGATCTTGCTCCGCAAGGATCAGCCCACTTTGTAACCTCTCGCAGGTCCCGAAGGACCTGTAAAAGAGAAAGAGAGTTAGATCGAAAGAACGAGCAACGGACAAGTCCCGAAGTCTCGCGAAAAGGAAAGCTTTACAAGCAATTCGTCGAACACCTTGTGTGCACAAGAGAAAAGAGGGAGAGGGGGAAAAACAAGGCTTTCAAGGATGAACGAACAGATGCAAGCCCACAAACAGCCGCTCACCTGGTCCCGGACGCAACACCAAGTTCCCGTAAAGGTCACGTGCGAACTTGCGAAAGAGTGTCTACGCCCGGTATATAACCGAAGCCCCATCCAGCCATGTGCCACCCGGGGGGTTCCTGGGGTCTGAGCTGGCTGACATTTTGGTGAGCGGAGGCAGCACTCCGCTCACCTCCCGCGGCACGCGAAAACGGAGCCGTTTTGGGTTGTTTTGGGGCTGTTTTGCTCGGTTCGGTGAACGGTCGCTTTGCAACGCTGCAGCTTGTTCGAACTTACATATTTACAAGCAAAATGACCCAAAACCATAAGAAAACATGCTGTCAAGCAGCTGTACATGCGGGTGTGAGCGACGAACGGTTCGTTGAACGGAGTTGTTGCGGGTGCGCGACGACCGTTCGTGACATTCTCCCCCACTTAAACTGTCGACGCCCTCGTTGACGCTTGTTGGTAGTTGTTGATGACTTCTTCTTCATGTCGCAGGGCGTCTTCAGGCTCCCAACTGGCTTCAGTCCGGGGAAGCTTTCGCCACTTCACCAAGTACTCTGTCTGCTCCGCTCCGTTGGGTAGCTTTATCTTGCGATCCGCTAGAATGGTTTCCACTCGCTTCTCGTAGGAGGCTGTGATGGGAGGTAGCCGAGTTGGAATACTTCGAGAAGCATCTTGCGGATCCGAATGGTAGGCCTTCAGGTTGCTGGCGTGAAGAACGTTGTGAATTTTGAACCACGCCGGCAGCTGCAACTTGTAAGAAACATTGCCTACTCTGCTGATAATTGGGAAGGGCCCTTCATACTTACGCACCAATCCTTTGTGGACTCTTTTCCTGAAGAATTGGAGTGATGCTGGATGGAGCTTTACCAACACCAAATCGCCAACTTTGAACTCTTGTGGTCGCCTTCCCAAGTCTGCCCACTTCTTCATCCGTTTTGCCGCCTTCTCCAAGTAAGCCCGCGCAATATCGGCATTTCGATGCCACTCCTTTGCGAAATGGTAGGCTGATGGACTACTCCTAGTATAACCAATCGCCATAGTGTGCGGAGTCGACGGTTGTTGTCCTGTGATAATTTCGAAGGGGCTCTTGTTGGATGCAGAGCTCCGCTGCAAGTTGTAGGAGAATTGGGCGATGTCCAACAGCTTCACCCAATCTCGTTGATTGGCACTCACGTAGTGCCGGAGGTACTGCTCTAAGAGCGAATTTATTCTTTCAGTCTGACCATCCGTCTGGGGGTGGAGGCTTGTAGAGAAGTATAACTTTGACCCCAACAATTTGAATAGCTCGGTCCAGAATCGTCCTAGGAACCGAGCGTCTCGATCACTAACAATATTGTGTGGGACTCCCCAATACTTCACTACACCCTTCATCATCAGTCTGGCCGCCTCTTCAGCTGAACAGTGTAGGGGAGCAGCAATGAAAGTTGCATACTTTGAAAACCGATCGACCACCACAAGTATCGATCCAAGTCCCCCTACAGGCGGCAAGCTCGATATGAAGTCTAAGGAAATGCTCTCCCATGGCCTCTCTGGTACAGGCAACGGCTCCAAAAGTCCCACCGGCTTCCGTTGCTCCACCTTGTCTTGTTGGCAAGTAATGCATGTTCGAACATACTCCTCCACATCAATCCCCATCTTTGTCCAGTAGAAGGCCCTCTCCACGAGAGCCAATGTTCTGTGAATGCCGGGATGTCCAGCCCAAAGGGAATCGTGACACTCTTTTAAGAGTTCACGCCTTAAATTGTCCACTCGGGGAACATAAACTCTATTTCCTTTTGTGTAAACAAGTCCCTCCTGGACCCAAAATCGTCGTGCCTTGCCTTCTTTGATGAGCTGCATCAGGATAACTGCCTGGGGATCACTATACAGTCCATCTCTGATTCGAGAAAGGAAGTTGGAGTGTAACTGACTTGTTTGGCCTCTGCCCTCCAGTTGTGCAGCATTCACGCACTCCACCTTCCGACTCAGCGCATCGGCCACGACATTCGCCTTCCCGGGCTTGTATTCCATTGCCATATCAAATTCAGCCAGGAAGTCCTGCCACCGTGCTTGCTTTGGGGAGAGCTTCTTCTGAGTTTGGAAATAACTCAGGGCGATGTTGTCTGTCCTCAGCACAAATCGCGACCCGAGGAGGTAGTGTCGCCAAACTCGTAGGCAGTGGATCACCGCTGTCATCTCCTTCTCATGCACTGGATACCGCCTCTCGGTCTCGTTGAGTTTGCGGCTCTCGTAGGCCACCGGATGACCTTCTTGCATGAGTACTCCACCAATAGCAAAGTCCGAAGCATCTGTATGGACTTCAAAGGGCTCTCCATAGTTTGGCAATTTGAGCACTGGTTCTTCCAGAACAGCAGCCTTCAGATCTTGGAATGCTATCTCGCATCTGTCCGACCACTTCCAAGGCTGCTCCTTCTTCAGCAACTCCGTCAGTGGGGTTGCCCGCTTCGAATATCCCGCGATGAAGCGTCGATAGTAGTTGACGAAACCAAGGAAGGATCTCAACTCTGGCACCTTCTTTGGAGTTCGCCATTCCGCAACTGCTTGCACCTTCGACTTATCCATCCGAATGGAGCCATCACCGATTCAATGCCCCAAGAATAGGATCTCAGTCTGAGCAAAGTAGCATTTCTCCCTTTTTACGAACAACGTGTTCTCCCTGAGAACCTTGAAAATCGTCCGAAGGTGCTTAACGTGCTCCTCGAGCGTTTGGCTGTAGACGACGATATCGTCCAAGTAGACGACCACGAACTTATCCAAATACTCCTTGAATAGCTGGTTCATGAGAGTACAGAATGTGGCCGGAGCGTTGGTTAAGCCGAAAGGCATCACCAAGAACTCAAACGCTCCATATCTGGTCACACAAGTAGTCTTTGCTTCGTCGCCTTCAGCAATGCGCACCTGCCAATACCCCGACCGGAGGTCGAGTTTTGAGAAATACTTCGCCTTGCCCAATTGATCGAACAAGTCCGCAATGAGCGGGATGGGATACTTGTTCTTCACTGTTACTTTGTTGAGGGCTCGGTAGTCGACGCATAATCGGAGGCTCCCATCTTGTTTCTTCTGAAAGAGAACTGGAGCTCCGAAAGGTGCTTTTGAGCTGCGGATGAGACCACCGCTTAGCAGTTCACCTAACTGCTTCCTGAGTTCGGCCAACTCTGGTGGAGGCATGCGGTAGGGTGGTCTTGCTGGAGGCATCACTCCTGGCTCCAGCTCGATACTGTGATCCACGCCTCTGCGTGGAGGGAGAGTCTTCGGCAACTCGGGTGGCATAACGTCTTTGAACTCTTTTAGGACGTTCGCCACCATAGCAGGTTCTTGAATGGCCTCTTCATTGAGTGGCTCTAGCTTCATAGCAGCCACGAATGTCAGTTCGCCCTTTCGCACCCCTTTCTTCAATTGTAAGGCCGAAATGTGTTGGGGCTCCTTGGTTCCTCTCCGAGAGACGGGAACCACGCAGGGGTCATCGCCTCCCATCATACATAGGGAATTCAAGAACGGCATCGGCACCAACTTCGCCGCGTGCATAAACTCCATTCCAAGAATCACTTGGAAGTCGTCTAATGGCACGGCCATCATGTTGGTGTTCCCGCTCCAAGTCCCGATTTTGATGGGAACTCCCTTCGCCAACCCGGAGATTCGCCTGGCCTCCGAGTTCACCGCCTTCATTCGGCTTGGGCTTTTCTCCAATGTCAACCCAAGTCGTTGTGCTTCACGATCGGCTATGAAGTTGTGGGTAGCGCCCGTGTCCACCATGGCACGGGTCGTTTGGCCATTCAGCTTGATGTCCACATACATCAGATCACTGCTTCCTGCTTTTTGTGCCTTCGTCTTTATGTTCTCCCCCACTTGACCCCGCATAGCGTTCAACAGACGCATTGCTCCCATTCGGGGTCCTTGCGACTCCTCATCGTCGCTGCTGGATTCTGAACTGCTCGAACTAAGAGCAACAGCTTTGCCCTTGTCCGATCGGGGAGGGTGGATGGAAGCTGTCAAAGCGTTGAGTGCCTGCTTCTGTGGGCACTCCCTTACCATGTGCGGTCCTCCGCACAAGAAGCATCCTCCAGGTTTTGAGGCCTTGCCTTTTGGGTTCGGCCCTTTGTGGGAGCTCTTCTTCTTCTGTTCGCCCCCGAGCTCCTTCCCTCGAGAATGTTTTGGAGGGCGATTGCTTGAAGATTGTTTCCTTCTCGCTGGGTCTTCAGAGGAAACGAAGTCGGTGAGCCTTTCTGCAGCTGCAATTGTCCCGACCACGTCGGTAACATTCCTTCGATTCAGCTCCTGCTGAGCCCATGGTTTCAAACCATCAAGGAAGCTGAACAACTTGTCCTTCTCGGACATGTCCTGTATGTCCAGCATCAGTGCAGAAAACTGCTTTACATAGTCTCGGATGGTGGTACTTTGGCGGAGTTGTCTCAACTTCCTTCTTGCGATGAACTCTGTGTTCTCCGGTAGGAACTGAGTTCTCAACTCCCGCTTCAAGTCTTCCCATGTGTCGACTCGACACCGACCTTGTTGGATCTCCTCCCAACGAGTTCGCCACCAAAGTTTTGCATCTCCATTCAGATACATTGTTGCTATGGAAACTTTGGTATCTTCAGAATCGGGCCTCGTAGCTCGGAAGTATTGCTCCATGTCAAACAGAAAGTTCTCGAGCTCCTTGGCATCTCTGGCCCCTCCGTATCCATGGGGCTCAGGTGCCCTCAAATTTTGTGGCGGTGCAACGCGGGTGTTGCCTCCTCCCGCATTTAGCGTTCTTGTGAGCATAGCCACCTTTGCCGTGAGTTCCGCCACAACGTCCTGTAAGTGCTGCACGGAGTCCTTGGTGTCATCGGACAGTCGGTCGACTAGGGCCTCGACCTTGTCGATCCTGGACTCCGCTTCCTCTTGCGAGCTCTCTACCCCAACAAGTCTTTGTTGGCCATGGTAGAGTTCCTCCATGCTCGCTTCCAGAACATCCAGGCGGGTTTCCGCCGTCGTGAGTCTCTCCTTATGACTCTTTCTCCCAGTTAGCGCACCAGATTGCGCTTCCTCCGCTCGCGGAGAGTTGCCAACTTCTCGCTCATCCTGTTCGCTGCCGCGATCCTCGTGAGCGGCTCCAACAGCATGAGAGCGAGTGTGCACATGCAGCCCACCTGCGGCTGCTTGGGGCAAGGGTCCGGCTTGCCCCGTCTTGCTTGATTCGCCACGATGCTTTGCCATGGCGAAGTTGCGAAGTTCGTTCGCTGTTCGATCGAAGAGCTTGCCCGCTCTGATACCACAATGTCACGACCTTAGCTGGAATTGCCTAAGGCGTGCGGCACCCTTGCGGCCAAAGACGCGAACTTAGCTTGCGTTACCTAAGTCGCGAGTCACTCTTGCGGCAAAGACGCGAACTTAGCTTGCGTTGCCTAAGTCGCGCTTCGCCCTTGCGATCTTGCTCCGCAAGGATCAGCCCACTTTGTAACCTCTCGCAGGTCCCGAAGGACCTGTAAAAGAGAAAGAGAGTTAGATCGAAAGAACGAGCAACGGACAAGTCCCGAAGTCTCGCGAAAAGGAAAGCTTTACAAGCAATTCGTCGAACACCTTGTGTGCACAAGAGAAAAGAGGGAGAGGGGGAAAAACAAGGCTTTCAAGGATGAACGAACAGCTGCAAGCCCACAAACAGCCGCTCACCTGGTCCCGGACGCAACACCAAGTTCCCGTAAAGGTCACGTGCGAACTTGCGAAAGAGTGTCTACGCCCGGTATATAACCGAAGCCCCATCCAGCCATGTGCCACCCGGGGGGTTCCTGGGGTCTGAGCTGGCTGACATTTTGGTGAGCGGAGGCAGCACTCCGCTCACCTCCCGCGGCACGCGAAAACGGAGCCGTTTTGGGTTGTTTTGGGGCTGTTTTGCTCGGTTCGGTGAACGGTCGCTTTGCAACGCTGCAGCTTGTTCGAACTTACATATTTACAAGCAAAATGACCCAAAACCATAAGAAAACATGCTGTCAAGCAGCTGTACATGCGGGTGTGAGCGACGAACGGTTCGTTGAACGGAGTTGTTGCGGGTGCGCGACGACCGTTCGTGACAGTATGTTATTTCATAGTATATGAGGTATTCTTTTGATTATCGTGTTTAAAAAGTAAAAATATTTTATCTCAAATTTATCATATTCGATTTTAATCTTAATATTAAATTTTTACATAATAGTTATATTTCTAATATTATATTATTATGATATTTGCATGCATCTTAATTTGTTGCGACGTCCAAGATTGTCACTTCCCGGGCCATTGGATTCTAACAGAATTAGCTCCTCTTGGCCGCCGCCGACGCCACCGGAGCCCTCACATCTCCTCCGGGAGCCTTACCATCTTTCTGATACATTGCTTTATTATAAATCTGATATCCATTTCCTACGCATCAATTATGCAGAAGCACTTTTATTTTCTTTCACAGGTTGTCATCTATACCATAGGGAGAAAATATCTTAGCTGGAACAGCGACATATGCTAGGATTAATAGACACTCACCTAGGGTTTGGTACATACTGTGTGGCCTCACTGGTCGATGGACTTGATTGTTTTCTGTTGCTATGCTTATTGGATGGCTTCTTTTGTTTATTCTCCTCATGATTCCGCTGCTAAGATCGCAAAGTAGGACGGACGATTAGGAATCTGTTTGGCATGTTTTCACGAAACATGTTCATACCATTTAATACTCTTTTATCATACCATTTTAGATCTTCATTTCATTTTTCTGATTAGGACCACACCAAATACTTACATCTTTACGACTCTAATTTTTTTTAATGTTATATCTTAAGAATGTTAGATTTTATGATCCTTTATAATATATGAGTGTTAGATTTTATAACCCTTTATAATTAGATAAGATATATATAATATAACTAATTAGATTCTGATAACATATATTGGCTAACAGAAAAGAAGTCTAGTTCTTCTTTATAGATTAAGTACACATCGTTAAATCGGATCTAATTATTTGATTTTAATCATAATATAAAAAATTATTTTCATATTTAATATAATATATTACATATTTTATGTGTATAAAGAGTCTGATACTTTGATCTATAATAAAGCATGGTTGGCCTTGTAATTAATTATCTTATAAAAAAATTTTATTTCGATACGAGGAACATGATATTATTTGTTGACATTGCTCTCAACTTTTTCTTTATGAAAGATAGTTTAATCAATCTAGCTTCCTATTGAATAATAAAATTAAGATATGGTAAGGTTTTACGGTCAAGAACTTCTTATCCAATCTTGTAACATAAGCTCAATATTTTAGTATTTATAGAACTATATCATACATATGTCTTAGATTTACTTGATCTAAAATCTTTATTTTCTAAGGTTTATCTTCATCACTTCAGTTTAGAATCAGTCCTAACTAAATTTTCATCAATAATATACATTATAAAAACCTATTTTGTATATGATCAGTAAGTTCATTGATTAGGAATGTGAAAATATAAGGACCTAAGCTTGACTCCTGATTAAACTTTCATCAATTAAAATAATTTTGTTAGCGTATAATATATATCAAAGTAAATCATGATTACTACTCTGATTACGAATGTTAAAGATAAGGACTTGAGCTAATCATAGGAAGTTCAATACACACTCTTTATACTCTTACTATATTTATCTCTTGTGCATCAATATAATCATTAAAGATTTGTTTCTCTTTCCTAAGCAACTCTATCATATTTTTTTTAATTTAATACAAATATATTGTATATAGTACCTATGGTTGCTCATTTAGGTGAAAAACACCGATTCTACAAAACTGATTCCTTTTTAAGTACTCATCAGGTATATAAAACATTTCTATATATAACATTCTAATAAAATAAATTATGGTAATTGATAAGAGAAATATTGACAAGTGATGGCATAATCAAAGTAGGAGAGAGCGGGACCTCTACCAGCTAAGCTAGGCTACAATAAAGAATTATAGGCAAATATTTTATCTATATCACAAAATATTCTCTTTGGTCAAGCTCACCATGAAAGTCTATCAATCCATTATAATTGAGGTCAGTTATTGTTTTTACTCAAAAATCTTGCTTTCCACTTTGGAACTAATTTGAACGTTTGAGGGACCTCATCGGGTAACCCACCCAACCTCGATTTTTATGCAAGTCCGTCATTTCATGGACACTCGAGTCATTTTTTTCGTCACAGACTCCTTGTATATGTGGATCGAAATCGATTAGGGTTGAATTAGATATCATCAATATCCATCATATTTTGGTATTAGAAGGATCCATATAGTAAGAAAGTTATCTCGCTGACCCACTCAATAAGCACTTGAGCCAGGGTGCTCCACTATCGACCCACAATACCTTTACTCGAGGTGGAAATTAGCTACCCTTTCTAACACTCGATGCTACTACCTCGATGCAAATCTCTGAAATACTAGTGATTATTCAATGACCCTAGTTTCTCTCCACTAATAGGGACCTCGACCCATATGTTGGTCCTAATATAAGTCTTCCTAAATCTCACTTAGCAGGTTTAGATGCTGAGGAAGATGATGTAGTCCATCATTTCCCTGTTTCCATAGTTAGCTTAATCGATAGTGGCTCTTGCCCCATAATAACCAACCACAACATCGATGCTTACCAAGGTACCTTGGTTGGCCTTTGACATCGATCATCCAAGAGCATTGGTGCCTAATCAACCTCCCGATTGATGAAGCGCTTCAATCTCCCACAGTCAAATTTAGCATACCACATCACCACCTGTAATTGACGGTGCCTAAGTCGAAGGTCCATTATTGTCACAATTCACCTCCCTAAACCCAAGGCAGATGTTGAGTTTGTACCTTGTCATGATTGATTTAGCCATTAGCTCGATCCTTATAGATTCTAAGGCCTAGAGTTCAATATACAATGTTAGCCATATATTAGCTAGGACCAAACTCTAGTATCTGTCAATTGAGAAGTTAGTGTTCACACTAATACTAGCAATAAGAAAGATATAATTGTATTTCTAGATCCATGTGATCCACGTGATCACCGACCAACCACTTCGACATCTTGAGCTGACTATTGGGGTGGTTGGTTGAACTAAATGAGTTTCAATTATGCTATATCCCAAGAATAGTTATAAAATCCCAAGCACTAGCGCACTGCATCTCGAAACTCATCCAAGAGTCGACTGACACAGTCTCCCCTCTCACGTGAACGTTATTCGTCAATGGGTGGGGGGTAACTATGAACTACGATGGAGTTGGGCTCATCCTTAGAGGCTCAAACATATAAATTCATAAGTGCTCTGATTTGAGTTCAAGATCTTCAACAACGAGATAGCCAGTAGTGTAGCTACATAAGCTAGGCTACAATAAAAAATCCTAAGAGATATTTTGCTCATATAATAGAATATTCCCTTGGGCCAAGTCCATTAATCCACTATTATCGAGGTCAGTTATTATTTTACTCGACACATCCAATTTTTATCTCAAAACTAACTTAAAGTGTTAGAGAGGCTTTGTCAAGCATTCTATCCGACCTTGATCTTCGTATTGATCATTTATTTCATTGACACTCAATCTACCTTCTAGCCACATTATATTCTCCATACACATGAATTTGAATGGAGTCAAATCCATTTAGACATCACCAACATCCACCACATTAGTAATATTAATATTTTTATATTATTTCTTACCTATTTAGTTTCTAATAATCAAATTATATTAATTTTTTGTCATACATATATGCATTTTTTCCTCTACTCTTAATTTGTTGGCTTAATACTATAATGTAAAAATTCTTTTACCCATACAGATTCAAAATAATGCAAGAATCATTGTCTCTTTTTTTAAAAATAAAAATATCAATATTGATCTCAAATCCAAATAAAATTAGAAAATTAAAGGATTTCATTAGATTAATGATATTCTACTTGCAATAAGCAAAAATCTTAATCTTTTCTTTTTATAATCTTGTTATTCAAATTTTAGCGTGGAGCATGATATAATGGTAATATTATTTTTTATGACTTAAGATAAGATCAAACGGTACAAGAGAGAAAAAGCCACTAAGCATCGCTGGATGAACATCTGTCCAGCATGGCGACAAAGGAATAACTAAGAATATATATATATATATATATATATATATATATATAGAGAGAGAGAGAGAGAGAGAGAGAGAATCATGACAAAATGTTTTACAATCACAGAAAGGTATAATAGAGACTTCAAATTTAATTAATGTTGTTAGGATTGATGATTATTTTTAGATTTGATTATTATTGGAGAATAAGGATGGAGAAACTTGCATGTGAAGAAAATAAATATGGATTTAGTTATTCTATAAAATGTCGATCTTGGTGGAGAAGAATATGAAAAAACACTTTAAATGCTTTGCAATATGTAACTCTATCCTGTTTCAATGTATTTTTGGAGGTTTAAATGAGACAACTTGCAATACAAGGGGCACACCAGTTTCATGACCAGGATATTTGAAATATATGATAAATTCATAATTTGAATTGAAATCCATAAGACACTTAAATAAATTACTTTATAAAATCATAAAATTTATAATGGATTGAATAATTAAGATCTATGAGAATTGAAACTAATCAAGGCTCACTTGTAGTGTTCTTAAACAAAATAATAATGTTTTTATTTATCAATAAAAAATTTAAAGTCCATTAAAAAAATTTATTACTAGGTAGAGCTTCACCCTTATTTATTATAATTCTTCCAAGTTAAATGAAAACATATATATATAGAACAATCAATTATGCGTAAACTTTTATTATATCTAAATAGTATCTCTGGTTGCTCATTTAGGTGCAAAAAATGATTCTAATAGATTGATTCTTCGAAGTATTCATCATGTATCTACACCATTTCTAACCTAAATTTTATATCTAGTAATATTAGTGTTTCTATATTTTTTTTTCTTACCCATTTAGTTTCTAATAAACAAATTATGTTAATTCTCGTACTTCTATACTATAAGTCATTGGATTAATAGTATAATTTTGTACAAATTTCTTTACCCTTATCGATTCAGAATAATGTGAGAATCATTGTCTATTTTAATAAAAAATAATTAATATTGATCGTATATCCGAATTAAAAAAAGTGGAGGGTTGCATGTCACTAAAACTTGTCACAGCACATAAATATGAAATTTTATTTTCTTTCTTTTCGTGATATTATTATCAAACTTTGGTGGTGGACCCTTAACACCACTTTCATTTTATTTTTCTTTCTTTTTGCGATGTTGCTATCTAAGTTTAATGGTGGACTCCAGAACAACACTAAGGTGCAACTTGAGAAACCTATATTAGAGTTATGAAAAGAGTCATCTCTAAGATAATAAGGGTAATTCCAATAAGTCCCTTACCTACTTGACATGCTAGCAGATGATAAATGAAATAGTTTACCATGATCATCCTACACAGACCCTTAGCGCCACTTCATTTTCAAACATGTGGTGATGGAATATAAAGTAAAATAAATTTTTGTATATGAATAAATATTAGTAGGTCATAACACACAGCGAAATTAAATGGAATCACTATCAAATATAACACCAAGATATACATGAAAAACCTCTCCAATGTGAAGGGTAAAAACCACAAAGCAAACTAGAGATAATCCACTACAAGAATAATGAATATACAAATCTCAATTTCTCGTCCAAAATCTTAGCAACAATCACAAGAGAATAACTAAGATACAAGGATCATGTCGTGTGCACAATATCTAAATCTTCCCTAATTCTTCCAAAGTAATCACAGTAAGAATCTACTATAGATATGATCTAACTTGAGATGAAAGCACTACTAGATAATTGAGAACAGTCTCTCTGTATTGTCCTTGTCTTCTTCCCTTTCTTTCTCTTCCTTCTCCTCATTTTCTTTGAAATCCCATTACTACCAAAAACTACCTATTTGCTGTCTTTTTCTGCCCTTTTTTTTATAGTCACCATACTCCCCTAATATAAATTAGGATTAGATTAAGAGAAGATTAACTATGAGCAGATAAAACCCATCTTGGACTGAATATGGGCTATCAACCCAACATGTGGGGTATAAAGTACAGAGATCAATCAAGTACTATGTTTTGCCGGTAATAGTGAGCTACTACTAACAGTAAGACTGTTTGAAAGATAAATAAACTTTATCCTGATTTAACGAAAGAAACGCTAAGATAACTCGAATTTGATCCTTAGAGGTACCGTCATCAACACATTTCCACCATAACACGCATTTCAAAACTGTGGCACGAGCAGCACGCAAACCTTTTTATTTTCTGCAAACTCTTCCTACAACAAAAGTACATATATATCGCTATATATATATATATATATATATATACAGAGAGTGAGAGAGTGAGAGAGTGAGGACGATTCCATTGTGATAATTCTTCAACGTGGTGCGTCACAAGATGTTTTTAGTTTTCTTTGGTGGGTCACGTAACGTGGACAAGCAACCAAAGCAGTCACGTCATGATGCTCTACACTGGACTAGTGTCCGGTGACTGAGTTGGCCAAGTCCCCTCAGTCGTGCTCATCACGTTATAAACGTCCAAGGTGGTGGGTCAGTGCCAATGAATGATTGAACCAGCTGTGAGTGACTTCCAACACGTGAAGTCAATGCACCAAGATCCAACAAAGAGGCGCTTCTACAGCATCAGGTTGGGTGAATGATCCAACAAAAGATATCGGGTTATGATTGATCAAGTGGGGTCGTCAATGCACCGAATGATCCATCAAGATGAGTGGTGTGGAGTGATCCTCTTGTCGAAATGACCATAGTGTCATGCATTTATATAGAAGACAGTCCTTTGGGTAGATGCAATCAATCTCTATTTTGATTGAGCTGGGAATGGTTGTGGAAGGAGTGACGCCGTGGAAGAAGGTACATAACTTCCTTGATCTCTTTATGATATGTAAGATTATAGACTTGTTTTGCATGCATAACCTTCGTTGCTTGTTTATGGAGCAGTAAGCGGCGGTCGTCACGCCGGAAGTGTTGGTGATGTATAGCGGCTGAGAGTATATCTTTGGAAATGGATCCGCTGACTTTCGCTGTGCTGAGCAACTACCTGGCGTGCTTGAGCAAGGATCTGACCTCCGCTGCTGTCCGAGGAGCGATAACAGCCGTCAACAAGAGTCAAGGATCCAAAAGCATTGATATCGAACATGAGTTCGATAACCTGAGGAAGGAGCTCAGGAGCATGCAGTGCTTACTACGTGACGAGGAGCAACGGAAACAAGACAGCGAGTCCCAGGCGAATTGGGTGGAGGAGGTGAAGGAAACAGCGCAGGACGTCGAAGACATGATGGATCTTATCGTCTACTTCGGTCACTGCCAAGAGTGGGATAAATCGTGGAACTCCCACGCCTCAGACTACATCGGCACTCGTTTGACCAAAGTCAAAGAAGAATTCGAAAATATTAAACAAAGAAGAGACCGATACCTGCCACAGCTCTTGATGCGCAGAGAAGAACAGAGCTACCACGGTGGCTGTCAGATGTGGCAGCCACATGAGGAGCTGCCTCACGAAACCACGGGCACTGATGTGGTGGGAATGGAGCAAAACGAAGCCAGAGTCATTAAATGGCTCCTTGGTGAGACTGACGACGCCCCGAGGAACATGGTGGTCTCGATTTGTGGCATGGGCGGCCTGGGCAAGACTAGCCTGGCCAGGAGAGTCTACAACGACCAGCATGTCAGGGGACACTTCGATTGCTTTGCTTGGGTTTCCATCTCCAAAACCTACAACGCTGAGGAGCCGTTGCGAAGCATCGTAAGGCAGATCATAGGCAACCGCGAGGTGCAGGGGACACCAGACGAGCTCGACGAGTGCCTTCATCAGAAGAGGTACGTGATCGTGTTAGATGATGTGTGGAGCAGAAACGCATGTAATGACTTTTCTTATCTCCTGCAAAACGGTAAAGTGGGCAGTAGGGTCATCGTCACCACAAGAGACCACCACGTAGCTGCCTCGCTATGCATCGACAGCCATATCTTGAACCTCCAGCCTTTGCCTGAATCCGAAGCTTGGTCTCTTTTCTGCAAGAAGGCTTTCTGGATAGATCCTAATAAGTCTTGCCCCAAAGATTTAGAGGACTGGGCTCGAAAAATTGTAGCGAAGTGTGAAGGCTTGCCTTTAGCTGTCCTTACACTAGGAAGCTTGTTGTCGTCCAAAGATCGGAGTCCTTTGACTTGGAAGCGCTTCTACAATGGTATCGGCTCAGAGTTGAGCAACAACGAGATGCTCGTAACCATGTCGCGCATCTTGATGCTTAGCTACGCTGATCTACCTAACCATCTCAAGCAGTGCTACTTGCACTGTGGTAGCCTCTTTCCGGAGAACCATGTGATCAAGAAAAATTGGCTCCTCAGGTTGTGGGTAGCGGAGGGACTCGTGGAGGACATACATGGAATGACATCGGAGGAAGTCGCAGAGGGCTACTTCGATGAGCTGATCCTTCGTAGCATGCTCCAGGTGGCAAGGAAGGATGAATTCGGCAAAGTCAAAGCCTGCCGAATGCACATCCTCATGAGAGAGGTAACCCTATGTGTATCCAAAGGCCACAAACTCTGTGCGGTTTTGGATGAGCAAGGAGCGAAAGTAGATGATGTCAAAGCGCGTCGCCTGTCCGTCCAGATCGGCATTGAGAAAGCCCCGGCTGTCCCGCCAAATAATAAGAAGGAGGAGGCTCCGTTGTCTCGCCTTCGATCTCTTCTCTTCTTCGTCGATGACCAAGCTTCTGCTGCTTCTTTCCTAACCATGTCCCCAAATCTTATGCTGTTGAAGGTGCTAGAACTGAGAAATGTTCCTATCGACCATGTCCCGGGTGAAGTGTTCGATCTGTTCAATCTAAGGTACTTGAGCTTAAGGGACACAAATGTTGAAGTGCTCCCCAAATATGTCAAAAGACTTAAGATGCTCGAGACCTTGGATCTGAGGGGAACCAAGGTGATTTGTCTTCCCCATGAAGTGGCTAAGCTCAAGGAACTGCGGCATCTGCTAATGGACTGTGTTTATGTACTAAAGAAGCTAAAAAAAGGGAGGGGTATAATTAATTTAGTATCCGATCAGGCAACCGTGAAGAAGATTGACGACATACTGAATCAAAAAGCTCCAAGGATAAAAACAGATACCAGTTCGTGGATACGGGATATGAAAGGCTTGCTGACTCTGAAAACAGTCGAAGCAGATGAGAGGCTCATCGCTGAAATAGCTGCGCTGGTCCGACTGAGATGCCTTGGACTTACGAACGTGCATGCGGAAGACGGGATTCAGCTGTGCGATTCCATTAGCAAGATGGGCCAGCTTCTCTCCCTCACTATCGACGCGGCATCCGACGAGGCACTGATGTTGGACTCCCTGCCTTCTCCTCCACCTCACCTCCGCAAGCTTGTATTGGATGGGCAGCTGTGGAAAGTCCCTCCATGGTTCAATCTCCTAAGCAGCCTAACCCACTTGTACTTACTGGATTCTCAACTGAAAGCTACCTGCAACCCCATTCCTCATCTTGAGAAACTAGATAGTCTGGCGCACCTCACGCTGCGAAGGGCATACAACGGAGAGCAGCTGCGCTTCCGTGCAAACATGTTCTTGCGTCTGAAGTCACTTAATATTGCAGAGTTGAAACGCCTGAGTCAGCTGGACATGGAGGAAAAGGCTCTGCCGAGCTTGTCTTTGCTGCATCTTAGCCGCTGCAGAGATCTACAGGGAGAAGGACTTTGTGGCATCGACAACCTTCCCGGTCTCCGCCATCTATACTTGCAAGATATGCCTGAAAGCCTTATGTCGAGCCTTGAAGGAGACCATCGACTGAAGGCGAGCACTGGCTGGGAGTCTATCTCAAAGTCGATGTCGTGGCTTTGACACAGCGGACGGCACCTTCGGATCCCATGACTGAAGCCAAGACCATGATGTTACTCCTATTACTATATTTGCTCTTTGCTCAGTGTTGTTGTGTGTGGTCTTCTTTTATGTTTCACCCTTGTCTGAAGAATGACATTGTTGTGTCTGCTGATTTGTGTTTTTCTATCACCTGTAAGTTGTAATATTTGTATCTATAGTTGCAAGGAGCAAATGGTTGTGTTATTTGTGATTCTTATCTACTGGTTAATCACAAGCAAACTTAATCCAAAGGTTGGCCAATATTTTTTGGATTTCTTAAGAATAATATATATTGGTTAAATTAAGCTTTAAGCTTTAGTGTTAAGGTTGAAGTCATCCCTTGAGTTGTATCCATTGTTCTTTTACTAAGAGAAGAGTGTTTAAGTGTAAGTCAGAAGAAGTATATGGGTAGCTAATTAATTTACAGTTAATTTAGAGGGGTATTTTATTACTCATCCACCTATTTATCATAGGACACATTTTCTTTAATTGGAAAATGAGAATTTTGTAGTTTTTTTAATTGATTAAGATTTATGAAATATTATTGAGTATGGATTTTTAAAAATATTATTAAATCATAAATGATTTTGAAATAACAGAAAAATTAGTTTCAAAAAATAATAATTATTTTTTACATGCCAAAGCCATGAATATATCTTGTCTTGTGGTTCAGATTGAAATAAGTTTGCTCAAATTTTTACATGTGAAATTTATTTTGATATTTCACAAAATATAGAAATTAACAATAATGACCCAAGATTCTATCTAAAATGCCTATGAATTTGATGACTCAAGATTCCATTGCTTGCAGACAATTCCAAAATGTATGTAATCAAGAATAGAGAATTTTTCATGGATCAGACCAAAGTCATGGAACTCTGATTAATCCACCATCACAAGAGAAGAAAATGTCAAACAGGTCTTTGTCACTTAAGTCTCCAATTTGTAACTTTTAGAAAGTTACTATCACAATAAATAATATACAAAAACATTTGAGCAATCATGTTGGATAGAAATCTCCATAATTAAGTTCTAAAAATATAAATATCCATATGTCAAACTTTATTTAAAAATATATGAGTAATATCAAGATAATATAAATACGAATCGTAATAGTATAGTTCAAACATAAAAATTATTATATATATATAACAAGTCCATTATAAATATTATATATATAAATATGAATCATAATAATATATTTATGTATATAAATATTAAGAAAATTTATATTGTAGCTCCACAATGAATTGAGTGGTACCTCTCACCTACCAAAATGGAGATCAATAAATTATCTAACCACCATGTTAGCCGGCTAATTCTCAAAGATAAATAATGTTTTTGTAGGCAAATAATGTTATAAGGAAATAATGTCATGTAACATTATCAGTATTAGCCTATGTCGGTAGGAAAATAATGTCCTCATATATTATAAAATATTTATATTTTATATTTAAAAAATAATAAATTTTATTCATTAAAGAGTGTACAAGATGCTTTTATGTGCACTCAAGACCTACCAACTATGCAATAATGCATAAACCACTAGATAGTCTCAATAGAGACATTATATTTTGTAAATTCATTCATTCATGCATTCAATGAGATATTAAGATAAATGTAAAAAATGTTAGAATAAATTATTTTTGGCATATGGCATGTCAAAAATGTGATAATCCCTTAGCTCCTTTCAAGGGGCACTTCTAAATATACCTCATAAATATGGTAAAAATCATATTAAACAAGTACACTCAACCCCATTCTCAACAATGAAATTTAAAATTTTGATTAATTTCTAAATAATTATCAAAAGTCATCAACAACATCAAATAAAACCTCTTAAATTGTCTAAACCAATAGATAAAAGGGATACCAAGCTCACTATATCCTAAGAATGGCATGCACCTATGTTGAACCAATTTGATTTGAAGCTGTACCAACTTGGATTCACCTGTTCAAACTCACACCAATTTAGAATCACCCAAAATCAGCTTTAGACTTATTTGTAAAAATTTAGAATCACTTAAGACCCATTTGAAGCGATCCGAGTCATTGTGATTTGAGATCGGCTACATAGGGCCCACTAAACCAAGGTTAAGAAAATGTGATTTACGAATTCTTTTACATTATGATATAATATTAAAAAAAATAATATTACAATGTTAGAATATGGAAACATGTATAACTTTACTTTTAAAATCTAAAATTAATAAATATGAAATTTTATGTAATATTAAGAAAAAGCATTGATGGATTATTTTAAAACTTGTAATGATAGAATTAAAATGGAAAACCTACAATCTTCTTAGGGTGGTGACCACCATCTACTCTCCTCTCTATCAAATTCCTCCAAAACCAGTGAAAGTAGAGGGGTCTTTGTCCGAGTTTATATAAGATACGAGAGAGAATATTTCCTCTATATTAGATTTATTCTTAAATATGAATTAAATAAATCATTTACTATCATGATATTAAAAAATAAGAAAAAATTTAATATGATGTGATTGGGTTAATGATTCAGTGATTATGATCATTACACCGAGTGAATTATACTTTATAATCTTCAAATCGAGTGCATGGTTAGGGAGCATATAAGTTCGTCCTAGAGTCTTCATGTCGAGGTGCATAGTTAGGGAACGTGTAGACTCGGCCTAAGTGCCACCCTCGAGACTTCATGTTGAGGTGTTTGCCTTAGGAGCGAGTTCCTTTTAGCTCTTACTTATCCGAGGTGTCACTCTTGGGTCTTCAAATCGAGTGCACGGCTAGGGCGTGTGTAGACTATGCCTAGGTGCATCCCTTGAGTCTTTATACTAAAGCGCACGACTCAAGAACTAGGCCTACTAAGGGGTTTGACCACGTCAGAGTGGTAAATTAGACTCGTCAAGGGGTTTGACTATGTTAGAGCGGTGGATCAGACCTGCCAAGGGGCTTGACCGTGTTAGAGTGATAGATTGGACTCGCTAAGGGGTTTGACTATGTTGGAGTGGTGGATTGTGCTAATCATATGTACCATGCAAGCCACTCACATGAGTGATGGCACATGTGATACGCTACGTAGTCTTTTTGCTTATTATTATTATTATTATTATTATTATTATTATTATTATTGATATTGATATTTTCTCAATTTATGTTGTATATTGCATATATTGTGATGTCTATGGATCTGCAGAATGGAATCAAATTATGATGAGATTGTAAGGAAATTTGGGGGTGACATCACATGCGCAGCGAAAGAACATAAAACAAAATCCTCAAATTTCTCATTGATTATGTTCTTCATCGTGCAAAGATTAATGCATAAAAATCATAAAATCGAAAACTATGTATATGAAAGATTATGTTTTACCTAGGAAGATCATATATTCCTGAATCCCTACATATTTGTAGGAGAGGGTGAAGGAAGTCAAACATCCTCCTTAGTGGTGATCCACACAATAGGGCTGCGACGATGCTTTTTAAATCTTCAGGCCTGCTATCTAAGGAGGAGAATAGGAGATAAAACCCTAGAGAGACTCTAACCTATGAACCTTTGGTTCCCTTATATTTATAGAAGTCTCGGGCCAACTTAACCGTAATGGATCCTGCCTTATTGAGTATTGAATCTTTATCCAACTACCAAAGCCTCTTAGATTAGTGTATCTTTATCCAATAATCTCTCATTAGCTCTTATTAGATCTCATCCATATGATCCAATAATTCAGAGGCTTATTGGATATCCAATAAGATAGGGGCTCCAATGGATATCTCATATCCGAACCTCTACTCATTGCAATGCATACCATATGTGTGTGACCCTCTAGGTCCAATATCGAGCTGGCCGTGATTCATACCTGTCAGAACTCCTTCTGGTTCAATGAATTATTATCTTCATAATAATTCACTCGACTCATCGATTGTGAATACTAGGCCACTACGTCGCAGTCCCTAGACGATACAGGGGAATCCAATTAATTGAACATGTGTTTCCTTATTTACCATATACTTATAGTCCCTCATCTATCTAATATCCCAGATATTATATATCGCGCATGGTGCTGTCAGACCTATATAGTTTCTACTCGAGTCTTGCTCTAATCGGATTCTCCCGAAGAACTCTTTCTCTCTTAATCCGAATAACCATGCCTAGAGATTTGTCTAAGCAAGAACACATGTGATATTCCTCTTATGACACCGAGAGTGGATGATCCTCTATCGACACTCAATAGCCCTCGTAAGGTTGACTACCACTCCCGATGACCGACTGTGCTAGATTTGGAACATCTAAACCTATAACTTCGGTATAAAAAAGTGGAGCACTCATACATGATATCCTTGGTGTCTCAAGTTTAGGGACTAGATACACCACTAGGACAACGGAGTCACTATCTAACAATAAAGTATCATTAACCATCTAGCATTGTGTGAGCGGATCAATCAGTGAACTCATTCTCCAATGAGCACCTGTATTGTATCCCTAGTGTCCCCACACGAGCAGCTATAAGACCAGCTATATCCATCATATGGATGGGTATATAACACACTAGTTTGTCTGGTTATCTCGATGTCCCTCTCGAGTAACATATGATCGGGATTATTTAGGGTTTGTGTTTAAAAGTAAATCAGTCTCATTATCGTGATCTCATCATGATCTGATTCTCATTGCACAGATCCAAGAACATCACAATATATATGTGTATGTGCAACAATCAATATAAAGTGATCAAATGTCAAATAATAATAATAAGCAAGTCAAGTCACACATGTCATCACTCACGTGATTGGTTTATAAGACACCTATGACTAGCAAATATCACGATAATAAGACCGACTTATCTTTAAATACAAACTCTAAAAATCTCGATCGTAGGTTATTCGAGAGAGACATCGAGATAACTAGACAGACTAGTGTGTTGTATACCCAATCCATATGATAGAGGCGGTTGGTCTCATAGCTTCTCGTGTGGAGACACTAGGGATATAGTACTTATGCTCATTGAAAAATGAGTTCACTAATTGATCCGCTCATAGAATGTTAGATGTTTAATGATACCTTATTGTCATATAGTGATTCGGTAGTCCTAATTGTATGTTTGGTCCTTAGACTTGAAACACCAAGGATGCCCTGTATGAGTACTCCGCTCTTTAATACCGAACTTATAGGTCTAGAGGTTATATATCTAGTTCAACCGATCATCGGATGTGGTAGCCAATCTTATGAGGGTAATTGAGTATCAATAGAGAATCATCTGCTCTCAGTGTCATGAGAGAAATATCCTATGTATTCTTACTCACAAATCCATGGTTAGGGTTATTCAGATTGAGAGAGAAAGAGTTCTTCGGAAGAATACAATTAGAGCAAGACTCGAGTAGAAACTATATAGGCCTAATAGCATCATGCTTGGTGTACGATATCTGAGATATTAGATAGATGAGGGACTATAGATATATGGTAACTGAAGATAGATATGTCTAATGAATTGGATTCCCCTATATCGTCTATAGACTGTGGCGTAGTGGCCTAGTACATCTGTAGTTAATGTGTCAAGTGAATTATTATAAGAGATGATAATTTACTGAGTTAGAAAGAGTTTTGATAAGTATGACTCATGACTAGTTCGATATTGGGCCTAGAGGATTATACACATATGGTAGGTGGTTCAGGTAAGCTTTTTATCTGCGAGGAGCGAGCCTTCAGAGACTCCTATGGTCCCATGAGACCTAGTGCAAATGAAGGAGGCTCACGACTACAGTTCTGTGGTTACCTCGTAGTAGTTAGAGGCACTATGCAATTGCTTTCGAATTCATCGGAGTTTGTTCTGTCTATCCTTAGGGATGAGGTTTGCCCTTTCCATCAACTCTTCGGGTGATTTTGTCTCTCCATTGATGCTGTGGAGGCGGGGTTATGCCTCCCTATTCCTCCAGTGATGGCTTATTGTTTGGGATATTATCAAATTTTGCCTTCCCATATGACACCAAATTCTTGGTGTTTCTTGAGGTTCTTCCTCAAGGCATGCGATGACGTGCAGGTGGTGTCATCTTGGGACCTCTTTTGCTCATGTTTTCGACTAAGTCAAGGGCTAAGTAGTTACTACCTGTCATCCTGTGCAAGGTTTAAGATAAGCGGAGTGATCTTCTACAGTAAGGGTTGGAGGAGTCACTTCTTCATCGTCAACGAAAGGCTTGGCAGCACATATCATAGACAACACACTGCCTTCTCTATTTCCGAGCAAAGGCGAGGCCCTAGACAAGATATAGGGGTTCTTCTCATCTGGGGTCATGAAGCATGAGGAGGAAGCCTATTCGGTGGAGGCCACCTCTCCTCCAGCCCCATTTGGTACGATCATTTTTTTCTTTTTTGGCTCTTTTTTATTTGTCTTTGACCCTTGCTTTGTGGACCCTTAGCAGGTATGAATCTTTGGGAGTTGAAGAGGCGGTGCCCTTCTACTCCCTTCTTGGGGCCCAACGAGGGCCTATTGACGGTTGAGCGACCATCGTGGGCCTAGGGCACCTTTTGTGGCCCTGCTATTGGGGCTTTTGGAAGCTCGAAGGTTGGCGTCGACCTATTCGAGGGAGACCTGCAACCCCTTGCAAGGGTTTTGACTTTTTTGAGGTCCTCAGGTAAGTACGATGTTGTACGCCTTAGCCCCTAAAAGAGGCATCGGAGGGCCCTACTGAACCCCCAAAGCCACTGCTCATGAAGGTAGAGGTGGCTTCGTCTCTTGGGTTGGGATCGCTTGAGAGGTAGGGGCCACCCCTTGTCTCTCTTATATGGCCCTCAATTGGGGGTCCGAATCTTATTGTTGTCACTTCTCTAGGGCCATTACTTGGGCTGACCCCATCTAAGAGGTTGCCTCTGGGAAACCAATATCGCTACTCTAGCCCCACAATGCTCCATCTCCCGTGGTCATTGTTCCACATATGGAGCCATCCACTAAGGAAATCCCTAACCTGCAATTGTCTATGGCGAGGGAGGATCCTCATGTAGCTTCTTCGGGCCCATCTTTGGGTCCACCTGCGGTGGTGTCATCATGTGAGGAGGCGGCTAAGGAGCCCTCCACCCCCTGGGAGGATGACGCCACCAAAGGCCCTTAGGCCATACCTCCGCATCCTCTATCTACTGATCCTTCGCTGGACTAGAGCTTCCTCACATTCAGATCGTTCGTTTCCACTATGCTCGGCCGCCTGGCTCCGTACTCGGGTGCCCCCCTGAAGTCGCATTAGGAGGGGTTGCCCAAGGACCAATGACTACGGGAGGAGGCAAAGCTAGCCACCACCTATTGTCGGGATTCGCTCAACCCCACCTTGCTAGTCATAGGTGCCCAGCAAGCCAATCACGTGAGTGATGACACATGTGACTTGATACATAATCTTTTTGCTTATTATATTTTGGCGTATATCACTTTATAATTATTGCATATATATATATATATATATATATATATATATATATATATATATATATATATATATATATATATATATATATATATATATATATATATTGTGATGTCCTTTGATTTGTGCAATGAGAATCGGATCGTGATGAGATCACGATAATGAGATCGATTCACCTTTAAACACATATCCTAAATAATCCCGGTCATAGGTTACTCGAGAGGGACATCGTGATAACCGGACAGACTGGTGGGCTGTATACTCGTCCATATGATGGATGCAGCTGGTCTCATAGCTGCTCGTGTAGGGACACTAGGGATATAGTACAGGTACTCATTGGAGAATGAGTTCACTGATTGATCCTCTTACGGAATGTTGGATGGTTGATGATGCCTTATTGTTAGATAGCAATTTCGTAGAGAAAGAGTTCTCCGAGAGAATCCATTAGAGCGAGACTCGAGTAGAAACCGTATGGGTCTGACAACACCATGCTCGATATACGATATCAGGGATATTAGATGGATAAGGGATTATAGGTACACGGTAACTGAGGACAGACAAGTCCAATGGATTGGATTCCTCTGTATTGTCTGGGGATTACGACGTAGTGGGCTAGTACGTCCGTAGTCGATGAGTCAAGTGAATTATTACAGAGATAATAATTCACTGAGTTAGAAGGAGTTCTGATAGGTATGACTCATGGCCAGCTCGATATTGGGCCTAGAGGGTCACACACATATGATAGGCATTGCGATGAGTAGAGGTTCGAATATGAGATATCCGACGGAGCCATTATTTTATTGGATGCAGATCCAATACCCACTAGGGGAGGACCCATTAGGGTTTGACAGGGGACCTCTATAAATAGGAGGGATTCAGAGCCTCATAGGCTAGAGCATTTGCTTGACTCTCCTATTCTCCTCCCCTTCTCCACCTCAGAGTAGGCTTGGAGTTTTGAGGAGCATCGTCGCAGCCTTGCTGTGTGGATCACCGCTAGAGAGGAGGACGCTTGACCTCCTTCACCCACTCCTAAAGATTTACGAGCAAACAGCGATATACGATCTCCCTAGGTAACACAATCTACTCTATACGCAGTTTTAAGTTTCGCGAATTTTGCGTACCAATCTTCGCACGACGACGAACATCTCTTTGGGAATCGAGGATTTTGTTTTCTTGTTCTTTCGCTGCTCATGTGATGTCGCTCCCAAGATTTCCCAACACACCTTGGCTGGCATAATATACAACTGCCTGCCAGGGGTATTGGATGACCTCTACTCTCACAACGAAGTCCTGGTAAGGCCCCTTGAGCATATTTGTTATTTTCTTTTGACTTATTCTTTAACCATCTTGCACCTGCAGCACCATCACTACATGACGGTGCTTGTTGACCGTTTGTGGGATGTGGACGCATTGATCAGCCAATTCTCTGAGGCCAACTCTGCCTAGCGGGCTTAGGCAAAGCGGCCTGAAGAAGAGAGGAGGATGGTAGAGGCTCGAGTTGCAAAGTTATCCTCATAGTTGACTCGGACCCACCTTCAAGTCGAGGAGGTAGAGAAACACCTCGTGAAAGCATTCAGGAGAGTGGAGGTTGAGACCTCTGAACTATTCTTGGACCTAGGTTTGGCTATCTATTGTGCTGAAGAAGTCGAGGCACAGGTGGAGGAGGCTTGGGACACATCGACTGTCATTGAAGATGAGGCTGTAGAGAGTGTGGTAGAGGCCTAGGAGCAGGTTTAAGTCCTATGCTAGGAGTTGAAGGATACTTGCTGGCAGCTAGGCAAGGCCATCGAGGAGGGTAGGCAGCTGAGGGAGTGATTGTCGGCCTACTCTGATGAACTGGTGACTACCCGTTTGGTAGTTGATGAGGCAAAAGGGGCTTGGAAGGGAAGAACTAGGGAGCAAAGAAGTCAAGTACATAATGACATGAGAGTGATTTTGCCTCGGGCTCCTTTAACAATTATGTCAATAATTTTTAAAGATTTACCTAATAGATTATTTGAAAGAGAATGACGGAGTCTATAAACTCAGAGAGGGTCCATGGTGAAGTGAAACCAAATGGCACCAAGTGGGGGATAAAATTGGTTATTTAAAATATTTTACAAACTAATCAAGTGTACAATAACTAAATAAGCAAGAGAAGAGAGATAGCAAGTACATATCAAAATTTTCTTTTTGTCTCCGTCAAATTAGTGAATGACCGACGTATAATGAATAAATGGTAAGTTGGTTTACGCAAGGTTACCCCAAGAAGGTATTGAACTAGATAGGGAGAAAAGATAGAGCTATCACATAAAGGAAGAATAGGACAAGACAAAATATTATATGTTTCAGTAAAAAACTTTCTATATTTCATGACCCAACACATAATTTATATAACCTCCATACATATATTATATTCGTTACATTTAATATGAATCACTGTTTCAAAAAAAAAAAACTCTTTCAAGAACTAATAGTTAATTTATATTATCCTTCTATAGGTTCTTAATGTATTTTATCTCTTGATACAATGAACATCTTTAATTCCAACAAAAGGAAATTATAAAGAGTCCATCCAAATCCAATGCATATTTTGTCGAAGGTTATAATGCTCTCTCCATAATAATTAGGTTCTACAAAAATCAATTTTTACTTATTATTCGAAACAGGTATACCGTTAATAAAGCTATAGACGATCGGATTATAACTGTGTCATGTATGCTAACCTACTTTACATAATTAGGATGCCAAAAACATTCTGTATATGGAGTATATGCGCGTTTAGCAAGATTTAATATTAAGGAGATAAGATTCAATTGAATTCTTTGGAGGATTATTAGCACACTATAAAGTCAGCACGAACCTCCTCGCTCTCCTCCACCTAAACACACAGATCACGTACTCGTCCTGTGATAGCAAACTCCTAATGGCGGCCATGAAGGAGGTGCTGCGGTTGACCCCCGAGGAGGAGGAAGAGGCATGCCAGCGCGCACTGCAACTGTCGTCGGTCGTCATCTTCCCCATGACCCTCAAGGTGGCCATCGAGCTCGGCCTATTCGAGATCATCGTCGGAGCTGGCCCAGGCGGTGCACTGAGCGCGGAGGAAATCGCTGCCCAGCTGCCGGCCAAGAACCCGCAGGCGGCCAACTGGGTGGACCGGCTTCTCTGCTTACTCGCTGCCAACGATGTCATCACCTGCACCGTCGTCTCCGCCGATGGTCGCAGTTTGCGGAAGTACAGCATGAAGCCCGTCTGCAAGTACTTGACTACGAACGACGATGCCTCTATAGCGAAGTATGCTTTGTTGGAGCACGACAAGATCAACATCGATATATGGTGCGTCGAAATATGATATTAAATTTATGATTTTTTTTTCATGATTTAATAGAAACTTTATGATTTTTTAAGATAGTATATTGAAATTTTAATTTATTTGGATAGTCTTTCTTAGTTAAAGTTTTTGATGGCAGGCACCACGTAAAGGAATCGTTGTTGGGCGGTGTTCACCCTGTGGAGGCCGCCTACGGCATGTCGGCGTTCGAGTACATGGGCACCGATCCACGGTTCAGTAAGGTGTTCAACGAGGGGATGCTGAGCCACTCCGGCATCATGATCAAGCAGCTGCTCC
Organism: Musa acuminata AAA Group; assembly: GCF_036884655.1. NCBI lineage: Eukaryota > Viridiplantae > Streptophyta > Magnoliopsida > Zingiberales > Musaceae > Musa > Musa acuminata. Next base: position 48,032,274 of record NC_088346.1, on the reverse strand, counting down.
GCAACTACAACGGCTTCGCTGGGATCAACGTGCTCGTCGATGTCGGCGGCAATGACGGCGCCACCCTCCGCATGATCACCTCCCAGCACCCCCACGTCAAGGGCATCAACTTCGACCTCCCCCATGTCATCTCCACCGCACAACCGATTCCAGGTGCGTTTCCATCAGTCTCTGTAATCATCATCAACAGGCGTCTAATCATTCTTTCGTGGTATGGTTTGGTTGCAGGAGTGCAGCACGTCAGTGGAGACATGTTCGACAGTGTTCCCTCTGGAGACGCCATTTTCTTGAAGGTTATGTCGACGTAGACTTTTATTGATTGAGCATTGGTTTCCAAAAATGCTAACGACGAGTGATTCTGAGGGTGCAGTGGATTCTTCATGATTGGAGTGACGATCTCTGTGTGACGTTGCTGAAGAATTGCCGGAAGAGTCTCCCGGAGAATGGGAAGGTGTTGGTGGTGGAATACATCCGTCCGGTGGCTCCGGCGGCAACTGCACAAGCCCAATTCATCTTCCAGTTGGACCTCGTCATGTTGGCTCACTGCATCGGAGGGAAGGAGAGAACTGAGGAGGAGTTCCGGGCCTTGGCAACGGAAGCCGGCTTCGCCGGATTCAATGCTGCTGCTACGTTTGCGGGTATGTCGGTGTTGGAGTTCACCAAGTAAATTGGAGTCTCGGAGAGAAGCTTCATGTGGTGGGCAAATTAAACTCTTATATGGGAAGGTTTAGTAGAATTACGATTGTAGTTTCGTGGATTCGACTCAATAAGGTGACATCACAGACGAAGTTTACGACTGTCTGATTGCATAGTCCCCTTAACCATGTTCTGGATTTGTCCTTTTGATCTTACACCATTTTGCTTGATTTGATGGTTTGGCTTTGGAACATCGAGATGATGGTAAGAGCACGAAGGAGAAGGGGACAAGAATTCCCTGTGAGCTCAAATAAGCTGATGAATTAGTATCTTAAACGTTCTTTATGCCTCATAAGCCTGGTGATTCAAGTTGGCAAGTTTGAAAGCACTCATGCATTTCTTGTGTCCAACAACCTCAATAATGATAATGATAGTTCATGTCGGTATACTCGACACCCTTGCATCTTATGCACATCTAAAACCTCCCTGCTGTGAGTAGTTTAAGTTAGCATGTCTCGATGTTCTTGTGTTTCTACATGAATGTTTCAAGTCATTATAACTCGACGTACTCATGCACCTCATGCATCTAATACTCCCTACTATAGTGTTTTAATTTGGCACACCTTGATGTCATCCATAGTTCCATAATAGACGATTTTGAGTTTACCAAATTTGAAACTAGAACCGAACTAGCTTCAGGTAATTACGGTTTTGGTTTAGGATCAAATGATTTCATTTGCCAGACTGATAGTTTCGATTTTGTTTCCAGTTTGGAACCAAAACCACTTGTTTTAAATTTTAATATATCAAAATGACCCCATAACTAGCTATTTATTAAGTCGTCGGAAAGAGTAAATCACTCGGAGGGCCATTTGAGCGCCAACCAATGATCATGTGACAACACAATATATGTGTTTGACACTCGATATGCGAGATTGAAGTTGGCATGTCCTAACGCTCTCATGCATTGTATGTATTTTACATCCATTAAATGGGTGGTTAATGTTGTTTCTTCCTAATATCGATATGTATCTAATAGTCGTACATGAGCAATTCAAATTGGCATACCCTCACACTTATGTAGGTGATTTAAGTTAGCTCAAACCAACAACCTCATGCGTTGGATCCCCCCTAGATAAGTTGTTTTAGTATACATATCCCAATATCATATATGTGTTTGACACTCAGATATACGAGAGATTGAAGTTGGTATGTCCCAATGGTCTCATGCATTGTATGTATTTTACATCCGTTAAATGGGTGGTTAATGTTGTTTCTCCCTAATATCAATATGTATCTAATAGTCCTATATGAGTAATTCAAATTGGCATGATACCCTCACATATCTTATGTAGGTGATTCAAGTTAGCTCACACCAACAACTTCATGTTTTGGATCCCCCCTAAACAAGTTATTTTAGTATACATATCCCAATATCATTATTTGTTTGAAAAAGATTTATTGTAAACTTATTATCATTATTAATGATATTGGAGAGTTAAAGTGGACTACGATCCTATGATTTTTTCCGCATTGAGTTTTGCACGTAAAATTTTAATATTTATTTTTAATAATAAATTGATATTTTGATGAAAAAATTATTTTGATATACAAAGAGAAAAAATTATTCTGTTATAATAATTTTTCCAAACAATACCACAACTTTTGTTTCGAGAATCGACGGCTACGTGATGAGAGCCTATAGCTGTGCAGGTGCATTAAGAATCCTGAGGAAAAAGTGGGGGGAGATGTGATCATGCGCTACCCGAGCCGAGGTTAGTCTTTGCCTGTACTGTGCCAAAGGAGACGATGGCTGAGCATAAGAAATCAACTGGCTTCAAGAAAGGACTTCCTTCGTGCGGTGTTACCTCCAGTCTGAGTATAAGTTGGTCATTGCACGCGTGAAGCCCGAGGACGCTAACTCGGAGGTGGAGGAAGATGCGTCAACATGCCAAAAAAGGTCAAGCTTGATGACAGACTCCTCCTCCTGCTCGCACTTTTCATGTGTCAGCTGGTGAGTGAGAAGCCACCGTAGCAACATCAGTGTTCATATATTCCTCTTTGTGTTTTATATGACCAGCCAGGGATCTTCTAGTCGTGTATGGCTCACTTATAGTTGAGCGTCTTGAGGTGTGCCTTAGTTGGGACTTGGTCCATGAGATCCAAGTTTGATCTCATTGACTAATTTATCTACTACGATTGAAATGCCAATCCAGTAAAGTTCCTGAGATCTTATATTGTGGTATTATCAATATAAGGAAGAAAACAACAATGACAGAATCTAAATCCAAAGCTTCAGACTAGTCTACGAACCGCAGTACTGACGTTTACCACCAGGAGATATGAGCAGAAAGAGAGGCCCATGAAACTGCAGTAATGACATTGAGAGTCTTTGACATGTTTAGCTACTATCGTGTAGCGTAAAGGTCTTAGAAGACTACACTATAGGAAGTAGATAAGCCACAGCAGTGAATCCAAGAGAGATGCATGTGACAGCAGGAGCCATCCTTCCCTTGTCCTTCCTCAAGAAGAGTGCCTCATAGATGGGAAGATTCAGAGCCACTACCACTCCACAAAGAAGAAGTTGGATCAAGAACTGGTCTCCAAAATCCCAATCTGCGACCAGCCTCTGCAACCCAACCACCAAACAGAGAAGGTTGAGCAACGCCGTCGTGGCGATCACGACGAACATCGGCGACGACGATGACGAGCCGAACTCCATGATCTCCTGCTCGTACCTCTTGGAGGCGTCCGCGTCCGCCATCTTCGCCGTGATCGTGAACCCTGTCCTGGGGAACCCCATCACCTTGAGGATGGCATCAACCGTGCCGTAGAGATACGAGGTGATCCTCTTCAGCAACCACATCCTTTGTATGTTCCACCACCCAATTAAGGTATCACCACATGCCAGGGATTCAACCAAGCCATACGCATTCTTGGCTATGGCGACGTAGGCAAAGGGGATGATCCATGGGCTGGAGACCTAAGTTCGGCGTAAAGAAATCAGCTTAAGTTAGTACTGGGGCATGCAAAGGTGGAATTGATGGAGAATCCAATGTGGCCTACCTTTGGGAATAAGGAGATGCCTTTGAGGAGGGACAGGGAAGGGATCGTAACGTAGTAGAGAGTTGGGATGGAATTTGGTGCCCACAAGCCATAGATGCAGTAGGCCATCTGCAGTCCTAGTTTTAGCTTCCCATGGCCTTGTAGGAAAGAGCAGTACTTGGAGAGGAAGATTTGGAAGTTCCCTTCACTCCATCTCTTGTGCTGCACCAGTGTCTCTGCCAGTGTCGACGGAGCAACACCCAAGAAACCTTTCCTTGGAGGATTGAAGTAGACGGATCTCCAACCTCTGCATTGAATTGCTAATCCTGTGATCACATCCTCTACCGGACATCCATACTGCAATCCCATCTGTCATCCCAGAGTTGCAGCTTATTCATCTGAAAACATTATATATATATATATATATATATATATATATATATATATATATATATATATATATAGAGAGAGAGAGAGAGAGAGAGAGAGAGAGAGAGAGAGAGACCTCATTGCCCCAAGGAGTGTTGTGCTCGTAGGTGCAAGTGGCAAGAGACTTGGCTCGCTCTTCCAAGATGAAGGCAGTATCTTCCTTCTTCCTCTTAGTTTCTCTTTTCCAGTCTTCCTTGTAGTCCTTGCTGTACTTTCTCCCACAGAGGACCTCTCTTCTGTGGAAGCATCCAGTGCCGATGTACAAAGGTCCTCCCCAGCTGTCCAAGCCGGCAAGCTCCACCTTGTAGCCCATCCACATTGCACACAATTTAGGTCTTGCCCGACATCTGTTTGATGCTATGAAGAGTACGTAGCGTTTCAAACACTCGATCTGCATGTCGCTCTTACCGCATTGATCACCTTAAAGGCATTGCCATAAAGATCATTCTTGGTGTTGTTCTCATAGTTCTGAGGGAACTGCACAAAGCCAATGTCATGACCCTTCTCTTCATCCAGGAAGAAGCACAGTGCGTCTCTGATGGACTCCACGTTGTTGGAGTACATGTCGCAGTCCACGTTGAGGATGACCGGGCTGTTGCTTATCAATGAAGACACCCTTATCTGCACGTTAGGGGATGTACAGTAATTGCTCGAGTCTTTACCTGAGCAGGTTGCAGTGCAAGAAAGTAAAGCGATCAAGGTTAGGTTACCAAAGCGTTCATGGCGCCAGCTTTGAAGTTGTGATGGTGCTGCGGTCTCTTCTCGCGTGCCATGTACACCAATGTTGGTAACGCAGTGCCATCATCGTCGACCGAACTTTTGTCACTGCTATCTGTCAAGATCTACGAGGGAAACCAAAGAATAACAATGACAAGATGGCAGTAGACTCATCTTGATCGTGCTGCTGACGACACCTGTACCTGAACAATAGGCTGATGATTCCTGGATGTCATCCCAGATTTCCATTCTGAAAAGCCTTTCCGTGCTCTGAGATCTTCATGTACCTTCCCAAGCATGACAACGGCATCTATGCGGCTTTCCATTTCTTTGTATAGGTTCTGCAAGAATTTGTGTCGATCATTAACTATCATGTCGTCGACCGCTCCTTCACATAGACAATTGCTACCTTCATGTAGGACCGCTCCGTGTCGTTGCAGGTATCGCAAGGGTGGGAACGGGATGAGAAGTAGGCTGCCGGTGACCGTGGCTCGACCTTGTGCCGCCTGCAAAAAGGGAGCCAATGCCTCGCGAACTGTGCTGCCTCCCAGAGAGCGTAGAACGTCAGCTCCGATCCGGCGTCATCGGAGAGGTACACGCTCAGCTTCTCCGGCGGGTAGTCGTACGCCATGACCGACAGCACGGTGGAGATCACCAGCGCAGGCGGCTCCGCCACAGGGTCGGCGGTGCACACGAAGATGTCCAGCCCCGGCAGCTCGGAGTCATCTCTGCATTTAGCGGCAACAAAACGATGACGGTTATTGTTATTATTATCATCACATACATGGGCCCCTTGAAGCCCAATCCAAAATCCTATGGGCTCTATCCATAAAAGTGATCCTACGCTGTATTGGATAACGTTAGGATGAATGAATCAGGTTCTTAAAAAATAAAAAATATTTATTCTTAAATATAGTTTCAATAAATAATAAAATAAAAATTTAAAATGATATAAAATTATTATTATTAATGATTAAAAAATAATAAAAATTATAAATAATAGTTAAAATATTTTTAAAATTTAATTAAATATAAATTTTTACTAACATAGTATAAATATTCTAACGTCATTGATCTTATCGAAAGAAAAACAAAAACAAAAGGCAAAAAGATAATTTTACTATTCTAGTTAATGACAACAAATAATGTCGGTGGTAGCGAATGGTAGAATCGTTAGGGACCATGAGTAGTTATTGTATATGAGGAGAGTAGCAGCCCACTCTATATTCGTGTTGGCGATCTTTCAACCACTTGACAATTATATCGACACTAACACAAAGAGTAACGAAAGTGTCGCTTGAGGTGATGGTTGTGGATGAGGAGAGTGATAACGAGAGATGAAGACTGCTCTGTATATCCATCAATACCAACGTAGTTGTCAAGTGACCTTTCTGTCATTTTACATTTGCATCGGCATCGACGTAGATACAGAGAAGCTCTTATCTTTTATCGTCACTTTCCTCATTCACAATAGTCACCCGATAGTCATCCTTATCTTTTATTTTTATATTCTTATCGATAAAACTAATAATATTAAAATAATAGAATTAGATGTTTCATTTTTATAACTATAAAATTTTAACATAAATTATTTAAAAAATGTAATGATAGGGGTAATATGTAATCATATCATAAAAAAGTAATTTTATGATATGGAAAAGATGATGGTAGGCAGATGATAATTAAAGAAACATATATCAAGTAGATTAGTGAACAATGTAAATTATATGATTTTCTTCTCTTTCAAATTAATAATAAGATATTTAAATATCTTTACCAATAAATAATCAATCAAATATTAGTTTAATATTTTCGTTCATCTGCTCAAATCAATAGTGGAGGATTCCGTCGGATAAAAGACGAAAGACATAAACGAAGGAGGAAAAGAACACTCCAAATATTGCATTGTGTCGTTGTTTGGTCGTGTAGGATTTCTGGAACCGGAAATGGCAGGGTCACTTGCATGATGCGGATATAAATCAGAAATAATCTTTGTATATGAACAAATACTAGCAAGTCAGCGAAATTAATTGGAACCATAATCAAATAGAATATCAAGATATACATGAAAAATCTCTCCAATTCCACTATGAGAATAATGAATGTACAAATCTCAATCTCTTGCCCTAAACCCTAGCAACAATCACAAGAGAACAATTGGGATACAAGGATCACGTCACTGTCCACGATATCTAAAACCTTCCCAAGTAATCACAGCAAGAGTCTACTGTAGATTTGATCTAACATGAGATGAGAACACTACTAGATGATTGTGTCTTCTTCCCTTTCTTTCTCTTTCTTTTCTGCCTTGTTTTCTTCCTTTTCTTTCGAATCCCGTAGCTCTTCTCTTCTCCCATGTTGCTGTCTTATTTATGCTTTTTTCTGCTTCGAAAACGTAACTACCATACCCCCTTAATCTTAATTAGGATTAGGTTAAGAGGGGTGTGGGTTGTGGGCTGTGGGCTGCCAAGTTCACTATGGGCTGAATTTGTGGGCTGTCCAAACCCACTATGGGCTGAATTTGTAGGCTGCCAACCCGTAGTCTCATCTCAGTTGACAAAGATGATTGATGTGTGAGGCCTCCTCCAAAGTTTTATGCCAGCTATCAGATCATATCTCTATAAGTAGATCGAACCTCGAAGACAAGGTCAATCTCTACAAGGAGATCACTTTCAGCTTATATAATTGTCTCGGCAACTACTCTCTCTCAACAACCATTCGATGCATCACTCACCCACTTTAGAAGGACATATTTTATTCTCGTCGGTGTAACAAAACCAACAAGGTTATGGTAATATTCTTTTCAGCATAATAATCAGTAAATATGTTTTTTTTTGGTTTGGTCAACCAGGAAAACAGTGATCCTTAATCAAGAATAGAATCTGACTTCACAATCAAGATATGGAAGCATCTGAATAGAGTTCATGATCTATCTTCCGAGGTTCTAATAGCTACTTTCTAACATGTGCAGTTGAGTCGAGAGATCGAGTTGTCGTCAAAGAATGATATGTTTCATGGACTTGATCATGGATTTAAATTTGTTAAAGAATGATAAAAAAAGGTTAATTTCATCGAAAGAATGATTCATTCGAAGTATATTTAGTGTAATATATCTTTGAAGACTATATAAATATTATAATTATAAAAAAAATGAGTAAAAGATAAAATATTTTACCTTATTTTACGTGATAATCCTATCATTTGTATCTATCTATCAATTCAATATTCACTTCTTATGAAGAACTGTATAGAAGAAACAAGGTAGAAAGAGAGCCAAGTGAGAGAGAGTGGCTGTGACTTACATCTCAGAGAGTCTCTCCTTGAAGGTGTGGCGATAAATGGGATTCCAACGCACGGACTGAGTGATGATCCAGTAGAAAGTGAACCAGAGCTCTGCTGCAAGCATCCCCATCCATGCCCACCTCCCTTGTTCCCCTCTTCCGGGGATGTTAGTTGCTCTGTAGAACAAGACCAGGCAAATGCTCACAAGCATGGAGCTGGCAAACAGCTTGTAGGCAGTCCTTCCCTTTGCTCTCTCTGTCCCAAAGAGAGAGAGGAGTCTCCTCTCTGCCATATCTCTCTCTCTCTCTCTCTCTCTCTCTCTCTCTCTCTCTCTCTCTCTCTCTCTCTCTCTCTCTCTCTGTGTATGTGTCTTTCTTTGCGTGTATGATATAGTGCTAGTTAGATTGGTTATCCAAAGAGACTAGTGGCATGAAATCAACTACAAGTCACTACCCTTTCCTTCTCTCTCACGAACGCTGACTCTCTTTCTTTGCTGCAATGATTCAGAGCTAATTCGGCCGTATACAAAGAGACGAGTGACACGAAAGAGATGAGTGGCCAGATAAAAGTGTTTTGTTTGGGTGTATGATTCTAGTGTTAGATGGCCACATAAAGAGATGAGTGGCATGAAATTAATTATACGTTGGTTCATCAACAGCGACACTAAGACAATAATAAGATAGTAATCTGAATTATTTGGAGTCAGTTGCATGAATCTCTTATTATCATTGAGCTATATAAAAAATTAAATTATTTATTAAGTTAAAATTTTAATATTTATTTTTTCATATTATTTATAGTTATTATTTCGTATCTTCTAACCATAATATCTACAAGTCTTGTACTCAATATTATATATATATATATATATATATATATATATATATATATATATATATATATATATTATAGTAATTGAATTTTATAGTATATAAAACCTAAAATGGCATATGATAAATTTTATACTTAAAATATTGATTATGTGATGATGAATAAAATTTATTTAATAAAAATTTAAAATCTCATTCGGTAAATTTTCACACACAAAATACATTAGTAAATAATAATATAAAGATCAGGTCAAATGATTGTATCTTTTTTACCTTTATCAAGAAAGATAAAAAGAAAAAATTTCTATTATCTTAGAACTACATATATGTATGCATGAATGAAATTTTAGATCATATGACTCAAATAAAATATATTATAAATATAATTAAATTTTGATTATGATTATCGATCAATAATAAGGATGTTCAATTATGATAGAATTCTTTAGAAGATGATCATGATGGGAGACTTTTATAATTATTTATTTTAGACTTTATACTTTTGCTTATAAAAGAAAAAGATCTCATGGGGACTCGAAATTCATAGGAGATATGAATACGTGATATTATTAAGATTTACACATCTTCTCTCATCTCTTTTTATCCTTAATCTATCGCTCATAGTGACTATAACACCCCTGATAGTCCAACATCGAAAGTGGACAAGATTAAGATTAACTTACAAGGGTCTGATGAGTGTATTAATATCAACTTCAGCTTAAACATTTTGGTCAAGGGTTTCCTGTAGACGGAGTCAGAGGATTCGTCACAGCGTGGAGCCTTATAACACCCTTGATTAGTCTCATATCGAAAATGGGCAAGATTAAGATTGACTTATAAAGATCTGATGAGTGTATTATTATCAACTCGCAATTCTAAATTTCTTTATCATCAAAAAAATTGTTTTTTAATTTAAATTTTATTATTAAAATATTTCACACAAGCACAAGTATAGATTTTATGTTTACATCAACTTTATAAAATATAAATCTTGTTGACAAATAGAATGAATCTTTAAGCCGCACTTGTTGACAAATAGAATGAATCTTCTAGCCGCTTACATCCTATGGTATCACTGATTGCAGTAAGAGACGATTACTTCATGTTCTTTCTCGATGCATTGACAGATTAAGCATGATCATCACCATGTCCATTGAAATCTTTGACGGACCAATTCAAGTATCAACCATCAGTCCCTCTCTCTCTCTCTCTCTCTGTCTCTGGAAGGACGAACTCGATGGTGGCTGAATTGTCCCAAAGACAATGACTCTCTTGTCCTGGTGCATCGACCACCTGCTGGTTCTCATCTCCCAGTCCTTGCAAGCACAACCGGGTCAAAAGTGTGGAGGTCACAATCCAGAGGAAGAGAAGTTTGATCTCGGTTCACCCAATTTGAACTTATCCAAGGCAAGCCTCCAAGCTTGTCCCTTTGTGGATGATGACAAGGAAGGCAGAGGCAATCGGTGAGAGACAGCCAAAGCCAACCAGAAGGTAGATAATAAATGGCAACCTCTTTTTCCTTGAGCGCAGTAGCAGATACGGCATCAGCGCAGAAATAATATTCTAAGTTAAATCAAGAATCACGGCGTTTGTAGGTCTACTTCGAATATGCTTTTATTATTTTAGATGATTCGCTGTTATTTTATTCTATTAAAGAATTTGTCACAAATAGTTTTTGACTACGTATTTATCTCAACATATTTATTTATTTTTTTGATATTATTTTTTAAAATATTTGCACTCAAATTAAAGAATTTGTCACAAATTATCTCAACATATTTATCTATTTTTATATTATTTTTTTAAATATATATACTCAAATTAATAAAAAATGACTAATCTAACATACATTTTATATTTTTATTTAATCACTTAAACAAAATTATTATCTTTTAATCATCTTATTTTTACTTTATGAATGTATCCAAAATAGCTAAAACCTTTATCCATAATAAACTATTATAATATAGAACTCATGTGTCACGGTTTCTGGTCAATTTCAGCTTAGCTAAGGGATATTTCTCGTCAATCTTGAGATCAATGATGATCAGGTTTTCTAACTTCGGATGCTGATAAGAACAACATTTTTCTCGACACCACTCACAAATTGGCTTGGAACTTTGTGTCACCGCGAGCAACATTTGAATGGTCAGTGAGTTGGAAAGCAAGTGAATAAAGCACACTCCTAAAGAGGATTAGCAGTGTTGACACATCATGCTTAATCAAAATTTTGAGATGATAAATGGAACATGTCATTCGATTGCAACATTAGAGTTAGTCCCATCGATTGCAACATTAGAGTTAGTCCCAGGAAATTTATCAAAGGATAATTTTGACAATCAAACAAAGACAATAAAATAAAAAAAATAAAAACGACAAATACACCAAATTTACGTGATTCGATCAATTAACTTTGACCTACGTTAACATATGAAAGATGAGCAAATCACTATTATAAAAAAAACTATTACAAATATCTAAAAAAAATATTTTTAAATCATAAAATATCCGAAAATACTAAACAAGAAAAACCTCAACTATAAGCTCAAATTATTTAACTGAGTATGGACTTAAACCTAAAGCAAACACTTAGGTTTTTCTTGTGGTACCACTTATGATATATTTGACTTCAAAGCCCAGACCCTTATTTATAGTTTCAATAGGAAATAACAAGCCTGATTTTCCCGATGTGAGACTATGGGACTTGCCAAACAAACAACAATCATGAAAAAACAAAATAACCGCATTTGAAGTCCAGAAAGAATCTTTAGGACAAAACAATTCACCTTCATCTGCACCATATATGAGCGAGGGAATTGTGTGGCTCAGTCTTCATGCCGAACTTGTTCTTGTATGGATACTTCGATTGCATCAGGCGTGAAGAAGCAAAATAGTTGCATTTGCTGTCCAGCTTTACGACAAAAGCTTTAATTCCCACTACAGTATCAGCCAGAAAAGCAAGAATCCATCGGACACTGAACTGCTTATGAATGAAGGATGATTGATAAATTCGGATTGATTGGTATATTATTACATACTTGATCCCGAACAGCTCAACGCAGAGAGGGTTCACAAGAAACTGCTCGAAATCCAGGCTTTGGCCGTTATCCATCATATATATATTTTTTTTTGAGGAAAAAGCACATTTTTCACAGCAGACTTTGGAGGAGGTTCAACTTTCCAAAGCAATCAAGCTGGTCCCCATCTTGTATCATTGCCAGAAAGGAACTAATAAATGATATAACTTGGAGGCAACTGCATCCATATTGTTTTTCCAATCTACCAGGTCGAAAGTCTTCAATCTTGTCCAGTAAACCAACTAGCTCCAGTGTGCAGTTGTGAGGAAGCACAAGCTGCAGAAGTGAGTGTAGTGTTGAGTTGAGTAACTGAGAATTCCTGCAATCGATATGAGACGTGTATCAGGAGATCTGCTGCAAAGAGGCATCAGAATCTGAACTGTCCTTCCAATACTCCTCTTGTAATCAAACATGGAAGTTTCCAAAGCTGAATGTCCTACCAAAAAGTCTTATCTCAATCGTGAGGACCCTCTAGGAAGAATAGGTCTACCAAAAAGCCTGTTGGTCCCATGTCCTGCATGAACTGCTATAAGTTAATGTTAGCACTAAAACGACGCATTCATGATATAGATACTTAGCATGATCAACTAAGTTATCACTCTAGTATTGCCTGATAATGTGCAATTAATCAGACATAAGGTAATCACTCTAGATTTATGGTGCTCAATGACAATAAAAGATCTACATAGCTGATCTCAAATAGTTGGGTCATTCCAACTAGTTGTTATTGCTACTGTTATTCTTAAGACCTTCATGGGACCCTTCTATCGCTACTGTCATTACAACTAGTTGTTGTTATTGCTGCTGTTGTTCTTAAGGCCTTCTTCATGAGACCCTTTTATCGTCCTCCTAGGTACCTTCACTCTAGATTTATGGTGCTCAATGACAATAAAAGATCTACATAGCTGATCTCAAATAGTTGGGTCATTCCAACTAGTTGTTATTGCTACTGTTATTCTTAAGACCTTCATGGGACCCTTCTATCGCTACTGTCATTACAACTAGTTGTTGTTATTGCTGCTGTTGTTCTTAAGGCCTTCTTCATGAGACCCTTTTATCGTCCTCCTAGGTACCTTGCTTGTGAATATTTCATTTATAGATCCCCAACACAGATTCTTTTCAAGAAATGGTTCATTGCAATTTTACTTGTTATCATGGTTTGGGCCATCCGTTTTAGTATTCCTTTAAAGATTTAACACTGCTCCTAGTCACTGTGTATTACCACTATTACCACCTCATACTTTTTCTCAAAATAAAGTTTAAATTATTTCCTTATGAAAATTTTTTTGCAAGTGCCATTCAGAGCAAAGTTCTTCAAAGAAGAAATAACTAACCTAGGACACATTGTGATAATTGTTAAACCTCTTTATTTGCAAAGCCAAAACCTCAAGAACTTAACCAGTCAATTCAAAGAATTTAAGAGGCATAATTTTCCAAGGAATCTGATATGTTCTCACCATCTCCAATAATATCTTGAAAGGGAAAGCCCATGTTAGTAACAATAATCGGAATAATAACCAGTGTAAGACTGTCAATGCTACAACAAAATATTCAGGAGTCGAAGCTATTCACAAGCTTTTGAAGAATCAACTTGTCAGAATTTAATGAATTGCTCCGAAGAATCTTGGACACCAATATTGAGAAAAGAAAAAAGAAGACAAGGTTATCAGCTCCTATGACAGACTTGAAAAGAACATTTTATTACTATCCCTTCGCTCTCTTGGACCAGCCAAAATATACTAGGGCAAAAATAATCCACTCATCTGAAATAACAACTAGAACACAAGGAACATCTGTAAATTGAGTTGAACATAAACCAAAAGAAATGAAAACAACCATATGAAGGAATGATGTCATCATTTCAGGAATAACAAATGTATCAGTTTATTTTTTAGAGTGAAGAGCAGCTAACCTGAGTCAAGACATTACCACATTTCGAGTTTGTTTTGCTTGTGTTTCTTCCAACTACCAATGCATCTATCTTGGCTACTCGTGACCATCATATGCATCTGCATTTATTAAATATCAGTATGATTTTTGTAAATATTAGTTTAATTTTTGTCGTTTAGTTGTACAGACCAGAACCCCTCCAAAGCACATTATGTAACTCATGGCCAACATTATCAAATTCAGAGAAGATGGGAACATTCTTTTGTAAAAAGAAATACCAGTGACAGCATTAGATAACAGAAATGTATATGCTGATTCTTAGGCAAGCTTTTCTTATTCTTGTCTATACCAATGAAACAAATGTAACAAAGAAAATAAGCATATTTGTATTATTATCTAAATCAGTAAGAAATTTGAAGTTCTAAATACTGTATTACACATACCTCACCAAGAACCCTAAACTCGATTTTCAATAATTTAAACTTTTTTAAGATATATTTTCACATACAAATTTCTTATTTCCATGCCTAAGCCATATGACATGATCCATCCTGGCATTCACAATAGCTATATCGACTTGGTTCATATCTGGAGGTATGGGAAAAATTCATGACCATCAAACTACACTATCTTTAAACATCTGGCCGTCCATGGCCAACTGACTTTTGACGCTAGGCACATAGCTTTTAGAATACCACTGGTTTCTGAGGAAACCACCACCGCTAGAAATCATTAGAACAACGGTGATCCAACTTTGGAATTTTCCTTCTAATCCATTAATTCTTGATAATGACCAATGGATTTTTTTTTTCTTTTTGGTTTACATCCGAAGAGGATTCTCTTGGTATTCTTAAAGAAGGGCCATGGTCGATCTGTGCGAAGGTCTTACATCTCATCATGCCTTGGAAGGCCAATTTCCAACCTATGATGGAAAATATGAACACTGCTCCAGTGTGGATTCCATTTCCTGGACTCCCCTTTGTAAATTGCTGCCGTACATTGCAACAGCCTCATACAAGTAGGCAGGAACTTGTGCAGTTTAGTCTGAGTAGATACCTGTGCCCTTGTACCTGTATGCACAATCAATGATTTTTATTCTACTTGAAATAAGCTTTTAGCCTTTTACAATATAATTGATTAAATAAGCTTCAAAAACTGAATTAAACAGAGCAAGTTCTGAACAGAAAACATGATGCTGAAATCTTTTTCATTATTGTAACCTTTAAGCATCAAGGAAGAGCAAATTACTGCTCGATTAACAAAATATGTTTCTATAGATGACAAATTCCCAACCAAATGAATCATAAATAAGTGAAAGAAAAAAAACAAACCTATTCAGATGTCAAGGATGGTTTACTATCACAGGATACTATCAGTCTCAAGACAGTTCTTTGAAGGACATCTGACACCATTACAAGGATGCTTCATAAGTCTTCCGGTGTAATTCCACCAATAAGTATCCATACAAGGGAAGGGAACATTTAAAAGTTGCCACAGGAATTACCATGTAAGATGCCAATTAAGAAGGATCATTTCTCCAGTATGCTTGTTTCCCCCTGACTTAGTTCAGAAGTGTACTTGGCCATCAGAGCAAGTGTCTGAGGAGTAGGATAGCAGTTCAATTCCTTCATGATTGTAAACATCTCAGAACATTCATTCACATAACCTTTTTTAAGTACACCATCAATGAGAACTTTCCATACAACCTCATCAGGATTATAACCTTTACCCATTAAGTCACAGAAAAATAATTTAGCTTGCTCAGAGTTTCTTTCATCACAGAGCCCTGAAAGAAGAACCTGGTAGGATTCCAACTGAGGAAGATAGCCACATTCTGACATGGAGTTCATAAAAGTTGATGCCTCCATATACCGGTTTAACTTGCAGCAACAAATAATGAGAGAGTTGTAGATGTCTCCGTTGGGTAATAAACCTCCTTTTTTCATATGAGACAACATCAGATATGCTTCTTCCAACCGTGCCACCTTGCAGAAGCCTGCTATGAGGGCACCATATGTAACAAGATTAGGAGCACAATCAAACTGTTCCATCTCCCCTAAAAACTCCAGAACTATTGCTACATCTATTTTCTCCCACAATTCTGAACTACTAAGGACAATGTTTTCCTGCTTGCCTTTCAAGAAATGCTCGAGCAAAACTGAGTAAGTCCAGTAGTTTGGATGGCATGCAGAATCGATCATGTTCTTGAGAGCAGAAAATGCACGATCCATGTACCCCATAGTTCCAAATCCATTAATCAATGTGTTATATGTTACCAAATCAGGAAGAATTCCTTTATTCTTCATCTCTGTTACTGTACTTTCCGCCTCTTCTACCCTTCCCTCACAGCAATAGGCATGGACGAATGCAGTGTAAGTGTGTGCAGTTGGCTTACAACCTGAAGAAAATATTTGGTTCAACATCTTTTTAGCATGATCATAGTCCCCTTTATAGAGCATCTCATCAATAAGAATCGTAAAAGTTACAGCTGTAGGCTCTACACCTTTTTTGGACATAGTCCCCAGCAGTGACAAGGCTTCTTGCAATTTTCTTTCTTTGCAAAAGCCATCTATTAACACACTGTACGTGAAGGTGTCTGGCAAGCAATCATCTAAACTCATTCTCTTAAGCAGGGAATAAGCAAAATCAATCTTTCCTGATTTGCATAGGCCATCTATTAGTGCAGTATACATGACCTTGTTTGGAATTACATCTTTTCTGGCAAGAGAGGAAAATAAAGCATAAGCTTCACCAATTCTGCCGTCCTTGCAGAGGGCATCTATTAAAATAGTATATGTCTGCTGATCAGCGACCAAACCTTTTGCCTCCATTGAGTTGAGTAATCTGAGAGCATCATCCATATAACCCTCCTGGCACTGCCCATTAATCAAGTTGGTGTATGTGATTATGTTTGGAGTTGATCCACCTTCAAGCATCTTGGATAACAAACTCATCGCCTTGTGCACGTTTCTCTCTAGACAAAATCCATAAATCAGCTCAGTATAAGTCCAAGCATTTGGTTGACACCCATATGACTCCATCATCTCCACAACCTGTAGTGCATCGTTCATCTTCCTTCTCTCACAAAATCCACCAACCAAAGCAGTATAGGTGACAACACTTGGAATCAAACGTCTATCAAACATCTCCCTTAGCATTTTTACAGCATCATCTAGTCTATTCTCCTTACACAGGCCATCAATCATCATTGTATAAGTCCATGCATCTGGTTTACATCCATTTGATTCCATGAGTTCCATAACTCTCAAACCATCAGCAATCTTCCCATGCTTGCAATATACATGTAAGAGAGCGCTAAATGTAAAGACATTAGGACCACAACCCCTTGCAATGGCCTCATTCAGCAATGCCTCAGCATCCTCAAGCCTATTCTCCTTACAAAGACTCTGAATGACTATTGAATAAGTCCATTCATCTAGCTTGCAACCATTTGATTCCATTAGCTTCATAACCCCATAAGCAGCTTCAAATTTCCCTCTCTTACAGTAACCATCCAGCAGAGCATTGTAAGTCACATTGCTAGGAACCAAACCTCTATCAAAAATCTCATTCAACAATTTCTCAGCATCATCAAGCTTTCCCACCGTGCAAAGACCATCTATCATCACCGTGTACGTGTGGACATTAGGGTGACATGCATCACTTCCCATCTTTAAGAACAAGCTCAAAGCCTCATTTACCCTAGAGTGCTTACAGAGCCCTTGGATGAGGATGGTGTATGAAAATTCGTTTCTCCGGCGACCCATCTGTGGCATCATCAAGAAAATCCAACAAGCCCTGTCTAATTTCTTGCTCCGACAGTGCCCTAAGATCAAAAAATTGTACGTAAATCTATCTGGAGCCAAACCAGATTCCAGTAAGCACCTAAGATACTGTTTTGTTTCAGCCAGATTCCCTTCCATGCAATAGGCCTTGATCATCGTATTGTAGGTAACAAGGTCAGGCAAAACTTGATCATTATTAATCTGCCGGTACATATCGTTCATCTCCTCGATCATTCCATACCTGCCGAGGGACATCAACAGCGTGTTGTAACACCAAATAGAGGGCCTGAATCTGACACCGCCACCTGCTCTGTTGATCAACTTAAATGTCTCCAATGCTGTGCGCACTTCCTCGACGGAATAACACGATTTAATCATAAAGGTGACAACTTCGTCAACCTGGAAGCGAGATTTCGATCGAAGGAGTACGTGGACCAGGGAGGCATAGGACTCTACACTGTGCCGGTATCCTGGACGCTGGCCGATCCATTGGAAGAACGCGAGCGCCGACTCGGCATCGAGGGAACCGCCCTGGAGCAGCTCGGCGACCACGGGCGGGGTCACGGAGCGAGCCAATTTTTTCAAAGAGCGATTCTTGCACCAGTGCGGCCGGGAGAGAAGATAGGATAGGCGGGCGACGAGAAACGAGCCGGTGCTGGGTTTCTCTGGTGGCAGGGTCTCGGCTAGTAAGTCTTCGGCGGCGACGGCGGAGGAGGAGGAATACCGAGAAGAGAAGGGTCGTATGGAGGAGGAGGAGGTTGATAGTAGACCAGGGGTGGGCTTGCTGGCCGTGACGGCAACCGCCCATCGTCTTCTCATGCTAGGTTACGGTTTAAGGGTTCAGTGGTGGGAGAAAGCTTAATAGTGGCGGTCCAACGAAAGCGCCCGGTTCGAATTCGGGGATTCGGGGTCTCATCGGGACAGATTTGGCTCGACCCAAAACAGATTCGAGTCCGGTTGCCCAAATCCAGCCGAGTCCGCGGTGTACTACCGGAGAAAGGAGAGTCGATAAGGTCACTGTTGATGAGTCTCTTCCCCTTCGCAAGCGATCACCGGTCGGTCTCAGTGAGGATAGAGAGCGCAAACTGTCGCAAGATGGTAAGTCTACTTTTATGAATCCTATTCCTAATGTCACTCCTGATCAGATTTGGCTCTTAAAACCATCTCTAATGAATTGGAAGAAGATTCCACTACGCCTCCCTCCGCCGCCGGCCTCCGGCCGCCGAACGGCCGAGGGATCGACCATCCGCGTCCGCCGGGATCCTGGCGCTGGATCCCCTCGCCCGCCTCGCCCTCTACATCGCCATGGCGCACGCCGGCCTTGCCTTCTCCCTTCTCCTTCTCTACGGCCTATACCGCGTCCTCCACGGCTTCGTCCGCCCCCTCCAGTGGGCGTTTCTCTGCTCCATCCCTCTTCGTGAGCTCCAGCGCGCACTTGTGGCCTTCTGGTCCCCAACCCTCCGCCTCGGCCTCCTCCCCGCCCTCCTAGCTGTCCCTGCTGGCCCCCTCCGTTCCTCCGCCGGCACCCTCGCCGACCTCCGCTCTGCCCTCATCCACCCCAGCAAGCCCGCCCCCCGCTCCCGTGACAGTAGCTACGGCTTCTCCCGCCTCATGCGCTGGCTCGTTTCCTTCTGGGCCTCTGTTGTCTGCTATGAGCGGCTTGGCCCTGCTGGTCCTGCCCTCTTCGCCCTTGGCCTCTCCCTCGCTGGCCCAGCCGCCACCTCTGTCGTCATACACGCCAGCTTTGCCACGGGGCGGTCATCCATACCCAGCGGCGGCAGGGTCCTCACGACTGGCGTCCTAAAGCATTTGAACACCATCGTCGCCATCAGCTTGATCGGCGTAATGATCATCGGGGCCATTGTTGGCGGAGTCTTCTTCTTATATAAGATTGGGGTTGAGGGGAAGGAAGCCGCGATGTCACTGAAATCTCATGTTCAGAAGAGCAATTAAGCTGAGAAGATCGGATTCAAGAAGTGGATGGATGATAATGATCTACCGGGCCTCGTTGTTCAGTATTCGGCCAAGCTTTATGACACAGTCTGGCAGCAAATCGATGATTTGGCTGTCCAGTATAATCTGACTGACTTTGCCAATGGCTTCTGGCATTTCTTGTTAGGTTGGTCGGCACATCCTTCTGTTGAGACTTGGACAGGTTTGACAAGATCGCCGCCACACCCCTACGCTGTCAAGCTCCAGGCTCTGAGCATGCATGTCAAGAACCATGAGTGGGCTGTGATATACAGAGAATTGGTTTTCATCTTTAGGGAATTGTTGATTACCAGAGAGGATTTGGTGGTGAAAGCTAAAGACCTTGCTTTACAGGGTATTGAGGTCTCAAAGCCGGTGCTTCTGAGTAGTACTTCGGTGCTTGGTGGCAGTGCTAACTTAATGTTCTCCATTGGTCTGAAATTTGTCTCAGGCACGGTGGAATTGTTAAATTTTGTCTCCCAGTTGATGGTTTTTCTCTGGGTGTTGTTTTATCTCATCACATTGGAGTCTGGTGGAGCTACGGAACAAGCCATTGGTATGATTCCCATCTCCAAATCTATGAGGGTTCGATGTGTTGAGGTGATTGACCATGCAATAAGCAGTGTACTTTTGGCCACTGCGAAGATTGCCATCTTCCATGGTTGCCTTACCTGGCTGCTATTTAGGTTCTTCTTGGTGCATTTTTTGTACCCATCGACCATCCTTGCATTTATCAGTGCCTTAGTTCCTATATTCCCACCATGGCTTTCATCAATTCCTGCTGTGATTCAGCTATTAATAGAAGGAAGATACATATGGGCTGTAGGATTGGCAGCGATACATCTTATGCTGATGGACTATGGCACTTCAGTGGTTCAGGAGGAGATACCAGGGCATAGTGCTTATTTAACTGGCCTTAGCATCAACGGTGGTATGACATTGTTTCCTAATGCTTTAGAGGTTTTATCCAATTTTGTGTTGTTCATGTTGTTTGATATGTTAAAATTGCCTCCTAATTATGATGATTTTTTCAAGGTTATCATGTCAACAATTTTCTTGGATCTAGAAATTGACCAAACAAAAGGAATATTGAATGAAACTGTCCCGAGTCGCTTTTTATTTGACACGTAATATCATCTCCTTTGACATTGTTTATTTGTCTCCCATACGGGCTCCCCAAAGGACGTCTTACTGGCTAGTGGTTTGTTTCCTGTCTGAGGAGGTGGTGATGAATAGAACTGTTGACTAAAGTGCTTTTGTTCTCACATTGATTAAAATGCATATATGTCCATATTCTCACAACACTGTTTATTATTTGATTTTGAAGGTTTACTATGATGTAATTTTCCATGAGAGATGTTTTAGTGTCTGTTAAAAGTATTTACATATAGATATGTAGAAATCCTCCTTGAAAGGTTCTTTCTATATTTGAATAAAACAAACTGTTTATGGTATGAAAAATCAATAATCATATTCCAATTATTAAAGTAGGTCCTTACATAATATTACGTCACCTACCAAAAAGGGTAGTAGGTAGGTATGCATAAGCCTGTTCTTGGTATTTCTGTCTTATAAGAACCTTATACAAAATAAATTACTTCATTTTTGCATTTGTATTTATATTTCTTAAAATTTTAAACCATATTTTCTGGTTCCATGGAATATGTTTCTTCTTATATCAATCAGAACTGCTTGTGTTGGACCTCAGATAAATGATATTTACCTGAATGACATTTTATTGAAGAATCTAATTGGTTTTCTTGTCCTTGACCTGGAGGGAACCATTACGGGTCCTTTAATAATGACGGTTGTTCTTGCTTTAAAAAATTTATATGCAGAATTTGTGCTTGCTGAGTCTGAGGAAAACAGCAATTAGTTCTTTTAAACATGCAACTTGAATGACCACATGTCTTGGTTATTTTCATGTGGTTAATTTATACAATAGCAACTCAGGAGTGTTAGGATCAGGAGTCGACACTAAGAGGGGGGGTAAATTAGTGCAGCGGTAAAAACTACGTTGGTTTGAAAAACTTCGTACGATAAAAACCGTTTCCGACGAAAAATCGATTTCAGAAACTTAACTTGAAAGCGTACGTAATGAATTGAAGGGAGTAAATACTTAAAGAGGTTTGCAGTAAGGTAATAGCAAGAATAAAATACAAACTAGAGAACATGGCAGTTTTAGAGTGGTTTGGTCAACGTGACCTACATCCACTTTCGGCTTCCTTCTCCAACGAGGTCACCGGCGTCCACTAGAGGCCTTCCTTCAATAGGCGAAGGCTAATTACCTTTTACACCCCTCTTCTCCTTTTACCGGGTTTAGGAGACAACCCTTACAAGCACTCACTTACTCTTCTCTCAAACCAGTCTAACACTTAGAAGAGGAAGAGGAGATCACACAAGATTTTAGCAGCGTTTCTTTCTTTTTAAACTCTTTGTGCTTGTGTACTTTAACCAGGGACGAGAGGGGTATTTATAGGCTTCAAGTTGATTCAAACTTGGAGCCTAAAACTTTCCCATTACCCGGGCACGGGCGGTACCACCGCCCAGTGTCAGTCTGACACTGACACTGCCCTGGGCGGGACCACCGCCCAGGTCTGGCGGTACCACCACTTGGGGGGCAGTGCTGGTCGGTACCATCGCCTGGCACCCTGCCAGGGGCGGTACAACCGCCCAGACTGGCGGTACCATTGCCTGACACAGTCTCGAAGACTGTGCCACGACGGTGAGACTTCTTGGGGCATTGTTTGGGCCTTTTATTGGGCTCAACATAATTCTTATATGGGCCTAGCTGGCCCCTAATTGGGTTAACCCAAATCCAAGCCCAATTACGTGCTAACTACGAAATCCTAAGACATTTGCTAAGCTAAACAAATCCCTATGTCTATTCTTTCAGCGAGCTTCCGGCGAACTTCCGACAATCTCTCGGCAATGTTCCGGCAGGCTCCCGGCAAGCTCCTGGACTTTAAGACGATCTTCTTGGCGAGTTCCGTCGAGCTTCTCTGGCAAGCTCCGAGACTTCTCAGCTGGTTCCTCTAGAACTTTCGACGAACGTTCGGACTTCCGACAAACTCTCGAACTCCCAACGTAATCGTGTCCTTGACTCCGAGACTTCATTTTGCTTCATGCCTTGCTATCGTAGTTAATCCTGCGCATGTAAAAACACACTTCGATCTAGACAATTAATACTAAGCATTAATCGAGTTGTCCGGCATATCATTGGTCCCTCGACGCTTCGTCCAATTCTTCGGCGCATCGTCCTCTCTTGTGGCCTATTGCCCAATCGGCCAGTTGACACTGCAACTCCGATATCCTTGGCGTAATATCCGCTCTTCTTGGCCCGAAGCCCGAATCCACGACCCGAAGCCTTCTATCGATACGTTGACCGATCCACCGGCCCGACGTCCAATTTCTGACATATTCCTCCGGCCCAACATGATTCTTCCTGCTTTAATTGTCTCATCCTGATCGAAGTATCCTCACTCAAAACGCAGATTAAAACATAAACATATATCGATTGGTTTCATCATTAAAATCCGAGATTCAACAAGGAGCATATCAATTGAAGAGAGCATCTGTTACTCACTGGATTTTGCTCTAGGTGTGTTATATTCTTATTAATTTTGCTTTTGTAGAATGGTTAGATCATCTTAATGTGTGGTTATGCAAAATATCAATCTTTTTTCATTGTTTTTGAGTGATGAGAAAATGTACATTCTGGATACTAGTATTTTTCATCAGATGCAGTAAACTCTTCTCTTTTTATTTTTTTATTTTTTATGTTTTGGCTGTGCCATTTTATAAGATTATATTCATTTTAAACATTCTTTTAGTGCAGATTAATTTATTCATTTTTTAGAAATTAATTATTTACACAAAGCAATTCTTGACGAAAAATCTTGTCTCAAAATTTGGCCCATGATATGGACAAGTATTTTTCAAAGAACTGAAAGTATTATTCTAAAAATAAACTGAAAGGAATAGTTGTTGAGACAACATCCAATTCTGTTTTATTCCACCTGGTTTGGACAAATAGCATGAGACATAATTTTACACAGTGCGGTCAATCTTTTTAATATGTTGAAGCTCTAAGGTAGATTGGATGTACTATAATGTAGCATATGCATGACGTGAATATTTAACAACGGTTACTTTATGGCTGCAGCAGGCTAAGTCAGATAACTACTGCTTGCTGAACCCTGAAGGTCCAGCAACTATGTTGCTTTGTGCATTTGTCATTTGTCAGCCACTATAATGTGTAACTTTGTTTACATCAACTATGTTGGCACATTTACAGCAAGAGGAAAGCTGGACATCAACTAGTGTCAGTCCAGTAAGTAATTCCTTGCATCGAACATCTCCTATTTATTTATACTACTGAAAATGGTCTGCTGAATGAGTCATTGGGTTTCCTTTCATTAGAAATGAAGTAACCAAGTAGGATTGTGGAAAAAAGTTCAGTTTTACTATATTGAGATACCTAATTGCTAGATTGCTAGAGGATCTATCATTTATGCATGGGATTGTTCGTTGAGAAGATTTTTTTGTTGCATGTTTCATGCATTAGTTGAAACAAATGAATTTGCAGAAAACAACAATGGGTTTGTTCCGAGTAAGATGTGATTTTGATATTTCGAGCTATAGAATATGTTTCTTGTTAAAACCAGTCAACAAATAGATGTGTCGAATGTGATCGTCAACCATAAGTATATCTGATTTGTTTAAAACTTTATTTAGTAAGAAGTATTAGCAATTTTTCCGCACTTTACAAGTCTCTTGACCTTTTTGAATATGCCTGCTATGTCTGTCTGATGTTCTAATTTTTGAGTTTATTCCAACAAAGCTACCATTATGGAGTTCAATGATTCCAGAGTTTGATGCTTCCTGCACATGTTTTCCTAGATAACAGTACAGACTGGAACAAGAGATGGGAGCATGACAGAATTTGTTCTACGAAAAGAAAAAAATTATTTCTTGAACTCATAGAGGTTTTTTATCCTACTGACGCCGTAAGATTTATCGACAGCCTGTGCTAGTGATGCTGCTGGTAAGGCCTGAATCATCTATACTGTATGGTTTTCGATACCACAGTTGCTAACCCACATGTAGTTGGTAAGATAAGCCACTAAGGATTAACCACCTAGAAATGCCAGTATAATATATAGGATTAACTTTAACTTTAGCCGGGAGTTACCATTAATCTATGATGCTTTTGCAGGTGCTTGTTATATGGGGAATAATCTGGAGAATCAACCAGCAAAGGTTTGACCACATGGAAATGTATAGCATTTAACTTTATACCTTTGAGGGTAGGTACAAGTTACCATCACCTTTTTATGATTCTTTTGCCAGATGCTATCTTTGTGAGGAAATAATCTTCAGAACAGATGCCATTTAGCCTCATCAACCAAAGCTTTTCATTTCCAGTTGATGAGATATCATCTACAACCTACAAAACAAAAGCTTGGGAAAGGTAAAATAACACATCCTGTTATTCTTCCAACTTATGTTTAGGAAGATAAAAGCAGTGCTGAAATTTTTTAACATAAAGTTACTTGAGTGATTGTGGGACAGTGCTTGGATTATCGGTTTTGATGATAGGGAAGTCCATAATCATACTTGTTTCTTGGAATGCATTCACAAAGCTCCACACTTTGATGGCACAATTTTCCACTGAGATCATCTTATTCCTTGTGTAAACTTCTGTTATTCTCATCTCTTTATTCTTGCCTTTTCTCCCTTCCTACCTCTGCATGTGCTCTCCCTTTTTCAATTTATCTTCTTGTAGACTTGCATGACTTATACATTTCATATAAAAGAGACATGAGTTATTCTCTTATATCATTCCTTTGTTTTTATGGGAATTGATGCACCCATATTTTTTCATGCGCTTGAGAAAAAGAAACAAGTGTGGCACTGTTCGTCCTCCAAATTTTCTGCTATTATTTGCTTTCTTGGGATCTGTTTGTGAGACTGTAATCAGTGTTTTACCATGGAACTTAAACAAGTAGATACCTTTTTTTGTGAAATAAAATCTTTACTCTTTCGTCAGTGGATTTGATGTACCACAAATCATTATTTTAAATGTAAAATTTATCTCTTTGAACTCTTATCTATTTTACAGATAATCATTAAAATGCTTCTTTCATTTTATAGATGCATCAAATTACATAGAAATCCATCTGGTCCATATGGGTTTAGCATGTCTCTCCCTCCTGTGACTTTGGTCTTGTTGCTCTTTGATGCCTCACATTATCTCAAACAATCTGGTAAAGAAGCATTATGATGTTGCATCAACCGGGGAAAGATAGGCTGTGGAAGAATCAAAGGTTCAGTGTATTAAGTTTGGTCTCGATGCACTTTGTTATGTGACACATCTGACGGAATCTAGGAAAGAAACATCATGTTGAGTCTCGTCATCCTGTGAAAGGTTCATTGCAGGAGATGAAGGGTCCAAACTACAATTCCATGTAGTGTGCCATGTCTTCATGTGTCACCTTGGTTTCTAATGATGAGTATGATTTGCTTATGGAGCTATTATTTGAACTGTTCATAAGCCTATAACAAATCTTAATTGCTTTGTAAGGCCACTAAACTATGCGAGAAGTGTGATACATATGGACTAATTATATATTATCGTTTGTAGTTAATTGTTTTTAACATTTTGATTTTTATATTTAAAAATATTTTATTGACATATCTATAGTTACGAAAGTGAAACAGGTTCGTTTATTTTAACATCGTCGATTTTATTAATGAACATATAAAAATAAGGAGTAAAAAAATAATTTTAATGTTTCAGTTAACGGTAGTGGACAACGTTAGTGGCGGATGCAAAGTGATGACAAAGTGTTTTGTGGCTTCGTCATAGAGCAATGGTTGCGACATGGACTCAGTAGTGTCGGTCTCGTAAACATCAAGACCTTATGGCTAGCTCCCTCGTGCACACTCTAGAACCATTAATAGCGTCTTCGCTTTGTTCTTTCCCCTTGTGCTCATCTCGTTGTTACCGTCGACCAGAGCCCTCATAGTTGCCTCCGTCCCATCCACCTCCCTAATGTCTCGTATTGTCTTATCCCCGTTGCTCTTTATCAGGTTCAACAATGCAACTATAACATTTTCTCTTATACTCTCACTCCTCTCAACCATTAGATCTATCAAGACATTGATGTTGTCCACCCCCTAGGATGCCTCCACGCACTTGTCACATGTTCTACCACCCCCCTTCGCTCGTCCTTCACCATTAGCGCAAAGAACACCCAGCTTGACCAAGGTGGTGCGATTGAGCGAGTAAAGGGCCTTAAGCACATCTTTGATGGACCTAGTCTGTATGAAACGAGTCCCGAGGAGGTTCACAAGAGTAATGATAAGAAGCTTCTTTGACTTGATGATGGAGTGATATGCTTCAATAGAGAGAAGCATGGAATGGATTCCGATAATGTGTTGGGCAAGGAGGTGGAGGGCAATGACGAGGATGTTGAGGATACTTAGAGTGCACGTAAACACCTCACGGGAAAGATGAAAAGGTTGAGGTTGGCAACGACGATGTTCTCTAAGGACTTGATCGCAAAATAATAGTAGTGGTGGTGGTTGAGGAGACGAACGAGAAGGAATAGCACGATGTTGATATCGACAAGACAGAGACACATCTCTAGATCCTACTTCGATAGACAACATATATCTAGAATGACTTCACTAATGAATTTTGATTATGTACCGATGAAACATCAACATAACAAAACGACGAAAAGACATCTAGATCCTACTTCGATAGACAATGGATCTCTAGAATGACTTCAGTAATGGATTTTGATTATGTGCCGATGAAACATCATTGTAAATACAAAATGATAAAAAGATTACTCAATAATTACATCAACATCAACGCTAATGACTTCATCGTCCGTCACCACCGACATCATTCGCCACGACCAACTTAAACATTAAAATTATTATTTTATCATTTATTTTCATATATATATATATATATATATATATATATATATATAAAAGGTAAATAACAGGATAAAAGCAAAAAAAAATTATCTCAAAATTAAAAAAAAATTGCTGGTGAGAGTAAGTTATATTGAACAGTGTATATATACTACCTCAATATTTACAAAGAAGTAATAAAAAAGAAAATACACAGAAAAAGGGGGGAAAAAAAGAAAGAGGAGGCTTTCTGGGGCATTTCACGGTAATTAAGAGCTAAAACCATGGCAACGAGGAAGCGGCGGAGACGGCCGGGTCCACGCCCTGGAGGACATGGGTCCTGCACAAAGGACATGTGGCGTGACGATGATCGAGCCACGTCTCCAGGCATGCCTTATGGAAGAGGTGGCCACAGGGGAGCCGGTTCACCACCGACTCCGGCTCGAACCGGGCAAGGCAGACCCGGCAGTCCGCGGCGCCGGGCCGGCGACACGACATCGCCGAGGCGAAACGGACCGGGCTGGTCCGGCTGCGGAACCGGTCGGTGAAGCTGGGCTCCGGTGGCCCCTCCGGCGTCGTCCTCGTCGTCGACGGCGGGGCGGCGCGAAGGCCGAGCACGTGGAGGGCGGAGCGGAGGAGCTCCTTCACGGTCGACACGGTGAGGGCAGTGTTGACGAGCACGAGGGTGAGAACGCTCTCCGATGGGGTCGGCAGGCTCGAAAGCCCCATGGTTGTCGGATTGCAGGAACGCACGGTCGATCAAAGGGTCCGCTTGTTTAGACCTGTGACACAGAAAACAGAGTAAGATTCGATCAAACGAACATATGCAGACTATTCCAAAATCCCACATGAAATTAGTGAAGACAGAACGGAGAATCGAAAGGATCGGACACAGTAAAGCCTGAATAACAATAAGACGATCTTTCTAACAGTCAAAAACCGAGTTTTTAGTCCCCGATACCTTCAGAGAGTCTCTGTAAATGCTGTGGACAAAGCAGAGACCTTGAAATCAAAGAACAGCGCAAAGAAATAATAGTAAAAGAAGAACACCAACACAATCGAAGCCATTAGCCAATCCTAGCTTCGAAGATATCGCAGACCACATCATTTCGCTTCTTCTGCGACATGATATTGAAACATCTTAACAGTACAACGAAAAAGATCAATTTTTTCTGCGGAAGCAAACTTCCAGAAAGACAAAAAAAGGGATCTTTGAGCTAAAATCCATCAGATTGGAGGAACAGAAAGCATCAAAATAAGAGAAGAGAAGAGATCCGAAGCGCTTACTTCAGCAAACCTGCGACGGCCTTCCCTCTCCTCGATGGGTTTCTACTTGAGAGAGAAAAGGGGGATAAGTGATGTGAGAAGAAAAGCGAAAAGCGTTGGGTTTATTTATAGATGTAATCTTCTGGAAGACGCACTGACCTTCTTCGGTAAGCTTACCGTTGTCGCTTTTCTGGAGCCGCCTCTCCTTCTGCAACTTGACTACGTGATGCAGGTTTTTTCTTAAACTCACCTACGGTTAGGTTTGTATCCTCTCCTTGCCTGCTTCCATTATTTCCAATCATTAGATTACTGGTCTTTTATTTTTGTTTTTTTTAGTCACACATAAATAAGAATAAAGTTGAACAATCACTCAAAACAGGGTGTGTTTTTTGAACATTAGATCAACTTGTATTCATTCATGAAAAATAAATACTTTAAAGGATATTATTTCTATTTAAAGCTAAATAAGAAACATACTCATTAACTTTTTGATCCAAAATATATATAATTCAAAATTGATGATAATTAATTATCTAATTTTGTGTTTTTTCATGTCTACTGTTTGGAAGTAGCATATTTCTCCTTCCATTCTAAAAATATAAATATAATTTACACAAACACATGTATATAAAAAAAATAGCTCTTATATATATATAATTAATTAATTAATTAATTAATTGGTTTAGCTACAAGACATGAAAAGGTATATTCGTTTCCATGTGATGGAACAATCAGCAGCAGCAGAGCTATCCCAGAGCTCATCATGCTTCGTCTTCTTCCACCCCATGGAGGCCACGTCTCTGCTTTCCTTCTCCGCGACACATGTCGATGTGCATCGGCGCCCACCACGTCCTGTCTTCCATCGGAGACATTATGGCGATGGCATCCTTGGCGTTCAAACGAGGCTTTCCACCTCGTCCCTACGTGGCCGCTGATTGCTCACTGCTCGCAGGGCCGGCCGCCGTCTTGCTTTGCTCCGGGCGACACATCGCTTGATTCCACCTCCATCACATCAGACACAGCAGCGATGGCCATCTCGTTCTGCATCACAGGAAGAAGACGATAAGGTTCATAACCTTTCCCTCCCCCCGTCAGTGCTGGTAAACTCGAATCGTTTGACCGACGTTGAAGAGACCTGCATGCAAACGAGCGCAAACTCGACACGGCTGCTCCCTCTACGCCACGTGTCACAGTCAACTTGTAAGCTTCGTCCTCTTTGGTCCGATAACTCTACGTCGCATCCATTTTTTGATCTCATTTACGTCAGTAAAAACACTGTTACTGCTTCGGCTTCTTCTTCTTCTGAGACAATAGTGACGGGGGATGAGACATCGCTTGCGTTTGCTAATTGAGTCTCGCGATCGATAACACCCAAATATTAGTAAAAGAATACACTAAATGTGTTCTTTGGATACGTTTATTATCCAACTCTAAATGTGTTGCTGTTAGATGACACACAAATATCAGTAAAATAAGTATGAAAAAATTCTATGGACAAACTCTTTTTGTTATTTATAATTTTATTTTTAATTTTTTAATAATCTTTTTTTTTTTCCTTTTCTTTTCTTTCATTCGTTCTTCTACTTGAAGAAGTTAATGAGATCTCACAAAATCAACTTAACCATGGCAAGGAGTTAGAGGAGAAAAAAATTAATTCTTTCCAATACAACATAAAAGATGTGTTGGGATTCTTTCCATGTAGCACAAAAGATACATTGGGGATCGATTAACAAAATGATTGTCATGATTCAAGGGATTATTATTTCCTCCTTTATTCATATTCCTTGATTGGAATAATTTCATTAAAAATTATCAATTCTTTGTGTATAAAAAGTCATATTACATCTTGCTGTAGCGATGTAGAGAATTGGAGCGAAGAGAGACTATTTTTTTTTTTTCATTGTTTGTGTGAATCTCAGATTTTGATGATTAAATCAATTATTGAAGTTATGATCTAATTAGCATTTGAGTGACGCATGACTAACTTCGATCATGAAAAGATAAATCGATTAAAGTAAGAGAATCGGATGTTGAGCTGGAGAGCATCATGTCAAAAGATTGGATATCGAACCAAAGAACGGGTCAATATGTCGGAAAGATTTTGTGCCATAAAGTTAAGTGCATTTAATTTTCATCTTTGGAAGTTGTAGGTTTTGCTTTTGATTCGAAATCTTAGGATACCCAATCACCTTGTAAAGAAAATCCTATCAGAAGAAATAATAGAGGTGAATGGCAAGAAGCAATGCAACTCTAAGTACGAGACATGGCTAAACAACGACTAACTTCAAGTATAAGAAATGACAAAGGATCGAAGCCAAAAGAGGCTTTATCGGAAAGCCTGAATTTGTGTCTCTTCGATAGCATAAAATTATTATTTCTTATACTCCTTCCCCTTCGCTAGAATTTTTGTGGTAAGGATCGAAGCCAAAAGATTGTAGCGAAGGAGTATGAAAATGATAATTTTATGCTATCGAAAAGACACAAATAGAAGCTTTCTCAGTCATTAAAACTCAAAAAGCCTCTTCAAATTTATAACACCAAACGAATGGGACACCCTCGTTCAAAATTTCTATCGGTTCTTGATAAAAAGAAGGTTACCAACATTCCTATTTGGGTTACTCGATGCTCTATTTGTACTAGTTGTTAACCAAGAAAGAGATGCAAACTTCCTTTTTAAGATTCTAATAAAATATATCAATTTTCTTTCGAGAAAATCTGACTTATGAGGGCTTGCTAATCTCTTCCATACAATATTTTTGTTATTATATTATTTTTATTGATGATTGTACTTCGATACATAGTTTTATCCTCTAAAACAAAAATATAATTTTTATAACTATTTCTTGAGATATCAAAAACTAGTAAAAAATTAATTTGATAGAAAAATAAAGATTTTTCAAAGCGAGGAAAACTTACCTCAACGTCTTATACTAGCCATCTTACTCAACGTAGAATAGCTCAACAATTATCATGTCCGGATATATCAGGGCAAAATAGAATCTTAGAATGGTGACATATCGTAGAAACTAGTCTTTAAAATTTTGGGTGGATGTTTTTTTTTACAACTTTCTTGATAAATAGATTACGTTCCTCTTCTATTAAAATAAAAATATTATTTTTTAAAAAATTATTTAAAAAAATCCAAACTATAATAGCTTAAAAGTTTTCAACTGTTGATGTTTTCCTTATTTAAGGCACCAAAGTCAAAATAAGTTTTTCAAAAAAAAAACTTCTTATGTTTTTCTTGGATATAGCTCTAATCATAAGGAATATAGATGTATTCACCTAATTACTAATATGATATATATATATATATATATATATCTAGGCATGATGTTTTTGATGTATATATATCTAAGCAAACCTCTAGTAATGATTTATAATAATTCACATTAACCACCTTCCTAAATCAAGAAGAATATATCATGTCAATCGAATGAAGTCATAGAAGTATCACCTCAAAAACCTAATTATTATCTTGAATAAGAAAATGATCAATACAAAAATATTGAAAGTGTAAGAACAAAATGCTCATCAATAACAAGATGAATAAAACACCACTATAGAAGTTGATGGATCAACTATCTTCTTCATGATATTAGCATCCACTCCTTAATGATAATATGAGTGTCTTACATATAACACATAATTCAATTTTTCATATTGAAATTGATTATTATTATTATTTTGTCTAAGAAAAAATTACTATTGACAATGAGCTAAAAGAGGAAGACAACTAAATTAATTAATAAAAAAATATGAGAAAATCATCGACAAATAAAATTCTTTTTATGCAACATAAAAGATACATTGGGGATCAATTAACACGGCAGAGGCTGAGGGCGAGGGGGAGAAGGGGGGGAGAAAGGGGAGGTGGAGGAGGAGCAGGGGAGGCACAGGGGGAAAAGGGAGGTGGAGGTTGACGCTGGTAATTGAGGGACCTTAAATACTTATCGAGAGTAACAAAATGGACTGCTCGAAGCACTGAGTTCTTTGGAAGAAAAATTTGCATGGGAGCAGAAAGAGAGGGAAGAAGATCCAAATATATACAACGATGCATGTAATATTTTGAGTTGTTCTTGGAAGATTTCATGTACGACAATTCATGATGATTAGATAGCACGAGCTGTGGGCTGCAAGCTACAAGCTCAACGTGGAGAAGGCAAAGAGGCTTTAATTTGCAGCAGCAAGCACATGGTGATCCAATTGGTAAGCTTTGGTGAAGAACACAGGCAGGCACAGGTAGGTGGAAAGGATGCTGCTCATCACACAAGCCCCGACAAGCATGTTGGTGATGACTATCTGCAGCTGGATTGCCGCCATTGGAGACGCGCCGCCCATTATGAGGCCTGTCATGGTCCCGGGCAGGGTGATGAGGCCGACGGTCTTGACGCTGTCAAGGTCCGGCGACAGCGCCACCACCAGCGATCTCGTCGCCTGCTGCATCGTCGCTTGACGAGGAGTTGCGCCGAGAGCCAATGCCGCTTCCACCTGTTCACAAGGAGTTGTCCCGTTCATCGCTCTTGCAGATCTCCACAACTTTGGAGTGCTGGAGAGTATCAAGAAGGAAGCACAGAGGAAATGGAGATTCAGCGTCCTGTGTGGATCATCGAGTGAGCTGAGACCAACCAGGTTCCTCTGGGCCTTGATGTCGTCATGGAGCTGCTTCATCGTGACTCCGGTGACGGCCATTGCGTGACCAACCATCATCCCGGAAACAGGGATGAAGAACTGGGGCGTGAAAGGTAGAACATCCAATGCGATGGGCAAGAACATGGTCGCCGTTGTTCCAATCAAGATGGATGCGCCGGCAATCCACTTCCCGCGAGGTACGTGTGCCGCCCGCCTTCCTGCGGTGTAGCCAGCAACCGATACCTGTACACAGCCACCAAGAACCATTGTTTGCGGAAGCCATGAAGGGAAGGGAAGTACATTTTTGCTCATTTGTTCTTCTCTCGTGGATCAAACACATTAGGAAAAGATGAATCATGCTGTATAATTCATCAATCCTTTCTCCTATTTGTTTGATCTGTAAACCTCATCACATTGATGTGAGATTCAACCCACAGGAGGATGCTCCTGTCTATCCTCTCATATCTTGGGAATACATGCAGTCTAAGATATGTTCTGTCCCACACAGCATATATTTTGTCCTCGTATCAGTGTTTTGGGAGCAAAGCCCCAAATTGTGTTTTTCCTTTGGAGCTAAAACACACACACACACAGAGAGAGAGAGAGAGAGAGAGAGAGAGAGAGAGAGGAGGGGGCAGACCATGAACAAGTAGGCAAGCAAAACCCATCCAGCATTCTTCTGGGCGAAGATGAACTGAAGCACAAAACCAACGACAGAGAGCTGGAGGAAGGATCTCACAGTGGCCTGAACCATCTCCCCTTCAAGTCCAAGCTTTTGAGAGAAGGACAGGATCACTGCCATCACCACCACGGCCGTCGAGACCACAGGCTTGATCATCCCTCCGAGGAAGCCCATCCAAGAAGAAGACTGGCCGTAGAGATCCATGGATCGGAGCAAATCAAGGATGGAACATGGAGAAAACATAGGAGAGCACCAAACTCTTCTCAACTCACATCCCAAGTCAATAATTGAACGGTGATAAGAATCATAAACAACAAGAACAGCATGAAGTGGGGATGGGGGCAGGTGAAGAGGCGACTGTCGTTCATAGTTTAGGATAATGTTTGATCAAGTACAGTGATGACCATTCATCTATGATCAAATGGTTCACATGCTTTAAACCAACTTCATATGGAATGGCTTGATGTTTTGGTCGATTAGCTTTGATAAGAAGCTGAAGCTGTCTTGTTGTGATCCCCATTGAGATGATATTACAGGTTTTACTTGGTTGGATTCATTGGAAATGCACATCAAAGAATTTGAGCTGATCTAACATGACTTCTGTAGAGTTGGTTTCCACTGCTACAGTATCCAATCCACTCCTTGTAATATATACTTGTGAATGGCACCATGAAAGCAACCAGTGGCATGAATAAGACCTTCTACTTACACTGTTACCCGGTGACGATGGCAATAGAAACCATCGTCTCTGATCTGACACAGTTATGGTGTTCTTAGCATTGAAGTATTGCGCATTGACTTGGTTTTGCAGGCACCTTCGACCAGTCTTCTCCTTCACATGAACACATTAATGACACTGTATATATGTAGGCACCACATTCTTCTTCCCATCGAAGCCAAGACATCAGTTTCTTCTCAATCCATCGAGAACAAGGAACATGAAGGTATGCCTTCCTCTATTCTCTCTTTATAGCTTAGTGTGGGTACTGCTTATACCGAGATTATTATTGTTATATACTGTTGAAGGGGGTCCAAAAATCCTCCTAAAAATGAATTAGGATGATATTGCTTCAAAAGCACATCAGAATTGTGCTGTGTTGATTACTTGTCGCCTGTACCATTTCCTCTGTTTCTTTCTGAGAAGAAGCAGTACATTGCACGGTTAGATTCAATGATCTGCTAACAAAGCAAGCATACGCATTCATCTATCTTTGCAGCAGAAGATAGTGATCAAAGTGCAGATAAAGTGCGACAAATGCCGCTCCAAAGCCATCAAGCTAGTTGCCGCAACAGGTGAGCTGATGAACATGGCGGAGAACGATAATATTCATCTAATCATAAAAATTAAAATATATTACTTTTACGTGAAAAAAATTTTAATGTTATGATTGAAATCAAATGACAATATATCATATTTATGATGCGTACTTTTCGATTTCATCTAGCAAAACTTTTATTCGATCTGTAGGGTTATCATCATCAAATCCGAAAAATAATACTACCATAGTGATGTTGATTTTCAAGGAGAACTAGATTTATCATTCTTCTCTCTTTCTATTTTTTCATAATACTACTATGATCGCTGGATTACGACTAAAAAAAATGTGAAAGGAACTATAATCTTTCAATCTATGTTGCTGCTGAAGGGGTTGATTCAGTCGCAATAGAAGGGGAGGACAAGGACCATCTGGTGATCGTCGGCGACGACATCGATCCTGCAAACTTAACATGCATCCTGAGGAAGAAAGTTGGCCATGCAAATATTCTCAAGGTGGAGAAAGCGAAGAAGCACAAGCTTGAGAGTGTGGTGCACTTGTATCCCAATTACCCACAGTGTTCTCAGGTGGTGTTGTATGATTCTGAAAGCTGCAGCTCCAACACAAATGCATGTTCCATCCTGTAAACAATGTGTCATTGAGATCCAAGCATGTCTGCTTTGCTGGTTTGTCTTGTGTAAGAGTCTGCTGAGGACATGATGTTGTTTGTTCCCGTTAGTCTTTGTGAAGTTCTCTTCTTCTTTTATTTGTTGTAATGTCATTTGCATTTACATGAAAGCTTTTCCATTTATTCTTAGGATTTCCATGCAATCAAGACTTTGGTTGTTTTATTTTTCTCACAACAATCAGAGAACCAAGAAACCAAACAGTATCCAATAATCCTTAAAAGGTTAATATGATGATTGAGTTAATATTTTCACAAAAATATTTAGTACTATATCATAGCTCAATTTTATTCAGGTAAATTATAAATTATCCTATGTAATTAACTACTTTTAGCATTTCAGATCGTAAACTTTCAAAAATTATATTGGAAATCCTAAATTTACGAAAGTGAAACATTGAGATTCTTATTAAAAAGATAATTTCATAGTGTTAAAAATCAAGAGAGATAGAGAGATTTTGTTGGAGCTGAATGTAATTTTTAAAAGTATAGAGATCAAAATAGTAAAGATAACTAATTACAAACGTAATATATAATTAGCTCACTTTATTCCAAGGGGTGATATAGAGGTATACCTCATTATAACCAAAGAGTAATCCACCTATACTAATTTAATTAGTGAAGCATATAGTGATGTAATCATTTGTTGTATTTATCAAGAAATTATAGAATACAGCTCATTATTCTATAAAATAATGTACTTCTTTTTTTTGTCCTTTCACATTTGTTTTCTTTCAGAACTTTCAATATATCACACTTTGTCATTACAGATTCTGATAATCCATAGATGATATATATGCATACGCTATCTCACAAAGGTGGAAGTGATGACAAATATTAAGTTAGATAGTTGAATATGTAATATAAATAAGGTATTAGCAGAATGACATATATGATCAAATATCGACTGTCCAGAGGATCTATATTTTTTTTGGTAATATGAATATAAAGGCTCATTAAAATATGTCATATGGTCTTATCAAATTTGTGCATCATATGTAAATTACTGTTTTTATAGTGCTGTTGTGTTTCTTTCGAGAAACAAGAAGAAATAAAGGCTAGTTTTGGTCGCCTCTCATTGTTATGATGAATGAATATAGTACAATTAGGATGCTGTTTCTTTCATATCAATAAATAAAATTAGCAGTGGAAAGAGGGAATGCAGCATTAACTTACATGAATTCATTAGCATTCTAGACTCAACCCAGCATTTCACAGAAGCAATTATATTGTATTTATTGTTTCTTTCTTTCCAAAGTAAATACAAAAATATATATATAGCAGCTTAAACTACGAATTCAAAAGGTTCTCTCATCGTCTAAGGATAAAAATCTAGATTGATTTTGATCTCATTCTTAACATTCCAAATTTTTTGAAGACTATTAGCAATAAGGACTCTCAGGAATATTGGTTCTGGAAGCTTAATATAGTAACACAGAATTCTGAATATAGAAGAAGCAATATAAACTTGTCGGGTATTTTTAGATTATTCATCTGAGATGAAAGATATGAGCCTATCTAATTATTTTGGTATCCTCCTATAATTTTTTATTTAGAAAAAAATTTCAGAGTAAAAAAAGAAAAAAAAGAAAAGAAAAAAAAGCAAAGAATATTAGAAGGCTGAAATTGAGAGATCCCCTTTGTATCTTTGGAGGAAGCATTTCTAGAATGTCAACACTCGTAGAGGCTCGATCATTTTTGGTTTTGATTTGGGATAACTCGATTATGTTTTATAGTTCGCACATCACCTTACTCAAAATTTTACTGATGGGTGCATTCTTCTCTCTTCTCGCCTAACATTTGTTTTGCATGCTTGAGATGATTTGAGGTGGGCTGTGTGGGTCTAAGT
The DNA here is from genome assembly GCF_036884655.1 of Musa acuminata AAA Group. NCBI lineage: Eukaryota > Viridiplantae > Streptophyta > Magnoliopsida > Zingiberales > Musaceae > Musa > Musa acuminata. Next base: position 47,994,310 of record NC_088346.1, on the reverse strand, counting down.
CACAACATCAATGCACACCAACCTTAGTGTACCAAATGATTTGATTGAGATTATGTGATTCTATTTATTTAGGTAAGGTATATCGTAAATCCGATTAAATTTTGATTATAATTATCGATCAATAAAAAAATTAATTATAATATTTTTTTTAAGAGATGAAAGAAATTCTCTTAATTATCTATCATCTTAAACCTTTTATTCTCGTCTGTCTTATAAAAAATTGATAGTATAATTATAATTTTTATACTTATATTATCTTATATGTTACTTGTCAAATATTTTAATAATATAAAATAATTTAGAAAAGAAAATTCTAATCAATTAGAATCTGTCATTGTTTTGCCATATGCAACATTCCCTACCAAAACAAAAAAAAAAATTGACTATAAGTTCTAACTTGATTGATGTACTAATATCTAGCATCGATAATTTAAAGTCGATAAAACTGATTCAAATGAATTAGTTATTATATCAATTAAATGATATTTGAACCGACCTAATATTGAGAATGATAAAAGGGATGAATAGGAAAATATTATCTGAGACCTTATATGGATGATTGAGCCATAAATAAATAAATAGGCAAATATTTCCATTACATATTCATATGCAAGATGAAGTTTGAAAAAGGATAAGAAATATTTTCAAATAAAGTTTGAAAAATCTTGTGTATATGCTTTTGGGTTGAAATGATATTCAATGTGATAAAACTTTATATGATCTTTGTGTATCAATCCATAATCCAATGGTAGCCACACTTCAATCTTCTATGACAATGCAATTATGCTTACACAACATCAAATTTTAATATATAAAATATATCTTCTATGTAGATCTTGAAAAAATAATTTGATGTTTTTTAATCAATTAAAAAATAATGATTAAAGTGCCTAATCTTCTCTTAATAAATTATTGGATCCAAATATTTTAAATTTATTTTCAAAGTATTTTTTTCAACTTGGCAAGAAAAAAAGAGGGCCAACCAAACCAGAATTGATGGTAACAAAAGGAAAGGCATTATTTTCTTCCTTTTTTTTTTTTTTCTTTTTATAATGGCATATGCTTAGCTAGAGTGTTTGTATATCATAGTTATCTATAAGAATTCAAAACATCATCTCACATATTTTTTTGGTATCAAGTTACCTTTCCAACTTAGGAAATACTAATTTCCCTCTAGTATTTATTATGCAAGATGAGAGCTCCATTAAATAATTATAAGGTATCAAACTTGATGAACACATTTCCTTGGCTCAGAAGATACACTCAAATCACTATTTTAGGTAATTATGTTTGTGCACATATAATTTCAATATATAAAATGTATCTTTTGTGCCAATTTTGAAAAAAAAAATTTATTAATTTTCATTAATCAATAAAAAAATAGTGATTAGATTGTCTAATCTTCTCATAGTAGATTCTTTGATCCAAATACTTTAAAATTATTTTTAAAATATTTTCTTTTTATAATTCCGAGCACACTTATTTTGGTTTTTGATGACATATAATTAAGACTCCAATTGGACAAGAAACTATGTCTTAATGGTCAGGCCAAATCCTCTTTCTCAAAATCTTTACTAACTAAATTATTCAAGCCAAATTTTGATAGGAACAAAATTAAAGGCAATTATTTTCTTCATTCTCTCTGTCTCTCCTTTTGACATATACTCAAAACCTTATCTAACATATTTTTTGATATTTATTTATTTTTTAAATTTATAAAATATTATTTTTGTCCTTTAATATCATGTAAGATGAGATCTCCATTAAATAATCATAATCATAAGGTATCAAAATATTTATCACGATAAAGAAGTAGATCGTGTGTTCAAAATCAATCACGATAAACAATACTTACACAATATCTTTTTTTTAATTGATTTAAACCATGCACTTGTGTGTGATTTCGTAGTATCGTATCGATCCTTGTAATTACAAGGATCAAAATTATTAATCCTTGTAATTAAATACCTATAGTATCGTAGTTCTATATTTTTAAAAGCTACATTGATATTTCTATACTTACGAAAGTGAAATATTTTTCGTAAAATATTTAATTAATCCATATATAGGGATTTCAATATTTTACTTCCGTAACAAAAGATACTTAAGATAATTAATTACAAGGATAATTTATAATTAATCCCTTAATAATTATCACTCAAAGATAGTTTGATGATATCATAACATTTTAACTATAGTGCTTTGTCAAAGAGAAAGCAGACTCTTCCAAGCTCCCATCTCCCTCTCACTTTATTCAAATGCCGAGCTCCCTTTGTGAGTCACCAACCACAGCATGGCCCATTCCCTCCTTCAAAAGCTTCTTTCCTCTTTGCCTTCCATAGTCCTCAAGAAACCATCTCACCCCATTACTTCTTCCCAAGGTGTTTCTCCCCCACACTCCTCCGCAGATGCCTCCTCGTCTCAGCTCCCCTTACGGCCTCCGACCTCCTAAGTCAGCCACCACACCCATGAAATCAGGGTCACCGGCGCTGCAGGCGCCACCGTTGTCGGAGTTCTACGACTCGCGAACGAGGACGCAACACCTCCTGCAACCCCGCCACAAAACGAGCCCCTTGATATGGTGTGGTGCAGTCGTGTGCGTCGTCTTCAGTCTTCTCCTCATCCTCGCGGGGGTCATCACGCTCATCATCTTCCTCGTCGTCAAGCCGAGGAACCCCTCGCTGGATCTGACCGCCGCAAGCCTTAACACCATCTACATCGACTCCTCCACGTACCTAAATAGCGACTTCACCTTCCTCGCCAACTTCTCCAACCCAAACCACAAGATAGACTTCACGTTCGAGTACTTGGGCGTGGAGCTGTACTTCCACGACCGGATCATCGCGGTCCAGGCGGTGCAGCCTTTCGCTCAGCGGACAGGTGAGTCGAGGCTGGAGTCGGTGCACATGGTAACCAGCGAGGTGTCCCTTCTACCTGGCCTTGCCCTCCAGCTGCAGCAGCAGGTGAGAAGCAACAGTGTCGTGTACAGTATTAGAGGAACCTTCAAGGTGAAGGCAAGTCTGGGCGCAGGCCACTTCTCTTACTGGATCTACCCTCGCTGCGACGTTGAGCTGAGTGCTCCTCCAAATGGGGTGCTGGTGGCAAAACGTTGCAGAATGAAGTCTTGAAGATTATACATGCATAGTTCCTTCTTCTTCTTCTTCTTCTTCTTCTTCTTCTTCTTCTTCTTCTTCTTCTTCTTCTTCTCCTGGTCTCTCATGCATTGGTTTTGATCAAACATACGCACACTTGATGATGATTGCACTGAAGTCAGGTACCTTTTTTTCTTGACCTGAATGATGTAGTCAGAGCATGAACATTCATTTCTTGTTCATAATAGTTTTGCCATTGAAGAACAAATCTTTGTTTATCTTACAGCAGTAGGAAAGAACAACTTGTGCTCTGTGTTCATCTAAATCTTGCAACAGCTCCGCTGAAAATTCAGATTGGGAAAGTTCTGCTCTGTTTATTAGTCCAAGCAACTTTATCAAAGGTCCCCTCAGAGTAAGATCGATGCTAGCAATAAGGTGTGTTCCAAATGAACCTTCAGCTCTCTAGTGATGCCACCAACATGACTTAGTGGGATGGCTTTCCCAAAAAACATTGCTTAGTGGATGGCATAAAGCCAAAGAAGCTTAAAGAATTCAACTGAAACATTGGTTAGATGAACATGGATGGCTCTGTGGACATATACCAATTGAAACCTCTATTTTAGCTCGTTAAGTGCAACTAAAACTATGACTATAATTCTTATGGTTAAACTACATTAGTTTAAACGATGGTTGAAACCAAGACTAAAAATCATTGATTACAAGTCAAAAGTCACATGTCATAACCATTGTCAAAGGTCTTTAATTTGATCAGCAATAAAAATACTGGTATATTCTTTGTGATCTATAGGCAAAGTTGCGGTAACGCTCATAGTAAAACTTAACAATACATAAGTATCTATGTCATGGGGTATTATCATCCATCTACTGCTAGATGATAAAATGAATTTTTCTACAAGACACGAACATCTCCACCTCAATAGACATTTGCATCACATAATTGCCCTTATGTCATATTTATATATATATTTATATCTTTCGATTCTTTATACAGCATATAGATAGTTTATAATAGGCTTAGTAACCCTATTTTAATTGGTTGTTTGGTTTTTTCAATCATGTAAATATAGGTTATGTATAGTTATTGTGTAAGGACAAAATTTTCTAGAAACAAGCTAGCTAAGCAATCATTTTTTTAGATTTCTAACTCCGTAGGATAGTATAAAGTATTTGCTAACACAGCACCTAGAAGTTACTCAGGTGGCACATGGTTAGATAAACATTTGGGATAAAGTCTAGGACTGGTTCGTTACCTTATTCTATAGTAGTGTCATATGAACGCTTGTGGGAACTTTTGGCCACGATGGATCATCTTGGACCCTTTGTTGTATAACCGTTAAAAGCTTACGAAATATGTGTTTATAATTTATATTACCTATCAAGTGTCTGTTAAAATGTTTGTTTGTGGGATCCCAAGTTAAATGCTTCCTCTAATATTTATTCTCTTTTGTAAGTCTTTAAGGGTTCATAAAAGGTTTTGAGGAGATTGACCATTTGCGAATAGACACGTAGAGGTGCCACGCGACTTAGGTAACACTAGCTAAATCTGTAACAAATGATATCAGAGTGAAATAAGCATACTTAGAAATACTTGGTATGTAAATTTAAGGAACATAACGAGGCTGTGTCGAGGGCAGCCAACATGCATAATCATTTCGAGGGAAACGAGCATAGAGACATAGGGAAATAAGTCATTCAATTGAATAGACATCTGAGATTGATATTCAGAGGAACGACTAATCCTTTGAGCGAAAGGAACCATGAGGACAAGAGAGGTAGGAAGAATATATAGCGTACAAAGATTGTGATGGTTGAGTTCGAGCTATTACTCGAAGTTTGCAACCAAGTTTGATAGTGCTCAAGGTAAGCGAGGTACTTAGCAAAGGATGATATCGTGCAAAGAAGGATGAGTTGCTCGGTGACTAAAAGAGTTGTGCAAAACTCATAAATATGGGGTGAATTGCTAACTTAAAGAATTTGATTCTTATGCAATGGCTTATATGTAGATGATGGATTATCCATGACCTTCCTAAGACAATCGAAACTTAGTATCATGGAGCATTGAAACTTTTTCTTTAGCATGAGAAGGATATGTTTGTATGAGGCTGATGTATATAGTAAATTCAACATGTTGCTAGGCCTTGAGAGGCATAACGGGGGTTGTATTGGTGAAGAGTTGCAATCTAGCAAGTTCATTTATGGTGGTAGAATAGTGCACTGTTTGTTCAGTAAGATGGAGTAGTCTATGGGGATGGTGGTCTTTGAGACTTTTAAAATCAAAGATGCAAAGAGAAAAGTTACTCCAACAGGACATATATCGAAGAGGAATAAGTCTCAATTTCCCAAAGAAAGAATCATATATAATTGATCGCATATGTTGAGAGGGGTATCTCAAAATGATAGCTCTATAAAGCTCAATGGTTTCAATGAGTGACGAAGAGTCATCACATGATCTCCTATAAGGTAATGAGTTAGTGGACACGTTGTGAGATCTAAGTGGTGGAGCAACCGTAAACAATATTAGATGAAGACATACTTAGAGTCGACGTAGAGATCGAACTCAATGGAGGGCTAACATGTGGAATGATGGATACGAGGGCTACCATCAACTTAATGCAAACTAAGAAGTAGAGTAACTTAGGTGAAACTTGGTGAAGTACTTAAACTGTATTAAGAGAATCAACATAGAAGACGAAACATAGAGTACAAGTACAAAGTATTCTTTAGATAGAGGTTAAGTACACGAACTCTTATAGAAACAAGAGCGAGACCATGTTATTCTATAACTAATTAATCTTTAATTAAATATTATATATACTTATCTTCTTTTCGATAAATTCACACGTTGAAGATAATGATGAAATTATTCAACACAGTGATGAATTTAATAAAATAGTAAACAAACTCCAAAGACATTAATAATATCTCAATATATTACTCGAACTTTAATGAGGAAACAAACAAATTAGATGACGCATAGCAAGAAGAAAATAAAAAGGAAAAAGCTTTCACGTACACACGACATGACCACACCACAAAATCCTCCCCCTAACTTGGAATCGCAAACAGTATCATGTCCTTGTTATTTCCTAGCATGAAATCAAAGCAGCAAAGCAGGTATGTTTTTGGACCTCCATGATCCATTGTTTACATGATGGAACAAGCATTTGGATTAGAGCTACTGCTTTCACAATCATACCACACCGTCTGAGGACACGGAGGGTAATTGGGATACCATTGCACCGTGGTTTCTGATTTCTTCTCTGCATCCTTCTTCACTTCCTCCACCTTCACTATGGTCGCGCGGCCAACTTTCTTCCTCAGAACTAATGTTACGTTGGCGGGATCGACGCCGTCGCCGACGATCACCAGTTGATCCTTGTTCTCCCCTTCTATCGCAACTGAATCAACCCCGTCTGCAACAATCATGAAAGGTTTTAATGCGAGATGATATGATGAACAACAGTATCCTCCTCTCTGTTCAGCAGCGCACCTGCTTCAGCAACGAGCTGCATGGCTTTGGATCGGCACTTGTCGCACTTTATCTGCACTCTGATCACTATCTTCTGCTGCAAGGATTGATGAATGCATATGATTCCTCGGTTAGCAGATTATCGAATCTAACTATACAAAAAATATTCTGCTTTCTCTCAGAACGAAACAGAGGAAACAGTACATGTAATAAGCATACAATTGCATACCTTCATGTTCCCTGTTCTTGATGGATGGAGAAGAAACTGATGTCTTGGCTTCAACGAGAAGGATTGCGGTGCCTATATAACTTGGAGGAGAAGAAACTGATGTCTTGGGTTCGGTGAGAAGATTGTGGTGCCTTGTATACACACGGTGTCATTAATGTGACGATGTGGAGGAGAAGACTCGGAGAAGAAGCTAGAGATACCAAGTCAACATGCAACAAATTGCGGTCAACGGCTTGTGTTGACTTCGGGGTAACAGTGTAAGGAGGTCTTGTTCATGTCCGTACACCGACAGCGGTCTGCTTGTTTGCGAATAGAGTGTAGACATTTCCCAGGTGGCGTGCTCATGAATGATTAGATCTCAGATCTAAATTCTTAAACTTAGATCTAACACAAGAACAATATAAAATATAAAGAAAAGAGCAGTTCTTGGAAGGAGAATAGGGAGCAAAAATATTTGGTATCATCAACTTTTATATCAAACTTATCAATGGTTGAATGCTTGAAATTTCATCCTTTTCCTTAGAATAGGAGACTTCCAATGTTTTGAACACATAAAATAGTTTTACCTTTAAGGTTTCCTTTAATGAAGGCATTCTTTCCTCATACTTACAATCAGCTTCATAATATACCTTAAAAAATCATATTTCCTTGCCAAGTAAATGTTAGATAAGACATGTTCTGAGAATTGTTTTAATGAGAGAAAATTATCTAAATATTCATTTCATCTTTATCATCTCTCCACCTCCTCATTCTCATCCCTTTTTTATCTGCCATCAACATTGGTCAGTCTTGAAGGACCAGTCTTGAAGGACCAAATGGGGCCAATGTTAATTATTAAAGTTGGTTTGCAATTGGCTTCACCACCAACTTCACAATCAAAGCTGTGTTGATTGAGAGGCATAAATCACAGACAATGAGGTTGGTAAATGAATGCGAATTCTTTGATAGTTCTACAGGGACAATTGAGAAAGTTTGATGTCTTAAGAGTACAAGCTTAGACAATTTCTGTCAAAGACTGGAACATATTTGATCTGTCAAAATTTTCAGGGCAGATATGGTATTTCAAATCCTTAAAGAATAAATAATTCTTATTTATCATCCAGTAACAGTCCCAAAATTTCCTTCCATGAATAGGAAAGGAGAAGCTGCTCATGTCATGGCAAAAGAAGTGGAAAAGTATGACTTGGAGAGGAGCTAATATGAAAAAGAGCTTTGATAGCAGCTTGTGCCAACTGTGGGGACCGCGGGAGGACGACTTGAGATTTCTATCAACTTCAAGGCAGCACAAAGTTCAACACTGTACTAGTAATCAATCATCTGTTTGTAACATAGTTTGTTCTTCAAATATGGTACACATATGGACCATGCTCCAAGTTTGAGATGACTACTTGGTTCCAAGTTGAGGGCGGAAAACAAGGCACCATGTGTTTCCAATTAGAGTTTTTAATCATTCAACAGATTAATCCGGAAATCTTTGAGCTTCCCAATTTGAAGTTGGTTGGTATCAACTGCTTGTGATCTGTAGAAGAATTGCTGCAGGAAAGAGAGGTAAAAGTGTAAGAAAAGAAAAAAAAAAAAACTTTTGTAACTTGCGATGAATTATAGAAGCAAACATGGAGCTATGCATGAATCCATAGACTGAGTTGATCTAGAAATAACAAAGCAATCATTAATTGCACCACTTATTCCAGTTCAAACCATCTAGAAGCAGTTACATGCATGAACCCAGACATCATTCATTTTCAGAGAACCGCCAATCATGAATTTGCTGGCTTCTATGGTAGTTTACAGGGGTGCAAATTAAATGGAACCTTGCAATTTTTAGGTTCTCCAGCAGAAACAAACAGTTCAATAAAGCAAGACTTGAAGTGGGAGAGTTCAAAGTGAAGAGATCTGACTTTTGTGAAGAAACATAAAAAAGAGAGAAGACAGCAAAACTGCAAGTGACAAAGATAAGACAGATATCTCATCAAAGAGTACAATGAGTGAAAAAAAGCAACAAAATTGAGCTGTTGTTTCTTTGTTTTTATAAACTTCTTTCCTGGAAACTGCCAAACGGGTTTATTATCAGGAGCTCCATATGTGATACCATGGAGGAGAAGATAAAGTATTCAATCAGCTGCTCTATGCAGTGACAGGAAATAAAAGAGAAGAGGAACCCATGATGACAACAAGTCTGATGAAAAATTGACTGCGGTACAGAAGTGTAGTCCAAAGTACAAAAACTTCAATAATAGCCATACAGAGCAGTTGTAAAATCTTGATTAATCAGTAATTCAATCTGGAAGAATAATTTGGTAAAGAATTCTAGGCTTATCGTCATAAAATTTTCTTGTGCATCAACCAAAAATGATGTAACAAGGCATAGAAGTGGGCACGCATCATTCAGGTGCAAGAACTTGAGCTGTATCAATAGCATTTCGATACATGCTTTTCGTAGTGCTTGTCTTGAACTATGGAGCATGAAGGTCATGCTGTCTTGTGTCGACGAATTAAATATTTCATTCAACTATCAAAAAGAAGAATGGGTGAATCTAATGTATGAGGCTCTTGCCAATGCAAGATCCAGGATGGCCAATGTACACGACCTTTGTACTAAATATTTTATTTAAATATGTTCTAAATATTCCTAGTTAGTTGTTGTTCTTTGATCACTGGAAAGTAAGTGTTTCTTTATCCTTTTTAACCTCTACAATTCATGGTATCTCTTGCTTTTGTATTTTGCTGCAAAATGATTTTTGATGCAGCACCTGTGCGTAAATATATAAGAGAGAATTATAGTATATGAGTTGTTTCACTCATGTCCAGTAATCGTTGTCTATGATAGCATCTGTTTTGATACATACACACAACCATGTATCCTATAACATAACTATTTTTTTTTCTTAGCAATCATTACAATCAAATGATTCAATTAAATTTCCATTAGACTCGTGGCCCTACTGCATGACTATCCTGGCTCTACCCTGGTAAATCCTCTCCTGACAAATGCAAGTGGGAGATCTCTTGACTAGACTGCTTTAGTCAGAGGTAATTACTAGTGATTCCTGTGTGTTTTCTGCTGAGTTTACACTGAGCTGCCCCACAAAATGTATAAGACAGCAATAATAATAGTAAACCGTTTTAAGCAAAACGCCAAGAAATAAAGAATATATCCAGAGAATTGGCATAATAAGAACTAAGAAGAATATGTTGGCATAGAAGGGAACATGATTTTGTTATATGTTCACTAGATCAGAAGTAACACAAGTATTTTGAGACAAAAAAAATTGTATGAGGCAGGTGTGATAACCACAAAATTATGTCACCTAATGGGCCAACACGTAGATTTGGTTCATTCAAATTCCAGATGAGCTGTAAGTGAATGGATGATAGAGAGTGAGAGAGAGAGAGAAAGAGAGATTAGAGTATAATTGGAATGGCGAGGATAAAACATATCAGAGCCTTTGAATAGAATATGGCCTCCAGGATCTGAACAACCAAAAGAATGCCTGTAACTAAAATAAAAAATTTAGGACTTGAGGATTTTATGCTGCTGCTATCCAACTAAATTTATTTTCTCATCTAAAAGCCAAAGTTTTCAACATCTGGTGAAAGGCTGCTTCAAGCTATAAATAATGCTAATTGAATCTTAGGGGAAAATGTGAATTTTGATGCTTCTGAAAGGGAAGAAGATTACCTCCATAGTCACCGTGATGCTTCTGAAGGAGACGCATAATCTATCTAATAGTCACCTTTCCCTATTAAGAAAGTAAGAGATAACACAGGAAAATATACAGATTTTTTCCCTTCAATGTTTATTAACTTCAAATTTTGCTTTGGCTAGCTGTATGGTATAGGGTCTTTGTGTACGAATAAGCTACAATTGTTAGAAAGAACATAAAATCAGTCTTAACTATTAATTCCTTGACAACCAGCAAAGGATAAATCCAGATCTAAAGCATTGCTTGACTTGTTAATTTCAACAGAAGTTATGATCTTTGGTGTCCAATGGACCAAAAAGTTTCTAAACTACGTAAGAATGTACCCATAACATCAAGAAAAACTTCGGTCTTCGTCTAAAGGAACCTTAACAAAAGCCAGATAATTTTCACAGTTCATTGGGCGAAATCGTAGCAATAAGCAATCAAATAAACCGTGGGACACTAAAAGAGTCAAACTTTACCTTGCATCCACCTTTCCCAAGACCACATCACAGAACCTCCACCGATACTGTCGCCTCCGTCGAGTCCTGCAGAACTTTTTCCACCATCATCAAAACTCTCTCCATCTACTCCCATCTAGATCACGCTAGAAAGGAAAACATTAAGTATTAAGCTACTACATTCAAGGAAAAAGAATTGCCCTATACATCCCATCTTCGTTAAAGATCAAAACTTTCGAAAATATACGGACCGAATCGAATCGCGTGAAGGCATTATACGAGGAGTTCGATCCTAAGCATGACGACAGGGAGCTGCTCGAATAGCACGGCTCGAGGTGGAGAACGGTTGCTTCAGCTATCCCCGTCCCCGTCGTGCGGTTAACTCTCGCGAACCCTCGTTTACACCCGAGAAGACGAGCGACGCCTGTCGACGAATCAAGAGCGAACCCAATCCGATGTGACGCTGACGAGAATTGGACTCGGAATCTGCAGATTTGGGCAATTCCGATCCAAATAAATGCAGATCGGATTCCCGAAAATGGCGGAGGATCTCATCTCGACCTTCGATGCCTCGTTATCTCCGTATGCCATACCATTTATCGCATGAGACGAGAAGCGCAGGGACCCACCATCAGTGAACGGGACTCGGATCAATAGACGGCTGTGATGACGGGACAAGTGAGATGGAAGGTTGTGGATAGGAGAATCGAAGTTACTGGACGAGCCATCGACGGGTTTCTTGTGGGGTGGGTTTCTGTTACCTTGGCACGGTGGGAGTAAGCGACAGCCAAATAACGACCTTAAAATACGAACGAGAGAGGCTGGCCGACGCGTTCACCCCTCTCTCTACGCAAACCCGGCAGGTTACCCCTCGATCGATTCGATCTCTCTTCCTCTCCTCTCCTCCTCTGGATCTGCTTCAATCTCTGATCTCTGCTTTTGGCCTCGGTTGGTCGATTCTAGGAGGGGAGATTTCGGGGGGAATTGGGATCCCATCGCGATGTCGTACGCGTACCTCTTCAAATACATCATCATCGGCGATACAGGTTCTTTCCTCTCGATTTCGGCTTCGGTGACAGCCAAAAAAAGACGGCGATCTGTTTGTTTTCTGGTTTTTTATATGAAGGATGCATCTACGCATTGGGTGCTTTTATATGCGTGTTTGGATGGTAAAATCTAATATTTCTGTCGGTAAACTGTGAAAATGGAGCGATTTCTTTTGATTTTTCCGATTTCTTCTTCTCATTATATGTGAATTTTTGTGGTTTCTGTCGGTAATGATCTGTCTCGATGCTGCGATTTACTCTTTTGGTTGCATTACTAGTCACCCCTTTACCACTGTGGGCTTTTCCTTTTGGTGTTCCTTTGATATGTTCCTTGGAGTTCTTCTCTGATGTCTAGATCTATGAGATAAGATCTTGAGATCATGCTTTTTGTCAAGATTGTATTGCACCATATCAAATTACAATGTTTTCGTTCTATGAATTCGATAAATTCACTTTAAGAGAATTCTATTTAACATTTATTTGCCGATGCTCCAATTTTTTACCTTGGTAGGAGTGGGGAAATCATGTCTTCTTCTGCAATTTACGGACAAGCGTTTCCAACCAGTACATGACTTAACAATTGGTGTTGAATTTGGAGCCAGAATGATAACCATTGACAACAAGCCCATCAAGTTGCAGATCTGGGACACGGTTGGTATCATCATTTTATCTTGTTTTTCACATTTGTTTCTTTTGACTTAATGTTGTCTCTCAAATCAATTATTTGTTAGAGGGGTTTGGAGATGGTATAAAGACACTTATGTAAATTACACAAGAAAGGCCTCATGTTTCTCATGTTGCCCAACAATCTTGTTCATCTTCTTCCCATCCAACATCTATTTGTTATAAGATTTGCTACGTGGCCAGTGTTTCCCTGGAATTTATGTACATTCCTAGAAACTCTATGATACTTTCATCTTTAACCGTGATGCAGCACTATAATAAACAATATGTTACTTACCATCAATAGTTGCTTAATACAGAAATGTTATAATGAATTTTATGATGTATTCCAATTAGATGGTCTTGATTGTTTGGTGGTCTGATAGAATCGAATGCTCAGTGAAACTCTTAGTGGAGTTTTAGTTAAATTAAAGTGTCTGACTGCTATGATTGATTTGGAACTAAATTAATGTGTCTTAACAAATTTATAGTCAATTTTATTGTTTTGTATGTGTAGTTTTTGCATCAGTCAATCAAGAAATTGGTATTGATCGTAACTATGATCATTGCTTTTGGTCTTAGTGTGATTATAACCGTTCTTTTCAGTAACTTAAGTTGTCCCTTGTCAACCGCCATGACATTTCATTTTATGCAAATTTTATGAAAATTTCATGCTGGCATCAGCCGCAATGACATTAAAAAATTAGTCAGTTTTGTTGCTTGATAGGGGTAGCCTTTTTCATCCGTCAATCAAGATATTGGCATTGCTCGTAACCTTGATCAGTGTTACAGATATAGGACTGTGTGGTTTTGGTTGTTCTTTTCATCAATTCAAGATGTGCCTCGTCAACTGGCATGATAATTCACCTGATTCAAAGTTTTTGAAAATTTTCAGGCAGGTCAGGAATCGTTTAGGTCAATTACCAGATCCTATTATAGAGGTGCAGCTGGTGCACTGCTTGTCTACGACATCACTAGGTAGTAAATGATTTGGATTGCATTGCTATAAGACTTTGCTAATGTGAATTTGCTCATTCGTGATTTATTATCAGGAGGGAGACATTCAATCATCTTGCAAGCTGGCTGGAAGAAGCAAGGCAACATGCCAATTCTAATATGACAATCATGCTAATTGGTAACAAATGTGACCTGGCTCACAGAAGAGCTGTCAGCACTGAGGAAGGAGAACAATTTGCCAAAGAGCATGGATTAATCTTCATGGAGGCCTCAGCAAAAACTGCGCAGAATGTTGAGGAGGTGATAGAGCCTTGTTTCTCTGATAGTACTTTTATCATCCAATTAATTCTATACTTGTTCTAATATCTGTCACTGTCACAGGCATTTATTAGCACTGCAGCAACAATATACAAAAAAATCCAGGATGGCGTGTTTGATGTATCAAATGAGGTAAATTTGATAATGTTGGACCTGAACTTTGAAGTGACAAACTTAATGATAATAATACTCTAGCAGACATAAGCCAGTGGGTTTTGCGTATTTGCATTCAGTTGATAAATACAGGTTTCTATCAATTGATATTTCCTATCCCTGTTGAAGTTAAATGCACATATTCAACCTGAGAATTGTTGATCATCGTAGGCACAAAACAGGTCACTTGTTTTCTTGTCTTGAAAAAGCTAAAAAAGTGGTAAACATATGTAGTCTAGATTGTGCAGTCTAACATCTTTGATGGAGCATCATAGCATTGTGAAAGTGGAGCATTTGATGACAATGATGTGATTTCAGACGTTCATCTTATTTCATTGTTCACCATGGTGAATCGGCGATTAACATAATGACATTGGGTACAGCTCCTAGGCATATTTTGAATGTAATAAAAGACATTCTCAATCTTACAGAATTTTGATCCTTCCTATTAGGCATGTGTTTGGGGAAAGTAATAGAGTGGCTAATTGGTTGGCCAATTATGCAGATCTACTAAATATAATCAGTTTTTGCAAGGAGACTAGCCCTCTGCTTGTTTTTGTTACTGATGATCTCTGTATAAGGGGAGGTTGTTGTTTTGTTTCTGCAAGTAATTACAATTTTTCCTTTTAGAAGAAAAAAAAACAGGATGCCATTCTAGTGTCATCAGCAGTGTAACATCTATGCCCACAGACTTTACTTTCATGTTAAGATAACCTTGTGTCGAAATAATTAAGATTCCACCACCTCATTTAATCAGTATATATTCTTGCTGCAGTCATATGGAATCAAAGTCGGATATGGAGGAACTGCAGCTCCATCAGGGGGAAGGGATGGGTCCTCAGCTCAAGCTGGTGGTTGCTGCAGTTGAGCTCCTGCATCAGAAAAAGAAATCCTGCAGCCGATACTATTCCTTATTTGTTATCAGTATCCTCCTAATTGATATACTGTGTTTGCTGGTTGTTGGTTCCATCTAGATGCTGGAGTGTTGAATGTGCAGCATGGCAGACATTATATCATCCCCATGTACGTCTATCATGGCGATCCACCAGTTAATGCCCACTCATTTTTTTCTAATGTGCCTGAAACAATTTCCAAATTTGATTGAAGTGTTCAATTATCGATCATCTACATCTTAGAAACTTTGATGTTTTTATGAATTTTCGGTTGATTTTTGGGTGATCTGAATCAACAGTTGAAGCTTTGGTTGTAATTGGTTTTCTCGGTCGTTTTACTGAGATTGGTAATGTTGGAAATTTTATCCGGAGAGGAAACCCAAATTTTCCCCTCCGCACATTTATTATTATTTTAAATTCATCAGCCATATTACCATTTCATTAATTTGTATGATGGCATATTCCTTTAAAGCTGAATATTCGTAACTCGCAAGGATCCAAGAGATCCAGGATATGCAATACTATATCGAGCGGTACACCCGTACTGAATAGTTTTATATATTTTTTTTCTTTATTGTAGCATTGTTGTACTGTAGCATTGCTACAGTGTAATACTGTAGTACAGTTTTATATTTTTTTTTCTGTAGCATGTTCCGTCCGACGGTCCACGGTCCATGTACCGATATGTCGTCAGACCGGTACATATCACCCATACCGAGCAGTACCATTCGATAATGTATACCACCGATAGATCCAAATCACTTCGTTGATGTAGATTTCCTTCAAGAATTCATTTTTATTTTAGTTTCGCTGCTCAACTGTTGTTAGAAGACACTTTCCCAAGTCTCCTCACATAAGAATCTTGACACATGCGTGAGAATATTGACAATTATTCAGATTAAATATTCTTGTACATCATTGTTCTAACAGGTAATGAGGCTCTCCGGTGGATCAAACTCG
This sequence comes from Musa acuminata AAA Group, assembly GCF_036884655.1. Lineage (NCBI taxonomy): Eukaryota > Viridiplantae > Streptophyta > Magnoliopsida > Zingiberales > Musaceae > Musa > Musa acuminata. The sequence goes on along the minus strand of NC_088346.1, from coordinate 47,978,365 downwards.
CAAGTTGCTTCCACGCAGCAACTTCAAACGTCCCAGAATACTCAATTTATCTGAGAGGCAAAAAGCTGCTTTAACTTTCTTACAGGTACGTCAGTCTCTCTGTCTCTCTCTCATTTTTCCCGTTCATCATTTCATGTTGTCTTCAAATGCCCAACTAACCCACCCCACATACATACTTAATTCTGCTACTAGTACGGTGACAGCAGCAACGTAACGCTTGTTCGATAAACAATGGCAAAAGAACAAAAAAAGAGGGGAAAAAAAGTCGTAAAATTCTTATCTTTTTCTCTCGTGTTTCAAATCTCTGAACCATAGAAACTTGAAAAAGGTGATGTGGCCTGAACTCTACAGATGAAATGCATAATTAAATCTTAGCTCATCATCTAAAGTAACTAAAGACGTCAAGTAACGGCTACCTGACATTTATGCTTTCATTTGCAAGTTGGATAGGATAATAATACTCCTCGGCGGCAGCTGCATTCTCGCAGGGCACATCCACCGATCAAACCACAAAACCATTTTTATTTGAAGATCCAAGTAAAACTGGTTTTTAGGACGCAGATCCAAATAGCAAATTAAGCATACATAAGGGATCGGATCACAGTAATTGGAAAGAGGGGGGAGCGGGAAAAGCGTCTCAAAGCCAATGATATACCGAGTCACAATAAGCACGGAAAAAAATGGGTAAGAATGCAGAGAGGTCTAATAATCTACGACGAAGAAGAAAGTAGTTCAGAATGGAGGGGGGGCGGCGGCACCGGTGAAGAAGGGCCGGCCATGGGGGACGGCGCTCTCTGCTTCCACGTGCAGGGAGTCCTTGATCTTGTGGAATCCGTGGGCGAAAACGCCGAAGCCGAAGACGAACCCGATGAGGAGGATCACCAGCACCAGCAAGAAGCAGCAGCAGGTCTTGCTCGGGCAGCACATGATGATTGATCCGATCGATCGGATCCCTCGGCTTGCTGTTGATCTCGAGAAGAGCAAATGCGCAAAAGGAGTTGTTGGGGGAGGACGAAGAAACAAGAAACAGGAGATGGATGAAGAAGAGACGCCACGGAGAAGGGGATCATGTCGAGATTAAAGAGAGAGAGAGAGAGATGCGAGGAGTGAAAAGTTACTTGGTCAATGTACCCGCTTGTTTACCTACCTAATGGTTGGATCCTAGGGGCGGTAGGGCCGCACATTGAATCCACCGTGTAAGGCACGGTAATTATCTGACTGGATGATTAAGTAATTGTATAAAACGTGAAGGTATTTAAAGGTTATGGTTCGAAATCCAACCTAACATATTTTATGATAGATAAAATATTGATTTAGTGATATCAATTTTAACTTAGAGGCTTATCTTTTTTTGATTTGGTAGAATTGGCACGATGAACATGTCGGCTTCATAAATTAGATCTTATTCAATCGACATGTTAATAATATGTAATTAACCCACTAATCACAATGGTCAACATTTACTGTATGATATGAAAAACATGTCAATTGTATATGCTCAGTGAATTAGTAGCCTCCAATCATTTCGACTCTAAACAATCGATTAATTAATAAATTTAGATGATCGTCCTGGAGACAATTGTTTAGTCCTGAATTTAACACTAACACTACATGGTGATGATTTTAGTAAATTTCAGACCCTCCATTATTGTATTAATTATATAATAAACGAATATAAATTACTAGTGACCACTATAAAAAGTAGCCTCCAAGTTGATGGACATATTCTTTCGTTTCAATTAATCCAACCTATTTGACTAGTTAGTGACTAAACTTTCGAATGAATATTTATCGAGAGTACCTCCGATGTAATTTTACAGGATTCAGTGCTCGTCCAACAAAGCAAAGTTTCATGAGGTCAGCTTGAAGAGGATCCAAATTGACTCCCAAGTTGGATAATCAGAATCTACTCTAACAGGTACTACAAAGATGGTTGATTATGTCTTACGAAAAATTTATAGTCCTAGTCACCCAAATCTGACCTAGCTTGAAGGCTCCAAATGCACCTATGTCGAACCCCTTAAGATATCTTAATGATCCCAAACAAACTCAAGGTGTTGACCGATTTGAACCCACCACCGAGCTAAATCTCTTCCATCATCTTTTTCAAGACTCGATTTTCCTCCAACTCCCTCCACATCCATAACCAACTCAACCTATCATGATTGTCCTAATTGAAGTTTTTAACAATATGATTCAATGAAGTATAAAATGATTGATAATCATAATAGTCTAATTTGTAGCCCCTTACCTACATTAACTTTCTCAACTTATTCAATAAGTATCACTTTGCCTCATTCACTTCATTCCCTATACCCGTTCAACCATCTATCTGCGTCCCAAACCTATCAATTGAGTCCTACCGAGCCCAAGCTCTAGTACCATAAGAAGTATAATCCCCTCCATTAGTTTAGGGACTTGTGCTAGATATTCCGACCGAGTTGATTGCTTAGTCAATCAAACTCTCAACTAAAGTCTAAGAGCAACTTAATAAAATAAATCAGTAATTGAAAGATATTCGGAAGGAGATCAAGCAAGGAAAATAGCTAGAAGTGGAATCATACTTGAGATCTTCTTTCACCAAAAATATTAATGAAGAGCCAATCCCCCAAGGTTCACAACTTCCGTCACTTGATGTATACGAAGGAAAGTCCCTTCGGAACACATTATGTCTTTCACATCTCAAATGACATTATTTGGAATCACTAACTCACTCATGTGCTAGAACTTTCCAATGACCTTAAGGGGAGCCACACGTCAGTAGTTTGCTAACCTCTCTCCTGAGTTAATTCCCACTTTGGGTAGTTGGTTTAGGAGTTTGAGCTTAACTTTATCAATTACTAACTCTCAAAGTAGCCGACCACCTCCCTCCTAGCCATTAGGCAAGAGGAGAAGGAATCCTTAAAAAGTTATACAAGAAGATTTAATGATGAGGTCCACATAGGTGCTAACCCAACATCATCTATCCTCATCAATGCATTTGTCAAAAGACTATCAAAAGACTGAACTAGACCAACTCAATAAAATATTATTGAAAGCTCGAAAAATAAAGGGATCCTAACAATTCCTCCCCCTTCAAACCAGCCTTGTCCTCAAGGCCAAGTAGCATCAAACTCAGGGAGCTTCTCTTTTAGCACTTCAGTCATAAGGTATCTACGGCGCATCATAATCTGTTAATCATGTAAATATGGTCTCTACTTCTTGATAGTGTAAGCAATAGGTCGATCTTTCGGTATAGTAATCGTTATGGTCTTCGGAAAAACTCTCTTCACTCAATGGCTAGTGGCAGTTGTGACCTTATTTCCATGTCTTCCTTTTAGGATCACCTACTTTTCATTAATAAAAAACTTCATAATTACTTTAGAAAAATTTCAAAAAACATCAACTAGGGTTGATAGTTATTCAATTTCAAACACCACTTCGAAGTCTTCCAAGAGTAGCAAAAAGAAGTCCACAAGCAACTCTTGACCCTCTATAATCAACTTTATCTTCGAACATTTGTTACCACAAGTTAGAATCCATCCATCAGTGACCTTTACTTCGAATTTGTCACAGCCTTCAATGTGGTAGGTCAATCGGTCAGCAACCTTATTGTACATAAAATTATTAGTGTTACCAATATCAATCAAAACTATAATATATTGATATTCCAAAATTCCTCAAACTTCTATAGTTTACGGGTTAGAGTAGTCAGCTAATACATATATTGTATGTATGATAAGTCCAACATCTTCATTAGAATTCATACATTTATGATCGAAGTCTACATTGTTAGCTTCTGGTTTCTCCCCAATTAGTTCAATCATCATAAGTTGCCCTTGTTTACATCGGTGCTCCCTACTCCACTTTTCGTCACAGTGCAACACATGCCAGCATATTTTGGTGTTGGTCGGGTTTTACTGGCTCACGTGTCTTAGGCGTATTCATCCTTTCACCTCTATCGTAGCAGATTTATTTTAATGTTGATTGGGTCTTCCCAACTCACACGTATCATGCATATTCGACTTTGCACCTCCGTTATAGCAGAGCTATTCTAGTGCTAATTGAGTTTTTTCGATTCACCCATCTCGGGCCTATTCAGCCTTGCACCTCCACCATAGCAGATTTATTTTGATGTTGATTGGGTTTTCCTAACTCACACGTCTTAGGTGCATTCATCCTTGTGTCTCCGTCATAGCAAATTTATTTTAGTGTTGATCAGGTTTTCCTGATTCACGCATCTCGTGAGCATTTGGCCTTGCACCTCCATCGTAGTGGATTTATTTTGTTGTCGATTGGATTTTCTTAACTTATATATCTTGGGCACATTCGGCCTTCTACCTTCATCGTAACATATTTATCTTGATATGGGTCGGGTTTTTCATCATGGCGGACTTTAAATCTTCTTTTCGTCATAGAGGATTGTATATCCCTTCTCTACCATTGCATATCTCGAGCCTTCCCACCATGGCAAGCTTCAAATCTTCTTTCAGCTATGGTGGATTTCATGTCTCTTCTTTGTCGTAGCGGATCTCAAGTCTTCTCATCATGGTGAGCTTCAAATCTTCTTTCTGCCATGGCAGATTTCAAGTCTCTTCTCCGTCATAGCGGATCTCAAGTATTTCCACTATGGTGAGTTTCAAATCTTCTTTTTGTCGTGGTAGATTTCATGTTCCTTCTCCGTATAATGGATCTTGGGACTTTCTACCATGGTGAGCTTTAAATCTTCTTTCCACCATTGTGGATTTCATGTCCCTTCTCCATTGTATTGGATCTCGGGTCTTCCCATCGTGGTGGGCTTTAAATCTTTTTTCCACCATGGCATATTTCATGTCCCTTCTCCATCGTAGCGAATCTCGGGTCTTTCCATTATGGTGAGCTTAAAATCTATATTTCACCATGATAGATTTCATATCCTTTCTCCATAGCAGCGGATCTCAAGTCTTCCCACCTTGACGGGTCTCAAATTTTCTTTTCATCGTGGCGAATTTAATGTCCCTTCTCCACCGTAGCGGATCTCATGTTTTCCTATCATGGTGGACATATCCACTTATGGAAAGGATACAAGTTACCTCCTAATTAAAAGTGCTATGGGTTAAAGGCGGGGACTCCTCGTTGGAACGTTTGTTGAGAGAGTTGGTAGGTAGATGTTCCTACGACATTGGACCCTCCTTCTAGCATCAAAATATTATAGAAAAATATCGCTAATGTCTTGATTAGCTCGATATGGTTCAGACCTATGTGGGCAGGATTATCCGAGATGGCTCTAAGGTGAAAGTATTGCACTCCTAAGGTTGAATTATTATACTCCCAAGATAGTACCTACACGAAAATCGGGGTCAATGGAGGTTTTCCAACCAGTCCCTCTAATACTCGATAATTCGAAGTTACAAAATGTGGGTTTAAGTAGTTCAAAAAAAAGAAGAGTTCTCCCTTTTTTTAATTTATAATATATTTTTATACCTCGAAGAATGAAAAAAAAAAAAGAAGATTGTGAGGTGTATATATATATATATATATATATATATATAATATGTGGTTGGGTTTGGGAGTGGTCCGGTTGGTTGCCATGTCTACTTCATGAAGGGATTAGGTACAACCGTTTGACCAGGACCCACCATGCGAGAGCTCAATGCACATATTACAAGTGGTTGGCGTCAATCTAATGTCATGGCACGAATCCTGAGGCATAAGTGAGCTCCAAGGAGAGGTACGAACCTACAGCAAGTATGTCCATTTGCTTCCTAAGTGACTCTTTCTCCAGATATGATTAAGATTGCACCTTGCTATCCGAAATCGTCATATGCCACGATTATAGAGTTGGTCATCGATTTCGATTGTGATGGTTATTGTCTCAGGAAAAATATATTGCAGATATAGGTGGAAGAGCACAAAGTGAGGAATATAAATTACCTTTCAAGAAAAAAATTTAATAATTGTTAATGAAAATGGATTCCAATAATATGCTGATTAATTAGCGAAGGAGATATTGATAAAACATATATACGATAGTTAGATATCAACACAATATTAAAGTTTATCGGGATAGATTCTACCACTATTGTTAATAGTATCGATGATTATTATACTCGTAATGTAAATATTAATACTAAATATATTAGAGTTGACAAAAATCTTCATTGCGAAAATATTCTTTTCTATGGTGATGAGAATGATAGTGGAAAGATGATATTCATATCTTAAAAAATATTATTATATAATTATAAAAATAAAATATTTAATCATATTTCTATTGATAAAAATACTACATGATAAATCAAAATAAGATAAAACTAATTATAAAATTAACTTTATAAATATAGAGATCATAATATAATTTTTAAAAATATAAGAATCAAAATACTGAAGATAATTAATTATAAAAGATAATCTATAATTAATTTGTATTAAATCTGAAAATTTATTAACTTATATTTGACATACCAAATAATAGATCATGCATACAAGAAAATACTCAAATCACCATGATAGTATATAGATGAAGGAGAGGGTTCTGATTTATGCTGAATAGTTTGACCCAATGATGTTCAACATTTTGACCAAATGAGTATAGATTTTAGTTTCTGGCGAGGGAAACACCAACAGCAACAACAAGATGTCAAATGTCACCTTCAAGTCCAAGGCTTTGGCCATCCCCTCAGCTACTCCATTAATGCATTGGGTAGAAATCTAGCATCACCTGCCACCTACCGCTGCTTGACCTCAAAAGAGTTGCAGGTTTCCTTTGGTCTGAAAGAACAGAAAGCAACACAAGACAAACATAGTGTTTAAGAGTCATGAAAAGTGTGGGAACCAAATTATTTTTTACCTAATTAATTTTATTCTTTCAACTTCACAAGCTCGCTATGTGGAGCTGATCATAAAAAATGTCATTGTCATCAGTCTCCCTCAGTAGGCCAATAATGGGTGCGGGTGTGACCCGCATGAGCACTCGTCTTCTTCTTCGGTGAGGCGGTGGCATTAATCTGCGGGGTGGAGCCATCCGACGCTTGTCTTTGTTGGTGTTTAATGAGTCTGCAATCGAGTGTTACGTCCATGAAATGGACTGAGGCGGTTGCTTCACAAGAACTCTGCGCTCACACCGAGAAACCCAGTGGAACGCCAACAGTTTGTGAGAGGATAAGAGCTTGATCACGTCAAAGAGTTCATTAACAAACCTTATTACCACTCGGAAATCCAACGCCTCTCTTAGCTCTTAAGCAAACACTTCCTTGGCCCCATCCGACACGCCACGCTCGGTCAATTCGCTGACAGGGTGAGCGTACGAGAGACGGCAAGAGTCGGCACTCCCCCGAGAACCAACCCACACGCAGCACCTCGTATAAATACACCCTCTCGGCCGAGGGAAAGCTTGGAACCTAAGCAGAGAGGGAGACATGGGTATGGAAGCGATGGGGACGGAAGGTTTCGGAGGAGAAGCCTTGTACTGTGTGATCATCTTATGGCTCTCCATCATCTCTTGGATCATATTCACCTGCGTCGACGACGCCGACGGGCCCAAGAAGCGCCGACGGAGCGGCCGTGGGAACCCGGTCTTCATCGGGACCGCCGGCTTCTGTGACGGCACCGGCAGCGACTGCGACGGCGGCTATGGAGTCTGCAGCACATGTTCTTGAGGACTGTGATTGCCATGAGGGAAGTCCGAAGAAACTGCATCCTTTATACTAATGTTTTCTGCTTTCTCTTCTTCTTCCTCTTTCCACAAAGTTTGAGCTCTGCTGTAAGATCTCTTCGCGTGGTAGCCTCTGTTTCCCTCACCAACTCTGTAAGGAATAATAAGAGGGGACGACGAAATATATATAATACATAAATATGTACAGCATAACTCTGTTCTCTTCATCGATTCTGTAATGAATTCTGCAATCAGCTGAGAATTGAGATTTCTTCTTCTGTGTTCTGTATTTGTACATCTATGATCTTGGATTGATGATTAGAAATTGGAGTCAGCCCCATCCATGGTTGATGGACACCAGTTGCAGAATTTTCATTACAGAAGTCAATTGCAGATTTGGTGAACCATTTCATATGTCTTGGACTTGATTTGATAGTATGGTGGGAATTTATGATTCTTTGGGAGCATCCAGTTGCAGAAGATAGCAGTATTATTACATGTAAATACACAATATTTCATCTGCTACTATCTTAATTTTCAATTACTGTCATTCCATCTATAAGTTGGACAGGATTTATTGATTGATATTTTTAAGCTTCATCAATGACCAGAGAGAGTCCAAAGAGTCTGATTAAAAGAGGGCTAATTACATATTATTTTTTATAATTATTTTTTTAATATTTTGATTTTTTATATTTTTAAAAATTATATTACTATCCCTGAACGAAACTGAAATATTTAATCTCATTTCTTCTCGCACCTTCGATTTTATCGATACTACATATCCAATGATAAATCATACAATATTTCATTTAGTAGAGTGGACGGTATAAAAAAAAATAAAGGTTAAACGTTTTACTTTGGTACGTATAAGGATCTTAATTATAATTTTTAAAAATATAAGGATCAGAATACTAAAAGTAATTAGTTAATAGAGAATATATAATTAACCCATATAATAAAATTTTAAAATAAGAAACTATTTTATGAAACATGAGTTTTGATGATAAGGTTTTCAATGATATGATAAAATTTTTACTATTTTAGATTAGCTAACACTTAAAAAAAACTTATAAAATACATAATCATCAAATCAATATTTTACAATAAAAGAAACAAATATATCACTTCCAGACTAATATTTAAATGGGGATTAACAAATGCAAGTTTGGACATTTCCATTAAAAATTATTGAATTAAATGACAATCAAGTCACGAAGATAATATTTTTATATTCAAAAATAAAATGAGATTTCACATGCATAGAGTTACATAAAATAATAATATATTAAAAGAAACGAATCCATCCATTCTCGAAACACATACTTCAAAGTTGTACAGAATAGAGAACAAGTCCTCCTCATCTGCTGTAACAAATGGACCATATTGTTAATCATCCTTCATAATTGACCAATCTAAATTGACCATAAGTCCCTTGTCAAATGCTATGTGCGCATTATAAGATGAACATTGAATTCGCATTGTTGCCATAGAATTCGCTGTCACACTACCTAAAAGCCAGCTAAATTAATATCTTCATGTCCCCTTATGTAGGCAAGATGCGCCAAGAAACCAACCTCCTTAATTAAATTGCCCACTTCATAGAACATTACATCCCTACCGACCCGGTTTGGTCCACCACTGGTTCGCGATTACCCTTGTCATCTTTGTGTTCACCCTCGACAAATTAAAGTGTATCCATTAATAATTTATAATAAATACTTCATAAATTTAAAATTTTATAGTCAATTACCTGCTTTATGATCATAATTCCTTCTAATTCTATTATAAATTGCATCTGATTCTTCCTAGAATTTTTTTGGGTCAGCCCGGTTCGATTCAATTTATCTATTTCTTCAAGAACCGGTTCGGCCGGTCAATTTAACATGCCTTGAACCAGGCCCGGTCTGGTTTCTACACGGTGGATTCGGTGGTCATTTCCGATCATTGAGAAGTCTTCTAGAGACACGGAGTTCAAACCATCCGCGTCTGCTGAAGCTCGATTCTGGAAGACACGGCTGTCGATCAAATCACGATTTAGATTGTCCGGGAAGATCGATCTGCGTTCTATCTGCTGCTCAATCTCCTTCGTTTCGGAGTAAACAACGCTCGTTTCTCCTCTTCTTTGGTAAGACCCGGCTGCCTGTATTTGATCCTTTGTATCTTTGAGATCTGATCCTTGTTCTGAATTTTGGACTGAAGGGACTTGGCTTTTGATGTTTAAAGTTTGTCTTTTGGAGCCATTCACTGAGTTTTGATCGCTTCTGTTGGGGAAGAGATTGAAATTTCATGGTTTTTACTCTTTTAGTGCCTCATTGGAAGTTGATCATGATAGATAGAAGATTTGAACATGAGGAATAGGTGGTTCTTTAGCGATAATGGTTCTGAGTTGAAGGTGATATGTCTTTCGAGGAAGAAGCGGTGGTTGAGTCCTACATTTATGCCTTTAGTTGATGTAAATCTCATGATTGCATCAGAAACGCCTTTTGGGGCCATTAATCATGATCGTCTATTTAGGTTTAGTAAAACTCCAGTAGATCTGTATTTTTTATATAATTAAATGTAGATTTGTTTGAGTCCCAACTTTATGAAGACTCCTATTAGTTGATTTTTCTTTTCTTTTTTGCAATGTTTTCTCATAAATAGCAGGTATGTTCACCAGGAAACTTGTGTAGTGCCAATACGATTCACTGTTATGTAATTAAATGTGAAATATTTCTTTGTTTGATTCACAAGTTTATGAAGATTCTGATTATTTGTTTTTTCTTTTTCTTTTCTGCAACGTTTATGTTTTCTCATAAACAGCACGTATGTTCACCAGGAAACTTTTGTAGTGTCAATACAATTGAACGATGTGCTGTGTTGTTTTATTGTTAAATTATGTTATTAACTTCAAAATGTTATGTTGACTATTCCTGAAATTAGTTAGTCAGTACTATTTTCTTTTTTTATTTTTCATGTTGCAGATAAAGTTCTCTGTTGCGGAATATCAAGTTTCTCAAACTGAAGATATGAGTAATCGCTATTACAGGCCTGAGAAGCCTGTCTCAGGTGCACATTAGAAGATGCTTTATGTCGTATGCTCGTCTTTGATTATTGGTAGTTACACACTAGAGTGTGTTCCTTAAGGCTAAATTTAAATGCAGAAATCTACAAGGATAATCATATTTGTTATTTAAATCTGATATTCTTCGTCCATGGTAGATTTTATTTTGTAATTATTTGTTTTGCTGCTTATTTTGGATCTGAACTAAGTCTCATCCTAATTCAAATTTGTTCTATTATGAGGAAATCAGATGCTACTGTACATGTGCCAGATCCTAGTGCCAGCTAATTTTTAGAAGCTATTGTGGAAGGACATGACATCTTAGCAACTTATTTGTATCTGAGATCAAGGTCTCAATCACCTTGATTTTTGCTAGATCAAGAGAATTTGGATGAAGATTTACATATTAGTGAGAAGATGACAAAGGAGAAGAAATAAGCTATATCTATGATTACTGGTAGTAACCAGTAGCATTGGTTTGTGCAAATGGTAGGACTAAGAAGACCATGGGATTTCTATTATCCATATGGCCTAGGGCCTATCGATCAACTTTTTCTTTGTATTCGTAGGAGAAGATCAAGGTTCTTATGTTTATAGCTTGATGTAACATTTATTTTTATGGCTCCAATCTTTCTCACAGAGAACCTAACTGAAAGGGCCTGCCACTTGGTTTATGGTCATTATTAGTTAGTAGGAATGTTGTAGCTTTTTGGAAATTAACATATATTGCTGATTCTGTTCAACAAAGTCACACATATTCATGCAGCTTTGTCGTAACCTGGATTACTTCTGTATAAATTCCTTCATAGCATTTCTGTATTATGTTCATTACTATGTTCATTTTGACTCATTAACACAATTTTGAAAACTATGTGAAGTTTTTATACTTGTCTCAGAAACCAGCTAAGTTTTATGCTTCCTTATTCTAATAACAGGTATAATGAGGAAACTAAAGGAGCTTATGCTCAAAAGTGATAATCGAATTTGTGCAGATTGTAGTGCTCCAGATCCGAAATGGGCGTAAGTACTAGTATCCTGTCATTGTTGAGATGTCTATGTTGTTGTAGAATGTTCAGAAACATCTGTCTCATGTACAATTGCAGAAATGACCAGATTTTAGTTGATGTGTTTTGAACTTATGTCATGTATAATTATTGCAAGGAACTTGATGATTGAAAATTTCATTTTTATACTAAACAAGAATTAAACATTTGATTGGGTAAATTGTTAAGAGCTAAGGTTCGCTGTACCGTGACATACCGCTTAGTATGGGCGGTATGTACCGGTCCGATAGGAGACCGGTAGGGGTGGTACATTGGTACACCCTCAACATCGGTACACCCTCATGTACCATGTGTTGGTACACTTGATATGATTCGGTATAACTTGGTATATACCGTACTGATAGCTGGTCGGTACAGTGATACGGATCAGTAAGACGAATCATGATTAAGACTATGATATCCATTGACTTTAGTTGGGCATAAGGCTGGCATTTCATTTGCATAATATTAATGTAGCTGATGTGCAATGTGTTCATAGTCTGACCCGAATAATTTGTTTGTGCAGGTCAGCTAACATTGGGGTTTTTATATGCTTGAAATGTAGTGATGTTCATAGGAGTCTTGATGCAGACATATCAAAGGTACTATTAGTGATGCCTAATGTGATGTTTCCTAAGGTGCTGCATATTTTTTAGTGATTGCAACTCTGGAGATTTTAAAATTATTTTTCTTTCCCAGCAGAATTCAACATTCTGTGTTCAAATGTGGCTTTGATTTAGCAATTAGCATCATGCATTAGGTTTTAATATGTAGGAACTTATATTAGTTTTTTTCATCCTTAATTCCATCTCATTTCTTTTGTGATGCAAGTAATTGGTAGGATTCCAGTTTCTAGCATAATTTTGACTGACTCAGAATGTATATGTTCTGTACATGAATCATGGAACTTGGGAGCATGATGTACAAGATGTGTAGATTCTTATGCCTGTACATTGAACTTACAAATAGTGAGTTAGTCCGAGGTAAAAGCCAAATAGTCTATAGGTGGGGGGTTTAACTTAATAGATGCTTATGCCCCAGTCTCTGTCTGCTGATTGTTGTTTGACTTGGCTGTATTCATAGTTGAACCTTGATCAGATTCATGTTTGTGGATTTTTTTCCGGTAGTAATATGAACTTTCCTGATGTTGCTTTCGTTTCATTTGTTATTGTTGACATTCAGGTGCTGCCTTTAACATCAGATGAATGGACTGAAAGTGACACTGATTCCATCATTGAAGTTGGTGGGAACTCTTATGCTAACTCAATTTATGAGGCCTTTCTTCCTAAAGGTTTTCGGAAGCCTAAACCAGACTCAAATAATGAAGAACGGAGCCAATTTATAAGGTAAACTATATTAGACAGTGGATTTTGCCTAGAGATTGTCGGGTGACCGCTCATTCAAGAGAACTTCTTTTCTTCCGCAGGTCTAAGTATGAGTTGCAAGAATTCTTGAAACCAAGTTTGCGTATTGTGTCTTCAAAGATGTCCTTCAGAACATTTGAATCTGAAAAGAATTTGGACCACAGCTACATGTCCAACAATTCAAAGAAGGCAGTAAGCCATTCTTGTACTCTTTGTTTGGAGTTAAAGAAGTTGTCAACAAAAATATGTTCTCACTCTCAATTATGCATCTGATATAACCAACCTGCCACACTGCTAAATGTACTCTATCAATCAAACAGTAAATCTAATAGTAACTAAAATAATGAGGTTTTGATTATTATCACAGGCGGATATGAGGAAATTTATTGGAGAGTTGAAGGTCAAAGTAGTCAGAGGATCAAACTTAGCTGTTAGAGATATGCTAACTAGTGATCCATATGTTATTTTGAGCCTTGGGCAGCAGGTTTGCTATTGATCTCTAGCATATAAACTATTTTGATTATTACAAAGTTGTTACATGGAGTTTATGTTGCTATTTTTGTCTTATCTTCCAATTTTCATTGGACATCTGATTGTTACAGAGGGCCCAAACTACAGTTAAAAAGAGCAACTTGAATCCAGTATGGAATGAAGAGCTCAAATTTTCAGTTCCTCGATGTTATGGAGCTTTGAAACTGGTAAATTCAAATGAGTTAACTTATTGTGTCTATTTTTACTATTCTTGGAAAACTTTTCCTGCCTCTGTGTTATCTTTCTTATGATACTTTCCTTGAGAAATTAAGACATGCTTCTGTGGGTAGGTTCATATCCTGAATATTTTACAAGAATTAGGAGTAACAGAGTACAGCATAAATTAGTACCAGTATATAATATAAAATTCATTAGTAATGCTAGCGAGTCAAGTGGGATTCAAAGTTCCATGAGAGATAAAAGAAAGACCAAACAAGACTTGGACAATATGACAAAGGACATGATGATCCTTGATTCATCCAAAAACACTTCCCTTAATAGACTAATGGCAATAGAAATCCAAATAAATGACTGTAAAATGTAATCGTTTGTTGTTGTTGTTATTATTGTTGTTGTTCTTTTGTATAGGATGAGGAAAGTTCTTTCCTTTTTGTTAAATGTGTTAATGTTATAATATATTCGTTCAATGAAGTCAAATTTTCAGATATTCTTTATTCATTATATTAAGGAAGGCCTGTATTATGAAGAATAGCTTTAAGTTCAGTTACAAGTCCATGTTTGTTCCTTATCATATGATGTATATTTATATAATATTAGGGTTCAACGTGCATTCGTTTGCCTCTGTCCAACAAAATATGTATTTCCATTATGAGAACCTTTCCAGTTAAACAACCAAAATATTTGTCATTTGATTTTTTTTTTTCTTCCTTTTTGTATCAAATATTTGTCATCTCAGAAGCAGCATGTGACTTACAGAACCAAAGGCTGGAAAATAACATTGCAATTACAGTCAAATTTTGATTTTTCCAGAGTAAAAGCTCTGAAACTCTGCATATATGTCTACTTCTGTAAGAATGTTTATTCATCTTGTCATGGATCTTACACCAGTGTCCACTGTTTGAAGTATAAGTTGGCTTTCCTGATAAGGAAGTTTGAGCGGATTACCTTTATAGATGACATCTTTGCTTTTTATTATCATTTTGTTTCTAAATAAGTTGTGTTTGTCTTAAGTTTCATATGACTTGCACTTTGCATCTTCTCAATACTCAGATCTACCAGTTCTAATGGAAACTTAAAAACTCTTGTAGTATTAGTAGGCCTTGTGTCTGTCTTAAAATGAACCTGTTTTATTCTGCTTCTCAAACAGCAAGTATACGACCACGACATGTTTTCTGCTGATGACATAATGGGCGAGGCTGAGGTTGATCTCCAGCCTATGATCACAGCTGCAATGGCTTTTGGGGATGCTGAGCTTCTTGAAAACATGCAGATTGGCAGGTGGTTCAAAACAAGCGACAATGCACTCATCAAGGACAGCACTGTCAACATAGTTGATGGGAAGATAAAACAAGAGGTGTTCCTAAAGCTACAGAATGTGGAGTGTGGAGAGATCCAACTAGTACTAGAATGGGTTCCTCTTGATGAATAAGGCCTTTCACAAACTCGGGTTACATTTTTTTGGCTCTGCATTTGCATCAATTGCTATTTTGTTCAGGCCAATCTTCTCATTCACATTTTTAAGCTGTGTAAAAAGTGTAGGTGTGATCAGTTTGTATAATATATTAATTTGAAGATGGATCCTTAATGTTTGATTACTGTGTATTAAGATCTATATCACTATTCCTTTTGGACATCCCTAAATAACAAGCTGTCTGCATCAGTTTAGGCAAAAGTATGATTTGTGCTTGTCTTTCTAGAAAATTCCTCCCTTTTTGGAAGAGAAACTTCCTCAATTAGTGGACATAAGTTTGTGATGTTACCTTCAACTATAACTCTTCAGTTTTCTTAGAAAGTTGTAGAAGACAAAATAAATGTGAGATTTGAAATTGCAGGTGATTATTTTAGCTCTTTTCATATATTTTAGATGTCTGGTTTATGATTTTTACAAGCACAGAAATGGTTTTGATACAATATTGTATTTATAAACACATCAATCTTTCTCACCATGCCATTAATTGTTCAACTAGAATTTATTAGTCTCAGCACACATAAAATGAACAAAAGAAATGTCTCAAACCTTCCATAGTTCACAGTAATGCATACCTTTCTGTATCATCATAGATTCTATTACAATTTTTTGACTGCTGAAATTGTTGGAAGATCTATAATTCACACCAAAACCCCACATATAGTGAGAAGCAAAATGCCAATAATATGAGTAAAACAAGCTGAATAGATACATTCAAAACTGAGGCTCAGTTGATGTCAACATCACCTGTATGGTATTTCATGTTCTTAGTATGAGATGGATGTATAATTAGAAAGGATGACTTAATATGATATAAACATATCCAAAGGAAACCTATAGAGATCATACTCGGCTATAATAAAGATCTAAGTAGCTCAATTAGCTCTTAGATTAGTCAGCATCAACAAGTAACATAAAAGTATTGTCATAAGACAACCATGAGCGAGCATATGAGATCATCATGTTATCCCAGGAAGTCGTGTCTTTCCTCTCTACTCCACAGACTACTACGACACAATATGCCACCAAAGGACGGTGGCGTCAGCCTCACCATCCTGAAATGAGCTGACCACAAAGCAAATGGCGAAAGGAATCAGAAAAAGTGTTAGAAAAGGAGTTGCAGACAAGAAAAACCAACGTCTACGGAGACAGCTTTTTGGTAGGGTTTCTTTTCATGCTTATCCATCACCACATCACCTGCAATGGTTGAAGCCTATCATGATTCTACCAAGGACGAGCAATGAGTAGTTGTGGTTTTCCATAGTTATCCTTGTCTATGGCTGGAAATATCATCCTTGTCTCTTCATATTTTAATGTAACATATGTAACATAAATAATAACAATGATTACCAAGAAATTCTACAGCATATTAAACTTTTAAACACTTGATGTATTTTTACTACTTTCACCACATATTTAACTCCTTGTTTACTAAATATATTCAGTACTTTGAAATATTAAATTATCTAGAAAACTTTCACTCTTCTACCATTGTTATAGTTAGGATTATAACTTATGGGTTGGGAGATGAATGATGGACAAAAACACTATTTTTTTTGTCAGGATTGTAACCCAGAGACGTTCAATCATAGAATCATACTTAGATGGTTTGACCCATAATATCTTATTCTAGATCTTCTGCTTCCGTCTATAAATAAACAGGACCTCTAGGGACTGAGAGCACGCACAGACGTATGTCTTCATCTCACAGCAAACATAGTTGAGAGATTACAGTTTTCTCTTCAACTCTCTCCCTAAATTATCATTGGCATTAAAAGGTACGCATCGTTAAATTAGATCTAAGTATTTGATTTCAATCCTGACATAAAGATTATTTTTATATTTTAATACGGTATATTACATATTTGTATACTTTTATTGTAACCCAAAGACGTTCATCACACTTCGATGATTTGATCATATTACTTTTCAACTAGTATGATAATTAATTTTGTGAATCAATGGTTCGTCTTGTAACATTGTGTAGTACTGAAAAGAGTGAGAAGGAAAAGAAATGAGTTAGTGAACGTGAATGCATGAACGATTTCATCATCATCACACCAAGGTGTAAACTCGTGGAGACATCTAGACAAATACTTTTTGGATAATATAATATAAAATTGACTTCGTATAGTTAAAATAGTTATACTACAAATGACATAAGACTAATTCGTAGCTCACAAAATCCATGTTATATATGTAGTAAGGTAACTCTGTTTTCTAGATCATGTTGGATAAGCATAAAATGTATGAGTCTCTAATTTCTAGTTACATGGAATTGACTAATTAAAATTAGAGCTTAATCCACTAATTATATAGTGAGTATTGAGTATACCACTTTAATTATAGTTATTATTTATACGTGTAATTCACCAACTAAAATTAGAGTTTAATTCGCGCATGTAATCAGCCCTAAATCTGACACAAAAAAGAAGGGTAAATTTTCAAAAAAAAATTAATTTTAAAAAATCTTATAAAGTATATACGTTTAAAAAAATCATATGGTTCATTTATTCTTTCATAAAAAATAATTTTACCATTATGTTTGTGCCTCTGGCTACTTGTATCTCTATGCATTACCCTTCACCCTCTGCTCATTGTCCTCGTTCGTTTTTGTTGATCTCTAATACCAAACAAATATGTTGAAACCACTTCATAAGGTGTTATTGGGTACAACCACGTGTCTGCACCATAATCCCTCGGTAGCTTAAGTAACCACTATAGCACCATGATGTTGGCAACTATATAAGCCACCACTTGATACTTGTCCATCATTGTCTTGCCCCCCCCCCCTCCCCGCCGGGGTCGTGTGTGAATGTTGTCAAGAGTGGAATGAGGCAATAAGCAAAGGATCAAGGGGCGGGACTTATATGTGAAGATGACTAGAGACCCACTTACAGAGGCTACGTGAAGACAGAGGTGATGGTGCGTAAGGGCGGAGGTAAGGGCAAAATTATCTTTTATGAGAAGAGGAGTACTTTATGAAAATTTTTGGACATGGGGGCACTCTATAAAAAATTCTTAGAACTAAAAGCTTTTTCTAAAAATTTACCCAAAAAAAAAAAAAATAGCTTTTTTTTAGAGTCCACTTCTTACTATTCATAATTCCTTAAAAGATAAATAAAAATAATATTTTACTATTTATAACACATTTAATTTCATTTTCACGTCTCTTTTTTCTTTTCACCTCAGCACACTACTATCATGGCTCTTCTTATCTCCTCTTTGATGTTTAGATTGTCCTATTTCATTATTTATTTATTTTTTTTGTTATTTTCAGTGGCTGAGAGGAGGAGAAGAAGGAAAAAAAAAAGAAAAAGAGAAAGAAAAGTGTAGGTAATGAGTGGAAAATTTTTTATTGAAATTGAGTTATAAATTGAGAGCATAAATATCAATTTATAAAGAGCAACTTAGAAATAATACAAATTATTAAAATAGAAGATTATTATTTGTAACTTTTTTGTTATTTATTATAATCCTAAAACTTTGAATATTCTTAAGTTATCTGTTTGTACATGAACATATATGCTCTCAATTAATAACTTAATTTTAATAAAATCTTTTCATTTTGACCCTATAAATTTTTTTTTCTCTTTTCCCCTTCCTTTTCTTTTCATCCTAACATGGAATTGACCTAAAATGTCAAAAAAAGATAAATGATGAAGTTGAGATAGAGAAATAATTTTGATATTTATTATAATAATTTAATATTTTTATAATTATGTACATTCTTTAATAGCATAAAAGATATCATCTTCTAGATCAAATATGGAGGCTATGGGGAATGAAAATAAAAAAGAATAAAAGCAAAATTAGAGATGTCATGAATAATAAAATATTATTTTATTTATTTTTAAAAAAATTACAAATAGTAAAAGATTGTGAATAATTAGTGAGAAGGGACTTTAAATGCTAAGCTCCTATTTGTAAATAACCAAAAAGGTGGTAAATAGCAATCTCCAAAAAAAAAAAGAAAAAGAAAAAGAAAACATACTATTACTATTTTGACCCCAAGAATGGCAATCCCGTAATTTGAACGCAGACGGCCGAATCGGTACCTTATACCGACCATTACATCTCTCACTCGCTTTCTGTTTCTCGTCGAATAAATAGAACAATAACAACAACAACAAAAAAAGACAACAACTGTAACCCTCAGCCGGTCATATTTGTCTCCCGCGATTCGTTCCGTTTCCGGCCGGAAGGCGTCCAATTCTTCGGATTCGTGACCTACGTTGATGTCAATCATCGCCTCGACCGAGATTTCAAGGCTTCCGGAACCCTAAAATAGGTGCGGACGCCAAAAAGGCCCTTGATCTTTGTTTGGATTTGGATGATCTGATCTGTCTATATGCCAGCGGCCTTGATTGGGTGTTTGCTTGTAGACTTTCACTTCTTATTGTTACTCTCCGTTCTCGGTTGGCTTCTCGTTGGATAAATGCGTTCAAGAAAGGAGTTAACTTGTATTTGATTTCATATAATGGCTTGAAACACCTTATTCGTTTGAATCCTTGCAATCCTTTTTTGTTAGATTACCAAGCTTTGGAATTAGGTTATGCTACACCCTTCATTTTTATAAATTTTCTTTATACGATTTTTTCCTTTCTATGAGAATGATTTCTGTAAATGAATAATTAATTTATTGGGTATAGTGAGTAACCGTGAAAGAATTGACAGGTCCCTTTTTCTTGATTTTTCTTTTTTTGGGATATATTGTTTTATAATGTCTGTTTATTGCATATTAGGTGATGAGGTAGTGTTAGGTGATTTCTCCTGGTTCACTGGATGGATAGTAGTATTTTTTTGTCTAAGGTACTTTAATGCTCATTTGTATTTATTTTCTACTAAGCTGCTAATTCCAGTTCTTAGTTACTACTATTGTTTATTTTGTTTCATGTTATTAATGAGCATTAGGCATTGATATCAGGATCTCTTCTTTAGGAGTGATGCATAATCTGCTATCTAAATGTTATTCACAATTTTTCTTCAAATAGACCAAGAAAGACAGAGAATAAAGTTGCATCTCATGAAATTGGCATTTTGTGGAATAATGCTAGAATCTTGGTGATCACAAGAAGTTTTTAAAATTGAAACTGAATGAGTGGACATTTTCCCTTTTTCCTTTTGAAGTGTTGAAAAGTCTCTTTAACAATCTTACTTGAAATTTGATTTGGCAGAGGCATAGACTAAATGCAGCCTCATCGTGGTGATGATATGGTTGAAATGGCAGAGGATTATGACATGGGTGATGTAGAAGATGACATGTATGAAGAATTTCAAGGGAGGGGTCTGGGCGATTCTGATTCTGACGATGAAGAATATGGCCCTTTGGTGTGCTTATCTCTCTTCCAGCATTATTTCGAAGTTGTTTTTTCTTCTAGAGATTTTTATTATCTGTTCTGTAACCACCTTTCGCGGCTGTATATTTTTAATAGTTTTAAGAATGGTCTTCTCATCATTATATCTTGGGT
Source organism: Musa acuminata AAA Group (assembly GCF_036884655.1). Taxonomy (NCBI): domain Eukaryota; kingdom Viridiplantae; phylum Streptophyta; class Magnoliopsida; order Zingiberales; family Musaceae; genus Musa; species Musa acuminata. The sequence continues at coordinate 47,957,650 of NC_088346.1, read as the reverse complement.
TGCCGCTGTTATTGTTTTCAAATTGTTTCTGTTTCTGATTATTGTTCATGACTTACTGGGAAGAAATTTCGATTTTGTTAGAATGGAAGGGCATCTGATATTTCCTCCGCTCAAGCTAGGAAAGGAAAAGATATCCAGGGAATACCATGGAGTACACTAAGCATTACAAGGGAGAGGTACAGGCAAACCAGATTAGAACAATACAAAAACTATGAAAATGTTACAAATTCTGGAGAAGCATCAGAAAAGGCATGAAGCTTTGATGAACTAATAGCTTAGTTTTTGCATTTTATTGTTACACTCCTTTATATGCTCAAGTGCTCATCATGTATGTAGGATTGCAAACCAACTGATAAAGGTGGCATTTATTATGAGTTCCAGCGAAACACAAGGTCTGTGAAATCAACTATTCTTCATTTTCAGGTGAGTGTATTTGGTACATTGTTGGGCTTATACCTGTGGTTCATAATACCTTTCGCTATTTTGTTAATTATATTTTGCTCTATTTTTATCTGGGTTTGACCTTTCTATTGATTTGAATCTAGTTAGTCGCTAATTATATTATGAGGGTTTCGTTATTATTATTTTAGACAATTGATTATAACCTAAATTAGGTGAAGACAATTACTTTGTAAATGGCCAAGTCAAATAGGTTTTGCTGGAAAGCATATTTTTTCAATTTGGATTCTTTGGTGCGTAGGAGGCAATTTTTTTGCTTTTTAATTGTCAATGAAGTGGATGCTTTGGTGATGGAAGACCAAGGTTTGTCAAACCGGGTACCGGATTCGACTTGGAGGTTTGTCGAGCTGGTATGTACTGATTTATACCAGTGTATCGACACACAATACACCGGTAAGTACCGGTGTTTCGAAGAGGAAGAAAAAAGGGAGAAGAGTAAGGGATGGTGAAGGGGGGAAGAAAGAGGGATGAAGAGGAAGCGGCAGAGGAGGGGGAAGGAGGAAGAGGAGAAGAGACTTACCTTAGACATGGCGGTGTGCAGTGAGATTGTGGCAAGCGGAGGTCACCGGTAGCCACCTGTGTGAGAAGCATCGATTGTGTGGCAGTGTGCAACATCGATCGTGGCAAGCGGAGGGCGTGGCGGTGAGAAGTTGCAGGCTCGTAGTGATTGTGTGAGAAGTGGAGGCGGCACTCACATGAGAAGCAAAGGTGTTCGCATGAGAAGTGGAGGCGACACTTGCGTGAGAAGCGGAGGTGGGGATCATGTGAGAAGTGGGAATCTGGGTTTCCCACTTCCCTTTTAGATGGTGGACAGATCCATGGTGGGTCTGCATATCGGTCAACACTCGGACCGGTATGTGCCACCTATTTCATACTGGTCTGGGCGAAATGACGATCATCATGGAAGACAATAATTATTTATTTTGTATTAATGATTTAGGGCAACAAATTATCTAGCTCTTGTTTATTTTGTGGATCTTCGACTTCAGGGACTACAAGATCTCAGTATCTATAATTTGCAATGCATAATATTGATATCTGGTTTCTTAACTTTTTTTTTTCTTGGCTAAACATGTTCTTCAAGCATGATGCAAATGTCTTGTTCCCTGACTCTAATCCCAATTTGATGGTCCCTATTTGTTTTTTCCACTGTTCTTGTCATGTTCTTCCTCCCCTTAGTGACCTTTGTTTTCCTTATACAAGAGGGTGATGTGCTATGTGTGTGTGTGATTATATGTCTATATTTATTTTGCTCTTTTTGAGCTTTCCCTTTCTCTTCTTCTGAATATTTTTATTTTTATTTTTTCTCAAAAGAGGGTGATGTGCTATGTGTGTGTGTGTGTGATTGATTATATGTCAATATTTATTTTGCTCTTTTTGAGCTTTACCTTTCTCTTCTTCTGAATAATTTTATTTTTATTTTTTGTCATTGGTCTATTGGTGGTTCAGCAAAATTTCCAGGCCTTGTTTGCTTTGTGTTTGTACATGAATAGATGGAAACATAGACAGCATGGGTATAAAAATCAGGGCCCTAAGTGCAAGCAGAAACAACAAAAAGAGATTAGTACTAGTGGGCATGAGAAGAGAGATAGTGGGAGACTTTTGAAAACCTTACTAGAAATAATAAAAAGTTATTTGGTTACTTTTTATTTAACTAAAGATATTGTCTTGTACAGAGTATAATGGTGGGATGAATCTATGTAGCATACCCCAACTAGCTTGGACATTACTGTTTGTTGTTGTTGTTTTTGTTGTAGTGCCCCTAGAGAGTGTAAGTAGATAAATTGGTGTTTGTTTCTATGTGAACAGAGGTTAACATGGGTGATATGGATCATATAAAAAAATGGAGTCCAGAAAAGTGTAGGTTGACATTCGATCATCTTGTTTGAGCAAGAAGTGGAACACATTAAGTTTTATACATGTTCATCTTGAATATTCCAACTACATGGGGCTTGGTGCCGGGATACTAGCATTGGAATTTGTTTTCTGTATGCTGAACTTTGCAGATTTTGAATAGAAAGATGCAACAACATTGTCTGGGTGCACATGTTGGTGGATATTTTGCCTATATCCACAACCAAAGGAGTTATGTAGCAACATTTTTTGGTTTTTAATGTTTATTACCTAGAAGTTGTCAAACATCTCTCATTTTTATTTAGCAACTGCTGGGATTGGATGTTTTGGAACCATGGTTTGTATTTCTAAAAGAACGTTGTAAGGATTTAGTTGTACCCCAACAAAAAATAAAATGAGAGAAAATGATCTAAAATGGTATGGACATGTTAAGAAAAATATATAGGTTCAGGATTAGTGGTGCAATGAGAATATGGATATACATGGAAAATTTAGATGGTTATGGATTTTGTCATGTTGTATGATTTTTTTAGTTTGCAGTTCATATAGTTTACGAATAAGAGAAGTCAAAATCATAGCAAATAGAGTTTCCTCGCTTGGATGAAAGGTAGAGATGCAAATAATTTTTACATTGTGATTAAGTTTCCCTCAGAACATAGATATATGGTGTTTTGAGTAAGAAATTGCAATAGACAATTAGAGAGGAACGTGAAACTAGATCTTGGAATTCAAGAAACTTGCAAAATCTAATTGATTTTGTGCATAACATAGCAGGCAAGCAAATCCAACACGAAAAAGACAACATCAATAACTCATAGATTGAGGTGTCTAATTGCATTAAAGAGAATTCATTAAACAGTCTGACAATAATAGCTTCACCAATAGGGAGTTGGTTCTGGAACAGTGGATCTATAATTCAGTTCCATGCAATAATGCTTGAATAGAAGCTTATGTTGCTAGTTTTAATAATTTGAGCATCGAAACTGAGGGCGGCTTGCTAAAGGTAAAAATAAAGTAATGATTTAGGAAATATCATAAAAGTTGAAATAAGTTATAAATTAATAAAGATGGAGGAATTAGTTTAATTAGTTATTCAGTAGGATCAACTAATCAAGTTTTCAGCATAATTAGATCTTGGCCATACTGCAAGGTTGGAAATTAAAGTTATTGTCAAATGATGAAGATGCATAGATGAAAATAAGGCAACTGGCGCTGCACATCCTTTAGGATTTTCAGACATAGAGGGTTAATGTCAAACTTATTTAATAAAATTCTGAAAACGAGTGAGTGCCAAATGATTGATGGAAGTTTATTGTTGCGTTTCTGTTGTTTTTATACCAAAATGACTTGAGCGCAACTATAAGGAGAACACAGACAATTTAACTAGAGTTTCCATAAGATTCTGAAAAAGATGATGATGACCTTGTTAAGAAACAAAGGCAAGGTATTATGAAAGACATTTTCTTCCATGGGGCTAAATGGCAACCTTGACTAGTTGGAAATAAATGATGCTTCTTATTATCCTATCCAATGCAAGCTAGGACATAACTATTGGACAAATGCTCATCACACAGGTATTTAGTTTTATAAAAGCTGCTCGTTCCTTTTTTTTCTTTTTCATAAAAGAATGAGAAAGTTGCTGGTTCTTGTGGATGACCCTGCATGGTACTTTATCCAACTTGCCAATATCTTTATAGGTGAACTTTTTAGAACCTGACTTAGAAGTCATACTGCATAATGCCATATTCATCCAGATATGCATCCATGTCAACTTGCTGTTGGACTATGGGAGATATGTTTGATGTCAATCATCCTGGATAGTAAGAGCAATTGGAGAATAAAAAAAAAAAAGAAACTCCAAAATCATGCAATTGTGCTATGTGGAAGTATCATAGTTCATGTTGGAAATATGATTGTTGCTGGCATGTTGAAGATGACCTTGCTTTCTCACTGTTCCTTGAATATGTTTAATTGTTTATGTCCATCTATATAAATCCTGGACAGTATGCTTTTGAAAAGTTTAATGTTTTAGGCTGTTTAACTCTATGCAGGATAGACTTTGTTAGTTTATTGCATCATATGAGCCTAGGTTTTGTTCTGTTTATTGTTCTTATTATTGTTGAAGTTTGGTACCAAACATTGAACTTACCTGGCTTGAATATATTACAAAACTGCAGCTGAGAAATTTGGTTTGGGCTACATCAAAGCATGATGTGTACTTAATGTCAAACTCGTCTGTGCTTCACTGGTCTGCACTAAGCGGTGAGAAATATGAAGTTATGAATGTTTCGGGACACATAGCACCAGAGGAGGTGTGTTCTCTTCATCTATTATCCTTTTTTTAATGTGCTTGATTGATGATTTCTGATAACTGTATATATTTACTTGTAACATTTTGATCTGTGATTCACTTCAAAGCTAAGCGTACACAAGTTCTTGTCTTTGGCTGCAGAGGCTCCCAGGAAGCTTGTTGGAAGGATTTTCTCAGATCCAAGTTAGTACGCTGGCCGTTAAAGACAAGTTGCTTGTGGCAGGAGGATTTCAAGGAGAACTTATCTGTAAGGTGATTTTCTTTGTTCTTTTTCTTCTCCATTTATGTTTGTTTAAGTCTGTGGTACCTTGAAGATGTATTAATGATGAGATATTTCTACTTATGTGCTATTCTTTGACTAAGGTGCCATTCAGCTGTCCTTTATCAGAATAGTTTTTGCTATTATTATTGAGGCACAAATATGACCAACCTGTTTCCCTTAACTTTTTAAAGATTGCAAGTTTAATTTGTAACATATTGCTTTATGGTTTAACAAAAAGCGTCATCTCATGCAAGGTTCTGAATACCGTACTGTACCGGTATACCGATCAGCTGTCAGTACGGTATGTACCGAGCATACTGACACACGGTACACTAAGATGTACCGATGTACTATCCATACCGGTTCTTTATAGGATCGTTACATACCACCTGTACTGAGTGGTACGGTACGGTATTGCAAACCATTCTCATGGTGATATGGAATCATTGATGATGCCGGGGAAAGTTGGATAAGAAGTATGTACTAGTTCAATGATGAACCGGCATGGGCCAACACTTATATACCGGGTGGTATATATTGGTTCAACAATGAATCAGTTGGGCCAGCCCTTACATACTTGGTGGTATATGCCAGTTCAGCGATGAACCATCATAGACCAGCCCTTTTTTGGCAGTTTGGTGTGCTCTGATTCAAGTTCTTTTTATTTTTTTATTTAGGTTTTCCTCTCTCTCTCTCTCTCTCTCTCTCTTTCTCTCTATCTCTATCTCTTGTGATGCTTGCGTCCCTTGCAATGCCAGCCCACCTGCTGTTCAAACTGCCCTTCGCTAACCTGGGTGTTTGTTCTCCTTCTTTCCTCCTTCCTTCCTTCTCGATATCGTGGCATGTACTGACATAACATGTGTTGATATGTCGATATAAACCAGACTTGCATTGGTCCAATCAGCGACAAGTGACTTCAAACGTTGCCATGGATAGCCTCAAACTTGTGCTTCGGGTGGCTTTGGTGGGCTCAATGGATCATGTACCACGGATCCAGTGTGGTGTAGTGTGCATGAGACTTTTGTGTCTACTCTTTGATCCTTTGTTGGAAGATTTTTATGTGACTTAAGCCACAACCTTTTTCAAAACTGTGCTCACTGCCATCTTGTTCACAGTTTAGCTGATACCTATACTTATCCAGTTAATTGGATTATGCTATGCCTCGTGAGGTGTTAGTGGTGTTGCAACATGTGTTAGAAATTAGAACTGCCTTCGCTACAGCAGTCTTGGTGTTGGCCAATGAAAAGTAATCTATGATTAAAACTCTTAATTGTTGATAAGAAATGTTTAAGCTACTATTACTTTGACGGCATATATTCATCTTGAACATGCATATCAGTGTGGTGCCCTTTAATCTTATTGGATATTTTTTTATACCTATAGGTTGGAATTGTTTGGAAATAACTTATACTCCTAAATCCTTTTTCCATATGTAAAATAGTTGGATTTGATTTTGTAGTTATACTTGTTAATATAGTTGTTAACTTATAATGTGTTTAAATCTAGCTACAATCTGTATTTGTCTTCTTGCTCAGAAGCTTGTATATTCCGAGATTAGCCAGTGAGATATTTGTCACTTATGTGCGATCCCTATATCCTTTAGTAGTTAATGAAAGATATCTAAATTGTTTTTTGAAACTTCAATTGTGTAAAACTTATCATTTCTGATATTGCCGAGGTGCATTTTACGTGGTAGCCTTCCATCTGATGCATCACATTGCTGATATGTTTACACCATTATTCTAAAGATAATGTTACCTGATGATTTGGGAAACAGTTTTTAGATCGGAAAGGAATAAGCTTTTGCTGCCGTACAACATATGATGACAATGCAATCACTAACGCATTGGACATTTATGATAGTTCCAGGTAATTTGTCTTTCCTGGCACTCTGATTTCATTGCATCTGTACTTTTTCTGAATTGATGCTGTAACTTTTTTCAGTGGTGCTGTTCACTTCATGTCTTCAAATAATGACTGTGGAATACGAGATTTTGACTTGGAGAAGTGTCAGCTTTGCAAGCATTTCCACTTTCAGTGGCCAGTGAATGTGAGTTCCAAGTGTTTCTTTGTGTAGCCTTATCTATTGTGATTATTCCTTATTTTTAAGTTGTTTGGATAAGAAAGTGGCTTGGTCGATTTGTAGTGGCTTTTGTTTTGGTTAATTATTAATCAGGGTGAAACAACCATAGACTTCTGGTAATGTTGATGTAGATATCCCATTACTCTGTTCTTAGTGTCACTTCTAGTTGTGCTGCACTTTTGATGACATAAACCATGTTCATATCTGTCATGCTAGTACCCTGGAATTTGATGTTGGGTATTTTGTTTGTGTCAGTCACTAATTTCTCATTTAGTTGCAGATAATTCACATAAGTACTCATGTCTTATTGTTTTTGCAGCATACATCACTTAGTCCTGATGGAAAGATTCTTGTAATTGTGGGAGATGATCCTGACGGAATGCTGGTGGATGCTCATACTGGAAAGGTTAGTAGTAAGTGTTGCTCATGATGAGATCAGAACTGGGAATAGAATGACCAGAACCATCATCGACAGTTCAAAAATGAGTGTGTGTGTGTGTGCGTGTGTGTGTGTGTGTATATATATATATATATATATATATATATATATATATATATATATATATCATGGTGATTACAAGTGGCAACTGTCACTTCTAAATTGGAGGAAGAGGTGTTTTTTGATTCATGAGTACAACCTAGACTATAAAAAAGACACTTTTCCTTTGATTTTATATGTGGCATCGTTACCAATTTTCTTGTGTAATTTTTGAATTCAAAAGCAGATGAAAACCTTCAATAATAAAATATTACCAAAAATAATTCATGCCACCACATTTTAAGAGCATTTGAAACTTGAGACTTGAATGAAAATAAGTTTGTAACCTTTGGTTCTTGCAGACTGTCCATAAATTACAAGGACATGTGGACTTCTCTTTTGCATCAGCATGGAATCCCGATGGCCAAACATTTGCCACTGGTAACCAGGATAAGACCTGCAGGGTTTGGGATGTCAGAAATCTCTCAAAGTCTGTCGCTGTATTGAGAGGCAATCTTGGTGCCATCAGATCAATTCGCTTCACATCAGATGGTCGGTTTTTGGCGATGGCAGAGCCTGCAGATTTTGTTCACATCTTTGATGTTGGGAGTGGGTACAACAAGCAACAAGAGCTGGACTTCTTTGGTGAAATCTCAGGCATGTCATTCAGCCCGGATACAGAAGCTCTTTTTGTTGGTGTATGGGATAGAACTTATGGTAGTCTTTTACAGTATAGTCGCCTGCGGAATTACTTGTACCTTGATTCACTGTTTTAATGTACCAAGTATGTCGGTCTTCTGTATGCATGTGCTAGTTCGTTCTGTATATGGACCCAGGGTAAGAAGCAATAGAGTGAGGAAAGATAAGACCAGATGTAGTCCTTTTCTAGAGACTGGGTGTTTATAGGGAAAAGTCTCTATGAGTCTCAAGTCTTGATCCTGTTAACCTCAATGCACTTGGACTTTGAAGTGTAAAAAGAAATGTTCAGATGCAGAACCTGTGACTTGAAGAAACAAAGTGTAGCTATTGCTCTGCTCAGTTCAGCTGCTCCCCATCAGGATGGAGTTGATTCTGATGTAATTTTAATTTTCAACGACATTCTTGTTTTCTTGTTTGCCAGATTTCTATAGCTGCCTGTTTTCCTGTGTTGATCCTGTTGTTGTGGAGACCAGCTCTAATTAGCACTTATATCACTATCTACCTGCAAATGTATCTTCATGGTTCAATGATAAGTGATATCATGGGATGATGATGTGTCTTATGTTTGTACCCCCTTAATTTTGTCATCAATGAGTGATCAATGATCACTAATTACACAACACTGCTAATGTCTGGGTTCTGATATGTACCCTTGTTTTGTTGCAATAGAACCGAGGGCAAAGACTAGAGTAGTTACAGTAGCAATCTCATATTTGGTGCAAGTCAGATCTTAATTGCCATTGATGTTGTTTGTCATAATCTACAGGGCAAAGTCTGTACCATTTCCATCAACATTATTTTCAGAGTTCAATACTACCTGTGTAATAAATTCTTGTAGTTTTTAATATATAATTGCTGAATTAAGTGTAAACTGAAGTGATAAGCGGCCTAAAACAGCAGAAATGAGAAGCGATGAAGTGGCACTTACGTGTTCAGTCTTTCCCACGTCACCTCTCTGGTGATTAAAAGTAGGCATGAGTGTGGGTCCACATATTCCCCCAATAAGGTTCAGGTATTTTTCTGGGTACGTTGATCCTACAGTTTCACTACTACTGCCTTTCAGCGAGTGGCAGGAGCAACTCGCTTCGGATTCTGACCTCCGGACGCTTCTGCCAACACCAATGAGACATCGCCACGTGTGCAGAGAGGGATCCGCCGCAATTTTTTTAAGGTCCATCCATGTCCGACAACCACGTGACGGCCAGCTACACTTATCCCGATCTCGGGACTCGATATCCCAATCCTCCTCTACAGCAGCAACAAGGAGATCGAGAGGCATTCCGCTTCCGACCGCTATCAGAGCTCCTCCCCGTTGACTTCCCTTGAGCCGGTAAGTCGATCTCTAGACCTGGAAGTTGCTGACTTGGTAATTTGGAACTCGGCCTTGGATTTCCTCCTGTCTTGTAATCCTTTCAATTTCTGGATCCTCTTATACTTTGATGGGTATCACGGTGTTTTGTTTGCAAAGTTGATGCCTTGTTTTCTTTTGTTCAGTTGTTTGATTTGTTTTTTTGCTCATTAATAGGGTTTAATCTTGTCTGCTTCTCTTTTGCTTTCTCATGTTCATCTCTGGCAGTAACTTTAAGCTGCTGTCTTTGTGGCTTTTTTGGATTCTTTAGGCGTGAATTAAGTACTATGTTGTGTTATTCTTAAGCTGAGAGATGGGATCATTTGTCTGCTTTGAAACTTTTGGTCAGCGGATTTTTTTCCTTGGTTTCATTTCTGAAAACTTCTTGATTTTGGATGTGTTCCTTTCGGTTAATTGAATCTGTGTGTTTCTATTGATCCTATTTTCTGTTGTGCTTTGTTTCGTTTACTTCACCTTTATAATCTTTTCATATGCATAGATCTATGTCTCTACTCTTTCTCCAATGAACATGTATTTGAAGCTTCTTAGTATGGATTCATCATAGCATCCATGATAACACGCATATTACTTGAGTTTTCGATTTCACTGTTTGCTGAGGAATATTAAATACTATTTGGACAATCTGTATTTTTTTTTTTTGTTCAGTTTATCTGGAATAAAGCATACTCATTTACCGAAAAATAGTAACCTTAATGCTGAAGTAATGGAACAACATGAAATTGAGATCCAGTCGGCTAATGATACAAGTTGTTCAAGGAGTCTCAAACTACCCCGCAAAAGAAATCCAGAAAATATCGAAAACATAAAGCAAAGACACTGCAATCACATAGCACAAGCGTGCTTATATCATTTTTGTTTGTGAAAAATTGTTTATACTTATGAGAAATGAAATTTCGGCCAAAATATGATAGAGAATAATTATAGTCAGCAAATTTGAAGATGAAATATGTGGTTTCTTGATTATGCAAAGTTCAATTGCATTTTACATATTTGATGAATGAAATCTTTCTCTCTCTCTCTCTCTCTCTCTCTCTCTCTCTCTCTCTCTTTCTTTTTTTTTTTCTTTTCCTTGTTTGGTTGATGAAGATGGTAACTTTGGTTAATCATCATTTGCAAGGGCCCAGAACTTTATGATACATCTGGATGCATCCTTATGATGGCCGTGCTTACAGCTGTAGACATATGTCATGAACTTTGCAAGCATATCGGAATTAGGAGACAAAGTAGATGAGTGCGTGTTTCTTTCATGTAGATAGTTTCTAGTTCATCATAAATAGCAAATTGCCTTTGGGTTCTTATTTTTGTTTCTTCCTTGGTCATATTGTCACGAATGGTCGCCACGCACCCGCAACAACTTTGTTCAATGAATCATTTGTCGCTTTTGCATATTTGTACAGATGCTTGGTAGTATATTTTGTCTTGGTTTTATGTGTTTTTGCTTGTAAAAATATAAGCTCAAACAGGTTGCAGCGTTGTAGTGCGACCTCTCACGGCGCCGGGCAAAACTGCCTCAAAATGGCTCCGTTTTCACGTGCCACGACCTGTTTTCTATAGGCCGCAGCTACATGCAAAACATCAGCCATCTTAGCACCCTGAAATCCCCCGGGTGGCACTAGGGGGGATGGGGCTTCGAGGTAGTGTCGGGCGTTGAACACTCTTCACAAGTTCGCACGTTAACTTGAAGAGAACTTGTTTTCGCACCCGACACTTGGTGAGCAGTTGTTTGGGGACTTGCAATTGTTCGTTCAACCTTTTAAAGTCCTTGTTTGTTCCTTCTTCTCTTTTCTCTCTTACACTCAAGGTGCTCGTTGAATTGCTTGTAAAGCTTCCCTCTTCGCGAGACATTATGACTTGTCCGTCGCTCATTTTCAAACTAATCAACTTGCTGTTTTATATGTCTTTCGGCACCTGCATGAGGTTGTAACTAGGCTAACCCTTTGCGGACGCATATTTCGCAAGGGCACCTCATGACTTAGGGAATCTCAACTAAGTCTGAGAAGTTGGCGCAAGGGTGCTTCACGACTTATGCAACTCCAGTTAAGTCCATGACAATTGCTGCAAGAGTGCCTCATGACTTAGGCAATTCTAGCTATGTCCATGACAATGTGATCCTTTACATGTGGTGGTGATGTACTCATAGTTAGACTTTTGATAAATGGATATTATTTTAGCTATTATGGAAAACAGGTGAAAATGTATTTCACTTTACTTGATATTACATAATAAATTTGTAAGTTTTTTCTTGATACTGTATAAGTTAATTTTCTACCATTTATGTTTTTTCAGCTTCTGAATCATCTAAGACAGTACAACTTAGTTAAATATACTGATTCTTACAAAATTATAGCAGTTCCATTGATGGGATAAAATGGTTCATGGTACTTGTTCTGTTGATGTTGTGATTTCATCTTTATTTTCCTTTCCCCATTCAGGGGTATAGAAACCAAGAACAAAACATACGTACTAGCTACTGCAGTTAAAAAACAAAGACATACATGTTGGATATTGAGCAGGAATCCTGCAAATTGTCAAATTTTTTGGTCAGATAAAATCATAGGTTTGTTGAATTTTCTAAGTAGTAAATTTATTTCCTGTACAGAACATGTGATTGTTCTTTGTTGGCTATATATGAATTTTGTAGTGTACTCGATGTTACGATATAGAAGGTGAAGCTAGCATCAGATAATTCCTAAGCTTACCATAAACTGCTTCTCTTTGTTGATTTCAGAGTTTGGACTGAAACAAAATAACCATTTTGTCTTCCACAGAATTGTCAATACATTACCCTGGTTGAATGTTGGATATTTTAGTTTGCTTAGGAACTCCATTTCACATGAATCCTCATAAGTTCCTGACCTGCGGCCTAACTCATTCTTTATTGCAAGGTCCGCAATACCGTACCGTACCGGAGTTTCGACCTAGGCTCGGTACCGGTACGGTACGGTATACCGAGCGGTACATCCAGGTGTACCGCTCGGTATATTTAGGCGTGCCGAGTACTGTAGCACTGCACATTGCTACAGTGTAGCTACAGACCTAGTGTCGGACCGGTATGTACCGCCCATACCGGGCGGTACGGTCCGGTACTGCAGACCTTTATTGGCACTTATATGTTCAAATATTGAGTTGCATGACTTATAATGGCTTATTTTCTTTCTATTTTATAGATGTTGAAGTTCATCTCATTTCTTCTATACTAGTTCAGGAGGCCTTATGGCTAGCAAACGTATTCAAAAGGAGCTTCTGGATTTGCAAAGGGATCCTCCAGCATCCTGCAGTGCTGGGCCTGTTGGTGAAGATCTGTTTCACTGGCAAGCAACAATTATGGGCCCTTCTGACAGTCCCTATGCAGGGGGGGTGTTTTTTGTGATGATTCATTTCCCAGCTGACTACCCATTCAAGCCTCCCAAGGTCAACTTTCAGACCAAGGTAAGAGGAACCCACATTATTATGCTCGTTATTCTTCACACCTGTCATTTGATCCCAACTGGCATTAGCACATCCCTGTTCTTTTTGAAGGATTATAAGAAACAAAATAGTATACTTATTTCTTATTTGTTTTGTTGTCGCTGCACTTAGATTACATTAAGATTCTTAGGTAATAGGTGTGATGAAGGTAGTATGGTAGCTGACTATATATATATATATAAACAATGATAAGTGATATTAAACCAAATTAGTTGTAAGGCTAAGCTCAATAAATCGATAGTCCGATCTTTTGCAAGGATAGATTGATTGCAAGGGTGGTAATGTTATCTGATAGTTATAGATATTCCCTCTAACATATACAGCATTAGGAGATGCTTGATTTTTTTCAAGTAATATTTACATTGACCAAGTCTCATAAAATGCTAATATCCTGCTGTTCGTCCTTTGTGCTCGAGATTTTGCAGCCATCATGCACTAAATGGTCATGCTTTATAGTTCGTTAGTTTCAGGTTGTAACACATTGGTTATAGTTGCTCATGTTGCTTCCTAGTTATGTCATGAGTAAAGATTGTGTTTGGCAGATTTTTTAGATCTTTTAGTTCTGAATGACGTTAATAAATCAAAAGGAATGTCTTAGTGTCTGTTGGGGGCCCCTAAAACTCTTGTCATCCATGGACCATTATAATATTTCTAATATTTGAAACTTTTTGGTAGTCATCTAAAGGTTGAAACACCGTTCGTTGGTATGTTTTACTTTGCACATTGAAAATATCAGCCTACTTTGGAAAAGGTTATAGATTGTTCATGCCATAATTTAAAATCTTGGGTACTGGACCCTTGGGCGGCATGAGTGAAAGAGATTGAGGGTTGAGGGAAGAGCGCAGGGGAGTTGCTTTAACCCTAAACATAAAAAATGTGGATGATCACCCGATAACTAATGATTGGTCATGGACCACCCGAAATGGGGTAGTTCATGAGCCTATTCATGCCCTGACCAGTACAAACTGCCTAGTACATACCGGTCTAGACGAAATTTAAAACCTTGTTTCATGTTTAAAAAAGTCAGATTTAGTGTCAACTATAGATATAAAATTAACAAGGATGTAAGTGCTAAAATGGAAGGCTAGGCTTATATGTCACAATAGAGAACTTGCTAGCAGCAGGGTGTGGAGTTTCTGCTTCATTTCAATTTGCAATCATCTCTACATTCGTGGATATTTAGATGTTAATAGTCATCATAGTAATTTTCATGTATGATTTTGTTTTGCACAGTAATTGGAATTTCACAAGAAGAAATATTGCATGTGGAACACCGCAAATAACAAATTTCTTGAATAGATATAGCGACAAACAGTTTATGAGGTGGGCTGATGAGTGCTTGAGGCCTTATGCAGTTGCTGCCCTGAACAGAACATCTGGCTTTATAACAGATTTTATTGTGAATAAATTGGTTCGAGTCGTAACTTGACTCTTGATTATGAGTAGTATAACTGCTGCACTGATGGTGGCCACTGAAAACTTATGAGGTCTTATGCTTTTTGTTGCTAGAAAATAAGAAATGTCATTCCAAAGGATTCGAATTATGCATTATTTCAATCAAGGCTCACAAACCTTTGATGTGTGATTAAGATTTCACGTGTAAATGAAGAGAATAGGTAATCAAATGAATCTCCACTTTGGTTGGCTTTTGAGTTGCACTTCACGAAGGCATATTTGGTGAATGTTATAGAGACTGGGGAAAGATATCCACCAGGATACATATTGAACTATTACTATACTCTATACTGTAGGACTTTTTAGATCAATAATTTTTCTCTATATCTTCTGAACACGCTAAGATGAATATAATGGAGTCGTCCCATATCCAAGAAGTCCTGCAACTTCTATATGTGCAGAGTTTGCCTCCTGAAAGACCATTAATGGTGGTGAATTACATCTACCTTTAGCTAGCATTTTTCTTTTTGCTGAAATGTTCGTTGTACTTGTGCAGGTGTACCATCCAAACATCAACTCAAATGGAAGCATCTGTCTTGATATCCTGAAGGACCAGTGGAGCCCAGCTCTGACCATATCCAAAGTGCTTCTCTCCATCTCATCTCTGCTCACAGATCCCAACCCAGACGACCCTCTTGTCCCTGAGATTGCACACATATACAAAACACACAGGTCCCGCTACGAAGAAATAGCACGGTCATGGACGCAGAAGTATGCAATGGGCTGATGACAAAGGAAAGGAGCACGTTGTGAGGAGTTCCAATGACTTGAAACAGACTTGGTGCTTGTGTATCTTGGTGAACTTGTGTGAATTAGTATTCTTGATGTCTTAAGATCGAGTTCTGCCCTGTGCTTGAATTCAGTACTCAGATCTTTCTAGTTACGAACTGTGGATAGGTACCACCTATTTCTTGTGCTAAATGCCTGAAGTTGGCATCTTTGTTATGTTGACTTGAATTTTGGTTTGATTGCTTGTTGATATTCTACAATCTCTAGTAGTTTGTTGTCAAAATCTTTATTATGATCCTAAAATTTTGGAAATAATTTATTGACATCAAGATTTATGGGTTTAATGAATAATATATGATCTCAATACTACAGTATATAGTTATATCTAATTAGATTTAATTAGATTTTGATTATCAATCAATAGAGATATATAAATTAACACCCTTTGCGGAAATATGTTATTTAGTTTTGATTATATGATACTTGAACAATTGTCAATCTTGTCCATTTGTATTTATATCGGTTTTGTATTTAGATCAATCTTGTTCGTCCTATCGCTTGCTTTTTAGGTGATGCGAGGATCATTGTGTTTAATCGATGGACTATCATTGATAGTTTATTTGGCGATAGCATTGTTAAGGGCAGTGGTAGGTGTTGTTGTACGTAGTTGAAGTGTGGTGAGGTGCAACAACCAATCACGGGTCGTCGACCCTACGATGGTTGGCTTGCCTCGGACGGGTGTCGACTGGACTTTGGAGACCACGGTTCCCAACAGTTACAAGGTGGACAAGAATATCCATGATGACTAATTGGGGTCATTATTCGATGCATAAGCATAGTCGCACGTTGTGGCGACAGTGGGGGTCACCGATCGACGTGTGAGCACAACCGTATGGTTAGACGACAATTGGCGACGCATGGCCGTGAAGGTGTTTCGTCGGTAAGGAACCCACGGGTGTTGAGGATAGTCATGTGTTGGCACAGTGGCATGGCACGACGACCAATGGAGTCGTCGGTCGACCACGTGAGAACAATCATACACTGCAGTGGCCAATGGCCATGCACCAAGGTGACTGAGAAGAAAAAAAAAATACTTATAAATCCTTTTAATTCTAGTTTGTATCCTCTTAATAGTTTTGTCCTTCAGAAATTATATATTTCTACTATATATATCCTGAGAAAAGTATAGTTTTATCTTTCTAAAATTAAATATTTTTTGACTCGTGTCTTTAATTATAAAATTTACTAATTTGATTTATTTTAATTAAATATTTTAATCAAACTTGATCTTGATTGTATTTTAACTACTTGACTTAACTTATAAAAGTATTGTGTAACAAATTAATAAAATGAATGCTTCATAAAGATTTAATAGGCAGTTTATTATTTATTATAATAACAATTATAAATAACATAAATACTTCGTTACCACTTGCAATTAATGCATGAGAATATTTGAGAACTATAGAAAATAGATTTAAATCTGCTGATAAGTTATTAACTAATATCTTAAGAATAACTTAGAAAAAAAATCAAATGAAGAATATTTCTTTTGCATTCATAGTTTAAAATTTATTATATACTTAAATTTATATGAAACCATATATTAGTTTTGTAGTTGGAATGCTAGATAGATACCATAGCAACTCAAGAATAAAATATTTAAAAGTTGTAAAAAAAATGATAAGATATCCTTTATAGGATAAAGGATTACATGCTCACATACATAAGATTATCTTAAATTATCTTGAATTGATGAGATATTTAGATACTAATTTTATAAGTTGTCATAATAGTAAAAAGTCTATTTCAAGATTGTCATGCTAGTTAAAAGGATAATTTCTTGAAAAAGTGTAAAGCAATTGCTTCTTACATCACTAACAATAGAAGCTGAATTTATGACATACTTTAAGGCTACAAATCAAGTTTTATAATTGTCAAATTTCATCTTAGAACTTGGTATAGTCGATTCAATTATCAGGTTATTGAAGATATTTTATAATAACACTATAGTAATTTTCTTCTTTATAAATAATAAATACTAATAGTGCCAAGCACATCGAGATAAGATACTTGGTGGTTAGAGAAAGAGTCTAGAATGAGACTTGCTGAGTACCACCTATCTATTTACTAAAACTCTACATCTTAAAGTATTTAAAAAATATGTTCTTAAAATGGGGCTTATATGTAAGCCATAAAAAATCTAGTAATACGTGTTTAGATAAATACTATTATTAATATTTTTATTTAATTTAATTTTTTATTTTATTTATATTTATATTTATGTATATTATAATTAAATATGATAATATGATTGTCTTGAAAAAATAAATTATAAATATTATTATGAAATATATTATGAAAAACTAAAAATGTTGTGGTACATAGAAGGAAGTATGACATCGATGATATATAATCGTTATAACTTATATTGATAATCAAACTTAATATAATATTATTATACTTATTAGCTTTTTTTTATAATTTATATATAATACTTTTTAAAAATTTTAAAATCTAATTATGTAGAATTATTTTTTAATAAAATTTTATTTTATTTATTTTGATTTTAAATTTTTTTATATCTTATCAATTAATGATAAGTGAGAGAATGCTAAATTACGTGAATATATCTAATTATGTAAGATATATTATAGATTTGATTGGATTTTGATTACGATTGATAGTCCAATTATAATATAATTCCTTAAGAGAAGATCTTGATGGGAAAGACTATCTTAATTACTATCCTAAACCTTATACTCTCGTCTATAAAAATGAAATACTAAAATTTAATATTATAAATCTATTCTCAATCTATATTAATGATATCATGAAAAATAAAAAGATTAGAGAAGAGGAGTCTAGTTTTTTTTATAGATCGAAATTACTTCTGTAATTTTTAAATCTAATCATAATATGTTTGCAAAATAGATAAAAAAAAATTTAATCTCAATCTATCACTATTAGATATCGATTATGACATTAGAATTTTTTAGATAACGCCAACATAATTATAATCTATACGATTATACCTAAAATCCTCTTTTTTTTTTATCTTATCTTCTACCCACCCCCAAAAGAGAAAAAAAAGTTCATAGAACTGTTCGAATGACGACTGCTCAAAAGAAAACTAATCAAAACACAATCTTTGCATGACTTCATCTCTCATATGCCTCCACCATATTCCATCCAAAGGGGCAATCCTCTCTAGGGTTTCATTCAGTTCCTCAACTGGATAAGAGTTCTACCAGATTCCATCCAAAGGAGCAATCCTCTCTAGGGTTTCATTCAGTTCCTCAACTGGATAAGAGCTGTCCTCCTCCAAGTCCAAAATTAAGCTCGGATGCAGAAATTACGCCGAGAATTTTGTGAAAAATCCAAGCTTTCTATAGCAAATCGGTCGGAATTGTTACCGGGATCAGAGATCAGCGAGAAACCTAAAGAGTTCCGTGACCGGTTAGAAAACGCATACGAAAGATAACAAGGGACAAACACGTAATTACGTTACATAATTCTTGTCGTGCGTAACACGTGGGACTTCAGCTGGACAACACGTCATTTGATCTGTCTCATTTCCAATGACGAATCGCCATTAAACGAATTTAAATTACGTGAATACCCTCAACGGATGCGCGCAAGGGGAGTTCCGAGTCAACTCGCTCCCTCGTCCGAACCGTTCCACCAAGTCGACGAGTCGTTGCTCTAAACCTTATATGCCTGCCTTGATTCGGGAGTTTGCGAGCCGTGGAAAAGGACGCGCTCCGAGTTAACTCGTGGGCCGAGTTAGACATGACTCGGACGACTTAAGATGCCGTCTTGGTCCACGGTCTCTCTCCTAGGCGTGAATGAGATTTGCTCGTAGGAAGAGGAAAAAGGGGGCGAGCGGACCGCACGAAGGGTGAGAATCTGAAATCAAATCCTCTTTGAATTTCACATCTTTCTCCCTTCTTATGGTTGGTTTCAATGATCGAATCCTAAATTGTTGAGTTATTTGGACTCTTCTTTAATCTGATGCGGATCGGTTCATGAATTCGTTTACGATTCTATCAGTTGTTCCTGCGGAAGAAGGCAATCTAAGAAGTAAATAGATTATCTTTGATGTTATTTTTTCATTTTTTCCCGGAAATTGCAGTAGGTTTGTTTCCTTCTTTTTCTTTTCTTTAAGACAATTAATCTCTATTGTTCAGCTCGGGAGTGAGAAAAGAGAAGTCAATGATAGCATGAGTTAGGAATTACATCTTAGAGCTCTTAATTCTTGAAAAAAAATAGTTTTTTGTCACTTGTTATGTGGGATTTGTGATCTTCTAGGCTTGTTATTTTGCTCCAATTTTGGGTATAATACTGTTGCTGGTATCTTGGAATACCTGGTCGGAAACCATGACCCCATTGCCTAACTACTGCACTCCAGTGTTGCATTTTGATTGAGTGTAATCATTTAGTGAGTGGTTGCTGTTATTAGGAAACTATGGGGTGAAGCAATTTCTCACAACTAAGTTGATATCAAGAAAAGCAAAAATTATTGGCACTAAAAGTATAATGTGGTAAACCCCAATCAATTTGAGGGAAACATCCACGAGCATGCATAGATGGATTTCACTACAGAAAAATGATTTACAACTTCTCTCTCTAATTACAAGAAGAAAACATAATAACTCTCTCTTGTAACAGAAAAATATATCGACATCTCTCTTGAATGATGAAAGATGGCCCTCCCTATATATACTAGAAGAGAATTATGAGAACCTTTCGGATCAAACTGAGAAGGGCAGACTCTTTTTTATAGACAGTCTTCTCTTCCTTTACATGTTCATGTTTCCTGGCTGGTAATATGCATCGAATTTGACAAGTTTTAGCTTTGACAAAAGGGATTCTAGAATATGCATATCATGTCATGTATTGATACTCAAGAGGCTCGGAGGAAGACTTTGATGGGTGTTAATTTTGATTCACCAGTAGAGATTGTTTATGTCCAAAGCCTAAGAAGACTAAATTATAAATGACAAAAATTAATGTTATTGTTCTTAGGGTAACTAGTGATGTTGCCTAGGATTAAATCATGGAAAAAAAATCTTTTTAGCGAGCCCCAGATAGGTACATGGTTGTTATTGTAGGCTATGAAGCATGAAATGCTTATTGTTTTCATTTTAATCTTGATATTTATCATTACCTCTTGATATGTGTTGCTTCAAAATACATATAGTACACTTGCATCAAAGTTTATATTACTGCCTGGTACAATTCGGTACATGTTGTATTTATCAGTCTAATAACCTATGGGTACATGAACCAGGGTAAACCTGATGGTTCAAGCACAATATAAGGTTTACCACGTAGGGGCTCGTACCATTCAATATATGCCTGGTACCGAGCGTACTGCCTGGTACAGTGCTTGTATCATGGATTCTTCCTATTCTTTAGTAAGAAATTTAACTTGTAAGATAAGTATATCAAATTCATAAATTCTTTCTGTTTTCCAAAAAAAAGATGGTTTTGGTGCTGAATTTCGCAAATTTGTTTATGTTGCAAGAACATTAAACTTGAACATCTGAAGAGAAGGACTACACTAAAGATGATGACCACCAGCAATATGGAAACAAAGTTTGAGAGCACACCAGGAAATTCTGATGCACATCCTAAGATGTTGTCATCATCAGTGTCACGTGATCTTCCGGCAGATATTGTTGAGCTAATCCTGAATCGTTTGAGCTGGCCCAAAGCTTTAAGTCTTGGTCGAGTAAGCAGGACATGGAGAGCTGCAGTACAGAATTACAATCCCATGGGAGCACAGAGTCCATGCCTCCTGCACCTTAGGCCTGGCACCGTTCGTTTATTTAGCACAGTGGAGCAGAGGTGCTCCTTGATTAGGCGGCCTAAGCTCAATGGTGAGTGTTGTGGTGCCTACAAAAGCTGGTTGGTTTTGAGACATCCATCATCGAACAATATGTCTATAGTAAATGTTCTAACAGGAGCAAGTATCGAGCTTCCACCACTTCAGATTGAAGGCGATGTTTTTGTCACCCTGTCGTCAACTCCTACAGCCAGATGTCTTTTGTTAGCTGAGGTGAGAAACAAAAAGGAGTCATGTTTCCTTTCTTGCAGGACTGGAGATGATGAGTGGACGACACTGGATAATTTGTCTGATTCATTCCTTGTTCAGTTTTCTGCATTATCAGATGGGAAGCTCTATTTTGCAGAAGACTCATTCCTGTTTGTTGTAGACTCGATTCTCCGTGCAGACTCGGAACCTTCATTGGTTGACTCTTGGCGCTTTATGGATGAGGGAGAACTAAGTATGTACTTGATTAAGTGCAATTCTGAGGTTCTGGTGGTTTTTGCAGCACGAGAAGATAAGAATGGCCCCATTAATGATTTCTCAGTATTCCAGCTTGAGCAAGACACATCATTGGTGAACATGAAAAACAGGATTTACCAGCGGCTTCTTCCACAAGTGTCATTTGTAAAGGTAGAGAGCTTGAGGGACCATGCGATCTTCTTGGGAAATATACAGTCTCTATGTTTTCCAGTGGAAAATACTGGGTGCAGAGAGAACTGCATTTATTTCACCCAACCTGGTGATGAAACTGCTTGGCATGTTTTTGATATGGGGAACAAAAGAATAAGTGATGGTCCAAATCTAGGGTTCAAGGCTTCTTTTAGATCTCTTGTGTGGATAGAACCAGGTGTGGTTTGATGGTAACCTATATAATATGTTCTGGATAGAGAATTTAAAGTGGCTCTCGGCAGTAACTCGGTAACATCTAGGATTGTTTCTTTGTATTTGCATCTCTCTCGTCAGATGCTTTACTGGATCAGAACAGTTGAATATCCGGAACAACCTGGTATTAGAACGAGAAGCAAGGAATTTCTCTTTTCAGAAATTGTTGGTACACGTATAATGTGATGCTAATAGTAAATGTGGCATCAGATCTTGCAAAAAGAGTTAGCACCAACTCTCTCTTCTTTTTTTTGCATCCATTACTTGTGAATCGGTGTGCCATGCTGTCATACCTAGCACTTCAAAATATGAAACCTTGTGCTTTCAACTGTATAATTTCCACCATCGCAGCCACCTGGATCATCATTATGAGTTGTTGGACGCAGATTGTGATATTTCTTGTTCATTGTTGTGACGACTTCCCTGAAAGTTTGGCTCCTTCCTCTTCAGTGACTTGCTTTATAAGGATTTGTGCTGGTTTAGCTAATCTGAAACTAGCAAATTTAGATTGCACATGTGAATCTTGCATACATATTTCAGAACCGTATCAGATTGGTATGCATGTTTAGTTGCTTGAGTCTGCAGATTGTGATGTTGATTGCATAAGCAATCCCCTAATTCAAGTTAAGGACGCTTATTGGTACATCATTTGTTTCCAAGGTAAATTACCTCACTTGATCTTTCAGCTTCTACTCCTGTAATGCCCACACATCAAGACCTTCCTCGAGGCATCTACAACCAACCTTAAAGATGTCCTCCGAAGTCAAAACCACAGCTCAAGAGCTAGTGGTTGATGACAGTCTAAAAATGCAGTAGAAGAGGAAGAAGATTGTCGCAAGATGTCAAAAAAGGTTTGCATCATGTGGTCTCAGATTGTAAGTGCTTGAAATGAGCATGAGTGGATGTCGATGATCATCATCAGTATGCAACAGCCATGGTTCTTAAGATTATGTGCTTCAAGACTTCACAGCAGCCCAAAACAACTTTGTATGGTCGAGAATATATGCATGTTTTATCATTGAATGTTGCAAAAATGATGCATGGATGAAGGAAAGATCCCGAGACATTTGATTGGCAGGAAGAAATTAGGCTAAAGTTGCTTCCAAAAATAAAATTATATTTAATTCATAAAACGAAAACAATCGTTGCTCACGAGAGAACTCTCAACTCAGTCGGTAGATGTTCCCTCCAAAGTTTCAGAGGTTCTAACGTGTGTCGGCTTTCCTAAAAATATGAGATAATTTACATTTCTCACAAGTTTCAAATGGATCGTACATAATTTAAGATAGATATAGGGTTCTTCGTTTCTGGAGAAGGTTCCAGTTAGAGTCAGATCATCAACTTCATTGTAGCCACTATTCTCCTGCTCGGTGCTATCATGATACACCTGCAACAATACAGCAGATCTGTGAGTGGCAATACGGCTTGTCCCACTAAAATCCAAGCTAACCCACCTAAAGCCACTCATGTCAGACTTAAGTCTCTGTATATTACCCGAGCAATCATGGATCCACGCTGTTTACATGATGGAATGCATGATGTCATGCAAACTCCCTCTCTGGCAAGCTCCACAAAACTACTTGTCGGCATCGTTGGTAGCAACATTGCAACCTGCACCTATCACAAGCATCTCTATCCAAAAACCTCATAAGAGTCGTCGTTGTTGAGCTTTTCATCAACCCACAATGGGTCTTTCCCTTCTACAGCTACAACAGATAGCAATTCAGTCAAAATGGGATGAAACGCAGTGCCAACCTGTGAAGTAGTATTAAAAATGTTTTTATTACTTCACCTTCAAATCCACCCTAACTTGTATTCTCTTACGTGAATACCATAAAAGCAATTCACATGAAAAATTATGGAAGACACTCATCTCTAGGTAATCTACGAATGTTCATTGGAGAAAGGAGATTACACTGATGCGATTGTACATACATTCTCATTCGAGATAAAGGAAATCAAGATCCAATTGGCTATTCTCATTCGTGATAAAGGAAATCAAGATCCAATTGGCTACTATGGATCTAATCTGGTGATGAATAGAGAGATAGGTTTGTAATTGCTCCTCTTTTGTCTTTTAAGGATATGACAAACTTGATGATGTTAACATGTCGTCGAACGAATCCAATAAATCACTCTCAATTTTACTAATGATGTAGTACAATTAATCACTCTTAACACGTCATCTAGAGATAGATAAGACATATAATTATTTTACTTTGTAATACAAATATCGACGCTATTGTACATCATTTCTCTTCCGAGTAAAAAAGAACCAAAATCACAGTGAGATTTAAATTAAATGAGATGGGTAGTAAATAAAATTTTATATTGGTACTTGTCATATTTTCTAAAATGGTATTAAAGTAAAAATGATATATTTTTTACTCGGATAGTTTATTATTTAAACAATAAAGCTGAGTTAAATTATTCAAGTTGGATAAAACTAATAAATCAATTTATCAAAATGAGATAGGCAATACTAAATCGATTAAACTATGAATTGACTAATTGAATATATGTGTTCACAATAAAATAAATATATGCGAGTGAGTATATTCATTTTGAGGAGAGAAAATTACCCCCTAGAAAAATAATGATCAATCAGGTAAACAATATGGGATTCTATAAGCACTAGTGAAAAGTATTATTTATGGAATTCCGTCTTATTCAGCACTTGCACGTGCCGCACGCGGAGGGTTACCTGCCAAACATAAGCGTACATCTATATGTTAGTGGCTCGGGCGAAGGCCAACGTACGAGCGAATAGCGTCATTTCCATGGAGCATCTTCTCTTGGCTTCCGTCCCCATGGTAGTATCCACCATGCTCTTCTTGATCATCTTCATCAAGAAAGGATTCAGCAAGTCCAAAGTCCAATACCCGCGACCTCCCCCTGGTCCGTGGAGGCTGCCCATCATCGGATGCATGCACCACCTGGCCAGCCGGCTCTCCTTCCGCGTATTTCGCCACCTCTCCCTCACGTACGGGCCGCTCATGCTTGTCAGAATTGGCCAGGTAGACTTCGCGGTGGCCTCCTCCCGGGAAGCCGCCCGAGAGATCTTGAAGAACCAAGACCCCAACTTCGCCGCGCGGCCGGAGGTCGTCGTAGGAGATATCGTCTTCTACGGTTGCTCCGACGTTATCTTCTCCCCCTATGGCCCCTACTGGAAGCAACTTCGCTACATCTGCTTCATGGAGCTGCTCCGAACCAAGCGCGTCCGGTCTTTCGCCTCCATCAGGGAGGAAGAGACCCTTAACGTGATCCGAGACATCTCCACGGCAACACAACCGATCAACATGAGAGAGAAGCTCTTCAGAATGTCCAACGCCATCATATCCAGGGCGGCGATTGGCCCACGAAGCAAGCACCAGGAGACGTTCATCTTGGTCGCCAGGGAGGTCATCGACGTGCTTGGAGAGCTCTATGCCGTCGACATGTTTCCGTCGCTGAAGCTCCTCCACGTCCTGTCAGGTGCCAAGTTCAAGTTGCAGAGGATACGCCGGAGGCTTGATAAGATCTTTGATGACATAATTAAGGAGCATGAGGTTAAGGCCAATATGAACAAAGGTCGGCAAGTAGCCGAAGTGGAGGAGGACATAGTCGATGCGCTGCTAAGGCTTAAAGACGAATCCGAACTACAAGTTCCGATGACCATGGACGGAATAAAGGCTGTGATCCTCGTGAGTGCTACTTCCTGTAGTAGTCGTTAGCGTTCACAATGTACATGAAACCAGTGTTCCGTTATCTAACTCTTTCGATTCCATGATTCTATCTATAGGACATGTTAGTCGGAGGGACCGAGAACTCATCTATAGTGATCGAATGGGCCATGTCGGAGCTGATGAGGAACCCCAAGATACTGGAGAAAGCACAGAAGGAGGTGATGGAAGAGCTGAAGGGAAAGAACAGGATACAAGAGACAGACGTCGTGGAGCTGAACTATCTCAAGTCGATCGTTAAGGAGACACTAAGGCTTCACCCACCTGTCAGGTTGATACCAAGAATGTGTAGGAAGACGTGTGAGGTGCTCGGCTACGAGATAGAAGCCGGCACTCCAGTCTTGGTCAATGCATGGGCGATCAACAGAGATCCACAGTACTGGGAAGAGGCCGAGAGCTTCAGGCCGGAGAGGTTTGAAGGCAAATCCATTGATTTCAAAGGAGGTAACTTCGAGTACTTGCCGTTCGGTGCTGGAAGAAGGATATGCCCTGGACTGGGTTTTGGGCTCGCCACCATACACCTATCCTTGGCGCAGCTCCTCCTCTACTTCGACTGGAAGCTGCCCGATGGCAGGAAATCAGAGGAGTTGGACATGAGTGAGACCTTAGGAGTTACTGTAACAAGGAAAACTGAGCTGAAGCTGTCTGCAACTCCTCGTATTCCTATCCCTTCTACTGTTTAAGGATTACAGTGTGTTTAATGGATGTTTGCATGTGAACCAAACGGGACATGTCTCCCACTACTGTATCCTCAAATTATGTATATATATACGTGTGTGCTTATGTGTGGATGTTTGAAACTTATTGCAGGTTTTGGGAAGAATACTTTTTTCTCTGTAAGGAACATTTTGTTTTCTCTCACTACTCGATCATAGGCACTGAGACCTAATAAATGAAAGTAAAAGTTTTTTTTTCTATAAATGGATCGAAACATAAAGATATAATTCGTATAATTACTTACTTTATCAAACATAAATATATAATTACTTACTTTATCAAAAATAAATATATTATTCGTATTAGTATGAATCAAAACATGGAGATTATGAGACGGATGATCGAATTAGGTACAAGAAAAAAAATTGATATAGCAAACATGTTAAAAATTTTCTTCATGTGAAATTTTACAATTAGTAAGACATGTCATCTAAGTGTGGGATTTCATTCACAAAACTAGAATTCTCCAAAGTGAATTCATATTGATGTTCATTATGATGGGTCTAGAGCCCATAGGTAGACTTAGACATTAAGCCCAAATCTAATTTATTAAAAATAAGAAAGAAAAAAATAAAATAAAAATGGAGACATGCACGGGTGAGAGGCGTGTGATCGATGGAAAAAGAATAAAGACAGGAAGAGAGAAAGTTAAGGTTTTGAGTTTTTGCTAGACGATCAAGCGGCAAAAATATTTTAGCTAAATAAAATTAGTACTGAAGTGTTGGTCAAGTCATCGATTTTATATCAATAGCCCTCTCATTTCTCGACTCACTCGAGCATAAAGGGACAAGTCGAGAAATGATATTGGTTACACTACCGACACCAAAAATATTTTTTACGGGTAGTTGGTTGTCCATGGTCAAAATGTGAGTGTTCAATTTGAGTTTGGCTATGCATCGTCAATTTGCACATTCGACCATTGTGATCGCATGTCATCGATTTATATGTTTGACCATTTTAGTTGTATCTCATCGATTTATCGAGCGTGATCACTAGGTCGACCATTAGTGCATTTAGTCTAGTACCGTTATATAAAATATCGCATCATAATGATGACAAATAATAACTTATCAATAATATTTCATAATTATACCTCTTGTAATATAGACTATAATTGGCCAACTTGAAATGATACATAGTTTTTCAAGGATATCAAACATGAATGTAAAGCACATCTTAGAAAATCTGAAATTTTCTTTCTTAGGAAACCACCTAAGTCTAAACTAAAAGAGATATGTGAGAAACTTATGATCAAGGAAGGGGCTTTACCTTTCAAATACCTTGACACTTTGGTTGCCCATAGAAGGATGCCTATGGGTAAAATATACAACAAAAGTTGACTAATTGGCGGGCTTTCTTGGGGCTTACCCTTTACATTCCTTTTCTCTTACTTGGATGTCAAATAGGAGTCTCAATCATAGTGGGTTACCTCTTGTTTCTTGGGACAAGTCACTCAACCAAAATCTGAAAGGGGTTTGGAGGTCCATGACATGCACTTATTAAGTTTGCACGTTAAACTATGAGAATTAGTGCCTACCTCAAACAGGTATTTATACAAAATTAGGTTTAGGTGGTTTATACTAAATATATTAGTATTCCTGGGACTATTATAGGATGGGAAACACACAAAGGAGAAGAGCATGGTGGAGCAAGACAAGAAAGAAGGGTATTCCCAGGAAGATGAGGACAGTTCCGTTGACTGCAACAGGAGGGGACCAACTGAGGCCATGCCCTTCTTCTTTCTTTCTCCACCACTTCTTGCGTTTTCTCAATCAAGAACTTTTACTTCTATGACACTCGCAGATCTCCTTTTCTACGTGCTGCACATTGAGCTTTGACCATAACGTAGCAATTCTTAGGTTTATTATTTGGCACTAACAATGGGCATAGCACCTTAAACTGTAAGGTTTCACAGCACCTGTATTTAGTCAGATCCAATTGTCCATTAATGAGACTCGTAAAACAAAGTAGAACATCTCGGTATTCTTCATATCACTAAATGACAACACAAGAATGAATACATAAAAAATTGTAGCTCGATACATGTCGCATTTCCTTTACCAACAAGGTATCTGTTCTGTCTTCAAGAATGACCAAACCAAAACAATGCCAAGGCAGTGAACGTGCATATGCATTATAGTATCTTCCAGGTAGCACAACTCCTCACATAGTAAGCATCAAACTGCCGGAAAGAGCAAAAACAAAGCAGTTCAAGAGAGGAACACTGGCGATGTATGAAGAGCCACCACTGGTTGATGACTCGGAGCTTTTGGGTGCAGCACCGATTGCACTTTGGGTTGGAGTTATATCCGATGTTTTCGTGGCCTCCGGAGCTGGCGCCGGAGCTGGTGCTAGTGGTGGATCAGAGCTGAAGATTGCCAATGGAAGCAGAACCCCATCGATCTCATAAACAGCCACTGGGGCTGTCGAGTAGACACTGCTAGTTATCTTCGGGTTTGCCCAATCCGAACCGATGCTGATGAGCCCAAACGTATAAGTGATGTTCAGAGCATACTGCCCACCAGCAAATGTGCTGACAGAATTCAAATTGCTCAGGTTCTTGAAATCGGATAGAGAATAGTACTTGGGGAAGGCATGGTAGAGGAAGAGGATCCTGAGTTGGTCTTGGGTAAGATTGCCAAGGTCAGACTTTTTAAGCGATGCAAAAGCTGAATCCTTGGGAACGAAGATAGTGATGCCTTGTTTGGTGTTGTTAGCTTGGTTCTGAAATGTCTCGATGACTCGAGTTTGTAGTAGATAATTGAGGAAGGTATGAAAAGGGCCAGCGACAGAGAGCAGCTCCGTGAGGTTCAC
The DNA here is from genome assembly GCF_036884655.1 of Musa acuminata AAA Group. Lineage (NCBI taxonomy): Eukaryota > Viridiplantae > Streptophyta > Magnoliopsida > Zingiberales > Musaceae > Musa > Musa acuminata. Next base: position 47,928,512 of record NC_088346.1, on the reverse strand, counting down.
GAAATGTGGGGCAGGTGCTGGAGATGGAGGTAGGAATGGGGCTGGTGGAGTCTGTGCAGTTGTAGGAGAAGAGATCGATAAAGCTAGCAGAGAAATCACACAAAAGATTGCCGCAAGCCCCATTTCTCTAAACTTTCTCCTCCTCTTGTGGTGTCACTCCCGTTCCTGCAAGAACTATCTTCAGAATAAGCAAACATGTGGATGCAAGTCCTTTTCATTTCTTCTTCTGTACTAAATCTTAGAGTAATTATCTTGTAAAAATAAAAGTTATTGAGACAGCACCAAACAGACTGAAGCTATCAGATTGATCGAGACAGCACCAACGTATGTCCCCAGTTCTCAGATGCCAAGTACATGAAAGCAACATACCTATCTTTTATTCTGCCCATTGTATTCCAAACTGGATACAAAGATCCATATGTTATTTAACTAAGAAATAATGGTAGCAGAAGCATATGAACACTTTGTAGTACTCACAAAGATGTGGAAGCATTCCATCCAAAAATAACAAGAAAAAGAAGATCCAAGCCAGCAGAAAGCACAAAGAATCACCTTTACCTCTTAGAGAACAAAGCTACCAAAACTAACAGCAGGTGTATCTTAAACCACCATGATAGAACTAAATGCAGCAAGGATGAGGGTTTGAAGAACTGACCAAACCAGAGGAACTGCTGTGTGACCAGGATGCAGGAGATGCACAAACTCCAGGGAGGCAGGGCTGTGAGGGCAGTCCAATTTAAGGTTGAATGGTCTGGAAGTATGTTGGGTGGCAGCTGGTGAGTGTGAGTTGGTGCTCATCACCAGAATGGCCCTCGTGAAGGTAACATGTAGACCCAAAGGAAAGAGTTGATGCACCAAGAAGAATGACAAGTCATGGCAGAGCTCTTACAACTATTTCCACCTTGCAATCTACCCAAAGTCCTGTCATTGAATTCATCATGAAAGAGAAGCTTGTCATTCCATGAGAAATTGAAGGCTTCATGATCTGTTTAGTGTGGTGTTTCCAGGCCATTTGGCTCTTTAAGACAGATGCTGATTATATCCTAAAGAGTGGATATATATAAACTACTTGTAGTTCTTATGGGCATTAATTAGAATAATAAGAAATCAATTGTTCTGCTATGATGGGATTTAAATTAAAAGTATTATCATCAAAAGTAACTCTGTGAATCACATAACGCAGAGGTATTTTTATCTAAAAAATGGTTGATAAATTTTGGAGGTATAGTTTGTGTTTATTCTCGTCTTGATTGCTTCATCAAAATAAGAAATCAATTGAATTTTATGTTCATAATTATATGATATGAATTATACGCATGATTGAGAGAGAGAGAGAGAGAGATTTTGTCCATTTCGGATCTAGATCTTAAGCCGACACCGGATCCAATATAACTCATGGGTCGGTTTAGATCCAGATCCTAATGTGAATCTTAAAGACGTCAAGAGTGACTCTACGTAATCTCAAAGCATGATGGACGCCCACTGCTGCATCGTCTTTTCTCATATTTATAATGCCTTTCTCATGATTTGCATGTCCACAACGAGACGTGGCTTTCAAGTGCAGCCATTTGACATGGTTTTGCTGGTGCCAGCCGAAGATAAGAACATCTTAGCTGCACTTGCGAAGGATTCCACTTCAGAATCATCATGAGATGCATGTGTAGCGCACTCAACGTGATTGATCGATGACTCTTGTGCAGCACGACTGCAAGAATCTGACTCGAGAAACTACTCCTGTTTGCCCAGATGGAGAGATGAGATGAAATCTTTTATTCTTATCTTTTGATTGATCTTGTTGTCGCTTGTTCTATGTACGCTAAGCATTTAAAGAACTTTGGTGTTCTCGTTTGGACGCTTCTTCTTTCAATTTCACTTGGTAATATTCAGTGTAGAATACCCATTGCTGTGCTTGTTGGTGATGCCACGATGATCGAGGACAACATTCATATACGTCGCTTATTTCTCTTACATTGACATCTTTCATCAGATCAGAAACATTCTGCGACAAGAAGATCCTCGAAAATGTTCTTAATTTTGCTCATGCGTTGAATCTGCTTGTATGAGTTCTATATGGTTCCATTCTTCTGCCATGCCCGACTTTCCATCAGCTAATTCATGGAGAAGTGGAATACTTGATTTATTTCTTGTTCTTTTTTATGTATGTGCAGAAACATGGGATGTTAGACTACTGTGTTCTTTAAGGAGATAAGAGATACAACCATGACCAGTACACTAAGCAGGGGAAATATTAGGGCCATCCTTTCCTTCTCTTCAATGGAGCAGCTGAGTGCAAGCTTATCTATCATGGGCAGAAGAATCTTCTCCAACTTCTGTCAAAATGGGAAAGAAGAAAGAATATGTCAGCCATCTCATGATACTAATGAATATTAGTTTGGCTTGATGATGCAGAAACAGTGTGTCATTTACCTGTGTCAACTGCATTCGGATCAGTGAGTCAACAATATATTTTGCATTCCTGCAATAGATGTATAAACACGAATTTAGAAATCACGAAGAACAAGTTATACTAAATTCATCTTCCATCAAGATATATCACTTTAGCAGTACAGTCCCCCTGTATGCTTGAGTTGTATTGATGCTGCAGCCAAAGGCCAAGGGTAACTGATCCTTCGTCAAACCTGCAAGACGAGGTTTTGCTTGCACGTTAAATTTCTCGGAAATATGTAATGCTGCAATCTTATCCCTGCAAGCAGGATGTTGTCACAAATTATAGGCCAACATACTCGCCGTCCATGTGAGGCCGAGATCAACCCCATAATCCTCTGCCGGTTTGATCAGGATCATCCCGCCGTTCCTCACCATGAAACAGTACAACATTTGCAGGACTTCCTGCAACCACAGAAACGTATAAGAGAATTTGTGCTAGCGATTGTTCGGTTAAGTAAGCTTTACCATTGGCAAATAATGAATTGGAATGGAACTAGAATAATCTCTCCATTCCTCGTTGATGGTTTCCATGAATTCCTTAATGCTTCTGTTCCTCACGGCCGAACGCAGTCTTGCGCCGACCGATCTTTTGGGTTTGCTAACCTCTACCCCTGCTGCGTCCGACGAGGTCGGCGTCGAACTTGCGTGTGGTGGTAGATACCGTTTAGGCATCCTGTTGGAGATGTTCTTCCTCGGTAAAGAGGGAGAGAAGGTTTTAGCATGTACAGGAGCGTGGCATAAATATTGGGCAGCGCTTAAGGTTGGATGGACATGCATGGTTTCTGAAAGAAGAGCTGAAATGGCTTCGGATGATCTCTGTGAGAAATGGGAAGAAGGTACTTAAAGATGTTGGGAGAATGGAATTCGTCGTGAGATTCTGAAGACAAGGATAATACTATACGAAAGCAATTCTCCTGGCAGCGTTGCCAAGCTAAGGATCAGAATCCTTTTGCCTCTTGGAGATCATCCCGACCTTTTGTCCTGCACCAGAGATTAGAATCATCGTCTAACGATGGGTGCAGGGCACAATTTGATTGTGCTGACCTATATGTGGCAGGTTGTGCTGTTGGGTGGGCCCGAATCCACCGCCCAATTGAGGTGTCTCCACGTCAGATCGGCGTCGGAGTCCTGGAGGGTAATGGCGGCGGGACCCGACCTCCACCTACACACTATCAGATGAGGCCTGTGAAGAGCTTCCTGTTGAGAGTTTGGTGCGAGTCCATCAATGGTGTCGGCTCGGAGAGAGGAGGAGAAGGATACGAGAAGGGAATCTGAATACTGAAAGATCAGCAACCAAGAAGAAGCAGAAGAGTAGCAATACTTGTCATACATAATATGGACATCATATCAGTAATGACCACAGAGGTCTCAGAAACGAAGAATAGCAATAATTGTGGCCCACTATTCCCTCAAAGAAATAAAATTGGAGGAGAACTTAAATGATGGTTTTTTTCCTGCAGAATAGATATTTAGGACAGTGATCTTTGAACAAGATACTATATATACAGTATACTTCCTGTTTGAGCATGCATGTATGTATGTACGTGTAAACTTTGTAGTGATCGAGTGGAAACTCGATTGGAAACTACGTAGCCAGCTAAACCGAGGAGGGTCCCCTTTTCACGTGCATGGCCACAGAATTGCGCAGCATTTACTCGCAGGTACGCCAAGCCCAATACGTTCACTACTCACCGAAGATTGCTAGTTATGGGCAATGGAGTGGTGAATGCACTGTTCAACTGTATACCTCCCTTTTGGCCTTTCGCCACCGTCCTTCCCATATCATACAAAACATCATCCTTCTCACCGTGACCAACTGTATACCTCTCTCTCTCTCTCTCTCTCTCTCTCTCTCTCTCTCTCTCTGTAATTATGGTATGAGAGGCTACAAGATCAATCCCACCGTTGTTCTTCTCTCCCCTCTTCTCTTCCCATTAAGCCCCTGAGATGCTTTATATGAAGCACACCCTCCCTCATCGTTCCTCCACACAACTTTCTCTGGTCTCTTTGGCCTATTTTTGGACCAAAGCTCTTCATCAATCCTCTTTCTTCTCCATGGCCACGGCTGAGGTAGAACCATTATTATTCTTTTTTTTGTGTATATTGTGCGAGAAGGTGCATATTAGTATCAAGCTTTTTCATGTTAATCAAGAAGCATATTGACTAAGAAGTGCCAAGTCAATGCAAGAAGCCTGTTCTAATAGTTTAATTTGATGTAATGCTGGTGCCTCATAGGTTCAAGCTGCGGCTAATGCGTTGCCAGAGGAGACCGTAGAGACCCAACCAACTGAAAAAAAAGAAGCAGCGGCAGCAAATGAAGAAGTGGCTGAGGTGGAAACAACAAAGGTGGAGGCGGCAGCTGATGCTGTGACCGAGAAGGTTGATACTCCTGTAGTGGAGGTTGATGAGCCAAAGGAGGAGACAGAAGCAGCGTCTGAGATAGCGGCAGAAGAGGTGGCTCAAGATGTGATGCCGGAGCCACCGAAAACCGATGTCCCGGCCGAGACAGACATCACCGGTGATGCACCGGTGGGTCCTGGAGAAGAAGACACCAAAGAAGTGGCAGTGGAGGTTGAGCCAAAGGCTGAGGAGAAGGAAGAAGAGTTGGCTCAGGAGGAGACACCTGAACCGCTGCCCGCTGATGTGCCAGTGGAGACTATCGTCAGCGGTGAGGCACCGGAGGCTCCTGCAGTGGAGGAGGAGGAGGAGGAGATCACTGTGAAGCAGGTCGAAGAGGAAGCTACAGCTGCATGAAAGGAGTGAGGAGTTAACCAGTACATTGCATGTGGTTTGCATGGCTATGCGCCTGAGATATGGATTGCCTGTTGGATCATGAGAAGAATGAGCAATAAAATTGGTTAGCCGTCTGCTACCCCAAAAACAAAAAAGCTTCTCCTCCTGAATTCTAAACTCTGCAAAAAATTGAAAGGAAATTAATAATAATAACAAATGCAAATTGATAGTGAGTGCAATGTGGTCAATTCTAACTGGGATTATGTTAGACAAGGAAATATGATCTGAATCAGAACTGAAAATGAATCATTGTTGTACAGTTTTCTACTTCTTTCATGGATAAATCAGTGCCTAAATCAATGGTCTTTGAAGGCTTTTTTTTAAGTCTGAGCAGAAGATTCTGAAGGCTTTCTTCGTGCATCAGACTGTTGTTGATGAAGTGTTTATAACGAGGGATTGGTATGTCCACTGCAATGACAAATTTGGGTTTGCAGTGATCTAACTCGGTTCTTAGGGATGGCATCCATGGAGGTGATTTCTGGATGGCCAAGGAGTTGTCGATATATTTTTTTATAGATGATCCAAAACATAAAATAATTAGTATTAACCAACTTTATGATATACAAAATAAAGTCAAATATAAATCTCAACATAGAAACACTAAATAGTAATAAATATTTAGTTTCTTAAAAAGTGATAATAATTACACAATTGATATCGATCATTTTCATGATACAATTTATTTTTCAGCTTTATATGAGGAGGCATCGTTTTATTTTGGAAGAAGTTTATGTTAAACAATCACTTGAATTTGAAAATAGTATTTATCAAAATTATATTTATAAATTATCTAAAATACTATAGAGGTTAAACAAGTGTCTATGGTTTAACATAAGAGACTTAGTTCCTTTCTAAATTAAAATAATTTTTAGATGGTAAAATCGAACCCACATTATTTGACCATTGAGGCAACATTTATACTTTGGTAAGAGTTATCAATTTATAGTAATAAATCTTATTCAGAAAACTTATTATTACAACACTTGCAAAAAAATGCTATATTATATATATATATATATATATATTGAAATTATTCTTTACTAAAAATTGGAATTAGTTAAAAACTCTAATTTACATCAATTTGTTTTATAGAATTTATAGTATTTTTAACACTTCAATAAAAAAATTTATAATACTATTAAAAAAATAGCGTAAATGGGTCAAGTAAAATCAAATATACTAAAAACTATTTAATATGTTATATTAGGATTCAAATAGGTTTTTTAATAGTTCAGAAATAATATCGCTAAATATAAATTAAAAATTCGTATATTATCCCTCTTTCTCAGGAGGCTAAAATACACTTATCATTGTGAATAATACGTACACATACAAAATTATTTTTGAGTCAGTTTTCATGCCTTATATATTACACAGCGACGACAACACGAATCGAGGGCAGAAGGTGGCGGCATCAGCAGAAGAACATGGAGCTTCTAACTTTTTCATGCAGCTCTGGAAGCTGGGGAACGCCTGCTCTTATCGGAAGTTCATCTCCGGAAGTCTCGGACAGGTCGAAGCACTGCGACAGCTGCCTAGCCGCCAAATGCGCGTAGCAAACAGGCGCCACTGAAGGAAAAGCACACTCAACATCGTCAGCAGGAGGAGAAGAAGAAGAAGAAGGAGGGAGGAAAGGCCAACAAAGATAATGCCGTCTTACCCATCGACACTGCACTGGTGCTCCTCTGGTACCTGAATCAATCCCAAGACAACATGTCATTACCGGTACTACATCACATTTCTGCTGTTTGGAATGAAGAAATGAGAGATGAAAGAGAACTCACACGTAGGAAAGCGCATGAACAAGCTTCTGTAGGTCGTCAGGCTTAAACCCAATCTCATCAAGCAACACATTGTAGTGGATCGGCCTTGAAGTTCCCTAATACGAATACCGAAAAAAGGATCATAAGCAGCAGTAGAAGTTCAACATCGCCAACATACAACATAAACATGTGAGATAGGGAACTCACGAGAATTCCTCCGTGAGCATACATGTAGAAATCGTAGTTCCTTGGATGAACCACCGTGGTGTCGATGACGGTCCCTGAGACAAATTAAAGCACCAAATCAAGGCCAGATCAAAATGATGAATGATCGATGTGAGTGAACGCCATACCCGGTGGGACATTTTCGGGGCTATCAGCAAGAAAAAACCTCGTATGATGCTGCTTTTGTGCGACAATGACAGTGAACTTGGGCATAGTAGTATCACCTAGATGTTCAAATACCTGAAACAACAAAGCTCAGATGAACTAGAAAGAAGTTGATCCATGAGCTACATGGTCAATTAATTACGTACCTTGATGATTTGGTTTAGCTCCACAGTCAGAACTTCCATGAACTGGGATTCACTGACACCATCCCTGAAACAATATTTGTAATAAAAATCATTAAATAGCACAGATAACAATGAATTTAAGGCAAAAAGGAGAACTGTACCTGAAGATGATCATTTGAGCAGGTTTCATTCCTCCATTTGTTTTGTAGAAGTCGAGCAACAGGTCCCTGACATCATCAAAAAAGAAAGGAGTTATTTAGCTTGTCTTCCTCATCCTTCATATATCTATAGAGTCAAAAGAATCCTTGTCATAATGCTGTGATGCGGGATGCAAATTACCTAAGCATTCCTTCATCTCCATTTTCTCCGGGCTTATACAAAGAATCGATCATTTCCAATTTAGGAGATTGAATTCTTACGGATGCTCTATATCTCGATATCAATGGCCAATGCCTCGAACCGACCACCTGTGGATGGATGTCTCAGTGAACAAAGCAAAAAAGTTATTGCTTTCATCAGTCGAACAGATTATAGGATGCATGTTCTTACCGCTGCAACAGATGGAAAGCTTGAACCCGGAGGACCATGAGAAACGTCCATCGCCAGAATCATGGTAGGAGTCTGGCTGATAAGGGGGATGCTGCGTTTACACTCGACGGAAAGTAGAGAATTGATGCCACTAAGCTGATCGGACAAAAACAAGATGAGACAAATCGAGATTCACCTCCGAGAGCAGTGATGAAAGGTGTTCAAACTTAATATATTACCTTAGAATTGATTTTGAGGAGGACATTGGTCAAATAATGGTCCCTAATGTTCTTTGGAGGAACGATACATTGAGTGACGATACCGAATTGATAAAGGCTTTTCCTCTTCCAAGGTCCTTCGGAAGAGAAGAAGGATGTAAGTAACACTGGTTGCGATCGACAGGAGAAAACCATGGAGAAGGAGATTGGACTCACCGTAAATGTCACAGGTTTTCTTCTCCGGCAAGACACACAGAATAAATCGAGGAGGTCCTGTAAATTTTGCCTCTATCTTCTTAAACATCTTTTCAACTCTCACTATAGGATCAGATCTCATCCATTCCCGGTCCTCTTCAAGAAACACAGATGGTTCCTCGATGTTCTACAAAAGCCAAACACAGAGTGTAAGATATTTATTATGAGTTGAACCAATTCCAAATAAGCAAGATGCATAATGGAACCTACACTTCCTCTGTTCCTTGCACATTTAATGAGCTCCCGTGACAGATGCCGCAAATCACAACGACCAGAGAAGTTCACAATCGCCCATTGATCATGAAGAAGTTCGCAGGGTTCCAACAGTGTCTGTAAGTAGAGAAAACTCGATTCAGACAAGCCAATAGTTGATAGTACTAGCTATATTTCATGAAGTAATGACAGCTCGCTACCTTGTGGACGAAGTTCCATCGCCCATTACGAGGAATACAGTCTTCCATGTTACCGGCCTTCAACTGTGGTAGTTTCAGAAGTTTGAATGTGAAGATCTTCACCAATAAGTTTGTGTAAATGGATGATGGCAAGAAGCAAAACAAGAGGTAGATGGTTACCACTGGACAATTAAGAACGCGCCCAGTCAACTTTGTCATTCGCTTATCGATGGAAACACCACAAGCATTGAGCAATGGATCTTTATCATATCGATTGTCGTTTAATGACTGTCCACACAAGGAATGATCAAGAGTCAAGACGAGAGGGTAGAAACAATGTATGATCTATGGAGAGGGAAAGGAAACACCCACATCTGCTATTAGTCTCATTCTTTCATGCGGCGTTTGTCTACACCTTTCGGCCAGCAAAGCTCCTTGTTGAGAAGACAATCCTTTGGTATATCTTTGCAGGGAAAGAAGGTGGCAAAGCTGCAATGACGAAATAACATCATGTATAGTTCGAGAAATAATGGGAATAGAGATCATCACAAACCTCGATCGGGAGGTAAATTGGCCGGTCCGGTTTGCCCACATCAAGACATGGCAGAGAGGCTGACCGAGTCAACGTTATCTTACGGATGTTCTGAAAAAAGTTATACACCGTCATCTCCACCGTTCGAGTTTCGCCTTTGCTGTTCCTTTCTTTCATGGAAAACCTAAACGCAAGTGTGTCAAAGCTTTGTATACCAAACAGCAAACCAATAAACACAAAAACCAGTGTGTGATGTACGTCTGCATGTCGCATGGCAGTTTGCTCATCCCAGTAATCTTATACTCCCTTTTGTTGTGTATGGTCTTAATCTTCATGTTCTTCAGCTTTCTTTTGGCCTGTCAATTTCCACATAAGGATACCATAATATCCATCCATCCATCCATCCATGCATGTACATGTTGAGATGTTCCATACCTTCTCCCAGTCAATTCGTCGAGGATCTTGTATGTTTTGGTTGGCCAGTAAAAACTCCAAAACAGGACCAGATTTTATGATTATTGTGGTGGAAACATCTACGTATATGATTAGAAGCAAGATGATTTATTCTAATATCAAAATATAACGAAAGAAAAAGTAATTTAAGAAACCGATACGTACCTATGTTTAGTGAGAGGCCGCCATTGGTAGTGCGAAAGCTGGAGTGGAATCCTCGGCCTCCACATACACCACCACCCACGTCAACAAGGTGTGTGTGATTGCCATCAAAGTAACAGTTCCTGAGAACGAGGTAACCCCTGCAATCAAACACAAACCAAAGCTCACCTCAGATTTGTAGCACGGACTGACGTATGTAGCAGTATCTGCATTGGAATACAAAACCTTTCCGCCTGTCGTTGCTTTAAAATGATGTCAAGTACTCGCAGAGCACTTTGACCGTCCTCTCTCTCGCTGCCTCTAAGTGCGAGTGCAATAGACCTCATAGGAAACACTGCAACAAACTTTATCGCCACTGTAAATGTCTTCATAAGACCTGATCGTTTAGACCGCTTCTGGTCTCCTCCAACTGCGCTGCCGTCGCCGGCACCTCCGGCAGTAGCTCTGCAGAATGTTAATAGCTCGGATTAATACCTCGATAATATACGTATCAAGAGTTCTTCAATTCCAAATCAATTACCTGGCCGATGAATCTTCTAAGACGACTGTCAACTCAAAGTTATTCTGTGGCAAAGGGCCGATAGTGATCAAGCTTCTCTCACCATCATAAACAAATCGCTTGTTCTTCAACTCTTCACTGTAGATCTCGAACAGTCTGTTCACGATCTTTCGCCCATACACTTTACTTTGTGCAGCGTTCTTATCCCTTTCGTCGAGAGGTGTTACAGTGATCTGCACGCAGGTCAATCAAGAGAACAAAGAAGCTAAGACACGTTCATGATCTGCATAACACTAGATCGACAAACGTGCAGCGAACATACAGTGTATTGATAGAAAACTGCATCGGGCATGGTGAGTTTGACATCGAAATGGTTCGCAAACAGACGGACGCGTCGTCCTTCGGCACCAAACGCAGGCCTGGCCATCAGGTGATACGTCGGAGCACGAGATGTCATACTTTGTGGGATCGAGCCTTCTACCCCAACTTTGCTACCGCTGCTCGAAGCCATGCTGTAAGAATTTGATACTTGAGATTATGATTCCATACGCTAAACCGAAAAGAAAGTACGACCAAAATAAACTAAAGACATCAAATCGGGCTATTCAGCCATAATCACCACCACAAAGCAGAGCCAAATAACATCGATTGCTACAACACACTGTCCTCGAAATAATCACAGTCATCAAAAAATAAAAAAACAATATCAAGAAAAAAATAATACGTATAATCGACGATGAAAAAGTAAACCCAAGCAATAGTAATATTGCACTCAAGCAAGCGAAAAACAAAGGAAAACAAGAAGACGAATGTATTACGTGGATAAAAACCTCTGAGAAAACCCTGTTTTCGAAGTGAACGAGGGGTAGAGAATCCTCAAAACAAGCCTAGCTTTCAAAGGGAAGGAGATCAGGCCTCTAGTCTCGTCGTTGCTTCGCCCAGTCTTACTTCTAGAGAGGGAAAAGAAGAGAAGATAAACCACTTCGGTGTATGTCTACGTAGAGTACGTACATAAGCGTTTATATATACATATATTTATATTTATATTTATATTTATATTTATATTTATATTTATATTAAAGGAAAATTAAGGAATCCTTATTAGGGGAATTCCCTATACAAACCCTGTTTTCTTCTTTATCCCACGTTTCCATTTATTTCCATAGAACGCCACACAAATTACTCCTTGGCCTAAATGCCTACGTACAGCTATCCTTTGTTTTCTTACACGAGAGGCCTTTGGTAGCACCGGCTCGGGATGGGTCGACATTTGGCCTATATGTGGTTTAAGATTGGTTCGATCCCATAGATTAGATGTGGCTTAGTCTTGATTTGGAAACCGGTTTAAGGTCTGGCCACTGATCTTAGCAAGTGTTTTTATTTTTTTTTAATTATTCTATTTTTTTAATTAGTTTTTGGGTCAAGCTTCTAACCTTATTTTGTCTTTGTAATTAATTATCTTTAGCATCTCGATCTCTACACTTTTAAAAATTACATCGGGATCTCTATACTTACGAAAGTGAAATATTGAGTTTCCTATACAGAATTTAAAAATAATTTTATAAGATTAAAAATTAAGAAAAATAGGGGTTTTATTAGAATAATAGGGTTAAATATTTTACTTTCTTAAGTATATAAATCTCAATATAACTTTTAAGTGTATAAAGATCAAAATACTAAGGATAGCTAATTACATAGGGTAATATGTAATTAACCCAAGCACATTTAATAACTTCTAACCTTATTTTGTTCAAGTGGGTTTGATAACTTCGTCAATATTTCATTAATAAATTTTTTATTTTCTAAGTTATTCTAATTATTTTATTAGTTTTTAGTATTTCATCTCCTCGCTTTTCATATAGAGGCACAATATGTTTTGTTGCCAATGTGAGCAAGCACCACCATGGTACTTTTTATCGTTGATGGTCATGATTTTTAGAGAAGATAATTATTTGACATGTATCATGAAAATAAAAATTTAGTTTCGATGCTAAGATTTATAAGAAAAACATCGAAGAAGGCTATGATATAGTCAAAGTTAAGAATTAAGTTTAAAAGAAGGATCGGTATATTCTCTATTCACTTCAAACAAGCAACATCAAATTTATTATAAAAAGAATATTCAGTATTATTACCACAAAAAGTATGAACATATTGAAAATTTTTAAAAAATATTAAGTAAATTTTGTAAGGAGATGAAATATATGAAGATTTATTATTTGCATGTCGATCTAATATTATTGATGCATCAAACAAGTGGGAGTTTGTGATAAAGGCATAGTATGATGATACACATAAGTTGTATAGTGCTCACATCCATGGAGACATCATAGATCACGGCAGGATTATATTGATGAAAATGGTAATATTGCAACATTGGAAGATGATGATGATGAGTTGCATGATGATGCTATTAATTAGCACTAAAATCCTAATAGGATGATTGTCCAATTAAAATTTAATGCTAGTGTTAGGTCAAACCTGAAATGAAAAGGTTCCATAAGCACCGGGAGTAGCATTCTTCCAAATCTCATATTTCATCTAGTTTCCTAGAAAAAACTCCAACCAGAGAAATCTAATATTTTGCTAGAAACATTGAAAGATGTAAGTTTGCCCAAGAGTATGCTAATTTTGAAAAAAGAAGCAAAACAAAATACTTGAGTAAAAGTTTTAGATGAGGAATTGTTTTTGATAAAATATAGTTGTTTTTTGAAAGGATAAGTAAGAAAGGTGAAATTCCAATGATCTTATAATAAATTATCAAAATCTTTACTAACCAATACTTTCATAAGCCCTTGTAAGTGGAGAATATTTTATTTTGAATGAATAAATTTAGAATTAAAGATATTAGGAGTCGTTTAAGGATAATGCTAATAATCCTATTTTTTCATGTCGATATGTCTCAATGTCCTTACACATTTTTAGTATTTTGACGTAAGTAGTTTAAATCATGCTTTTGTACCTTTCTTATATTTGACACTCATTGTATGATACCTTTTAAGTTGATGTTAGGATCCATAATGATATTGAGGGGATGAATTAATTGGTAAGGTGTTCTAAATATACAAAAGTAATAAGAAAGCAAGATAAGTGTTAAAACAAGTAAGTACACAAAAGAGATATAATTCAATCTTTTCAACCTACATCTACAAGTGTTGTTCGCTGACTAAGGTGGTAGTTCAAGTTCGAGTATTAAGTGGGTAGTTTGATCTTGTGTATTTCCGACACTCACTATATAGATAGTTCAAATTGGCATACACCAACGATTTCATGTGCCTCCTATATCATATATTTCCTACGTCGATAATTCAATTTAGCAGCCACTTATGCCCTTCTGCATGCCCAACAAACCCAACGTGGGTAGTTCAAATTGGCATGCGTTGATACTTTTGCATGCTTTTATATTTGACATTGCATAGGCAAGCAATTTAAGTCGGTATGCCCTAGGTGCTTTGTCACATCTCTTGTGTTTAACACTCTTTATAAGTGCAATTTAAGTTGATAGACCCCAATGCTCTCTTATGTCTTCTAAGTTTCACCTTTCATATATAGATGATAGTTCAAGTTTATAATCTGTTATGTATCTCGTGTATCTTCTATATGCTATTGATTATCATATTTTAATGATAAAATTAATTTATAAGTTTACGAGACTAATATGCTTTTAAGATAAATAATATAGAAAATATTTCGATCATAGATTTGAACTACCGAAGGGCCAAACATCGAAGCAAGAGAGTCAAAAGTTGTAAACAAAAGTATTATGTCAAAAAATGGATATCAAGCCAAAGGATTAGTACGTCAAAGATCGAATTTCGTACTAAAGGTTCAAATATTATGTTGCAAGGATCAAATATCACATTGAAATATTGGATATTGTGGGAGAGTCGATAAGCTGATGTAATGAGCGATATATCAAAGGAAAAAATAATATATTGAAAGTTCGGACGAAGTACCGAAAGATCGATATGTTAAAAGAGTGTACAACGTGACGAAGGCTTTATAAACATATCAAATGTGTAATTGATTTGTCATGATCTTAATTGAGATTATTTTGGATCAATTTTAAGTTTGTATTAGGTAGAAACAAAGGCCACTTGTCAAAAAAAATATTGGGTTTAAAGTCGAGTTGAATTGGGCCCGTTAGAAGATCAAACTAGTAGCCTAAAATAGGCTTAGGTGATAGTACCATCAGGCCCAAAAGGTAGTATCATTTGAGTTAGCCGATAAGTACTATTTATGCTATCAGCTTTTACAGTGATGGTACCACCTATAATAACAACAGTATTGTCTAGGGCGATGGTAATATTATTTAGAATTCAAATTTTGTGATGATAGTACCATTGGAGTTCATATTTACGACGTTATGATGGTAATATCGCTTATATCTCAAAATTTTTAGGGATTTGAATTTTTGGCTTAATCTTGAAATCTTTTGGGGCCTATAAATATTTCACTTAGGCTTGATTGATAGTAATGATATAATAGAATCTTTTTAAAAGGAAAAAAATTTAAAAATATATTTAAAGAAATTAAAAATAAAAATAAAAATAAATCACTTGATATGATTATTGCTATACAAAGTTGATATTTAGAAAAGAAAGCATTTGCTTCACAAGTAGTAGCACGCATCAAAATCCAATCGAATTTGTAAAAGAATCAATACAATATCTTCCTTCTAAATTTAAATATAATTTTTGTGAAAAGCTTCATTATTATGCTTACGCATGTTCGGTTAAAAAATATAGTTATCTTAAATTAGTTTAGATTTTTAAAATAACCATAGTATCCTAAATTTAAAAATTTTATGCTGATGTTGATTTGACGGAATGTAAAATAGATAGAAAAAATAACTTTAGAATTTGTCAGTTCTTAGGTTATGCACTAGTTTCTTGGTTATCTAAGAAGCAAAACTTTATCACTCTATCTAAGCTCAATATGTTGCGATGGGTGCATTCCATGTGCAAGTAATTTGGATAAAAAATACTTTAAAATATTATGAATTTTGTTATAAAAATATTCCTATAAAGTGCGACAATACTAGTAAAATTTACACGTCAAATAATTCTATTCAATATTCTAAAACCAAGCATATTATCATGAAATATTATTTTATTAGAGATCATATAAACAATCATGACATATCCTTGAATTTTATTAATATAAAACATCATAGATATTTTTATTAAACCACTATGTGAAAAATAATTTAATTTTATTAGAAAATAATTAGGCATGTTAAATCTTTCAATTGCATAATTAAAGACCTTTTACTATTTATTGTCATATGATTCTATTTTATTAAAAGAGAATTAGACATGTTGAGTCTTCCTAAACCTCAATCAACTATTTTGAACACTAATAAAGATGATTGCATCTGTCATCCCCTTGCTCCCTCAATTGACTCGATCAATGCCAGCCCTTGCCCCGCAATAACTAGGTATGCCACTAACACCTACCCAAGTACCTTGATTGGCCCAAATGCTAGCCATCCTCGACCTCCCTTATTCCATTTACCTCCTGTTAGGAAACCTAGGAGAGCATTACATGTGCAGTGAAAAAATAATATAGAAATTAATTTTTCAAAAATAAATTTATATCGAATCACGTGCGACGATTGGAAGCAAAAAACTCATGAAATCAAAAACTGTATAAAACGTGAGACTATCTTACATAAGGGAATTTATATATCCTTGATATGCATATCTCAATTCATGGATGAATGAAATTTTATATTCTCCTCTCTAGCAATAATCCATACGGTGGATGAAGCGGTGACGTGCCTCCTCTTATGATGTGTTTTTTCCTCACCTTCACACACCACCACCACATAGTAGGGGCAGTCATTCTTACTGCCCTCTTGCACTAAAGAGGGGGTAGTCAGTTGAGGAAGAAGTAGGAAGAGAAAGACAGGGGCGGTGGCTATTAGGTTCAGCATATGACTCATGTAGCCCCAACTCCTATTTATAGAAGGCTCGTACTATTAACCCTAATAGATCTTATTATAACGGATACTAGATCTCCATCCAATTACTCTTGGCTTAAAGTATATTAGATCAGTATCTAATAACTATTTTGGGCTTTATTAGGTCTCACCCAAGGATCCATTAAAATAGAATCTCATTGGATATCCCATGTCCAAATTCTCTATTCGTCGCATTATATATTATATGTGTGTGATCCTCTAGGCCCAATATCAAGCTAGTCGTGAGTTGCACCTGTCAAAACTCTTTCTGACTCAATGAATTATTCTCCTCATAATAATTCACTCAACTTATCGACTATAAATGTACTAGGTCACTACACCGTATTCCCCAAATGGTACCGAAGGATATAATCAATTACACATGTTTGTCCTTAATTATCGTGTATCTATAGTTTTTCATCCATCTAATACTTTAGAGACCGTATACCGGACATGGTGTTGTTAAATCCATATAGAATTTACTCAAGTCTCGCTTTAATCATATTCTCCCGAAGAATTTTTTTTCTCTCAATCTGAATGACCTTGGCGAGGGATTTGCCTAAGCAAAAATATACGGGACATTCCTCTCATGATATCAAGAGCAGATGATCCTCTATTAACACTCAATTACTCTCGTAAAGTTAGCTATCACTCTCAATGACCAACTGTATTAGATTTGAAACTTCTAGACATTTAAGTCTAGTATCAAAGTGTAGAGTACTCATATAGAACATCTTTGGTGTCTTAAGTCTAAGAACCAAACACACAACTGAGACCATATAATCATTGTTTGACGATGAGATATCATTAACCATCCAGCATTTAATGAGCGGATCTGAACTAATTCTCCAATAAGCACTTATACTATATCCATAGTATTCTCATACAAGCAGTTATAAGAGCAACTGCCTCAATCATATAGATGGATATATAGTACACCGATCTATCTAGTTATCTCGATGTCTTTCTCGAGTAATTTATGATTGGGAATATTTAGGATCTGTGTTTATAGGCGAATTGGTCTCATTATTATGATCTCATCATGATCCAATTCATATTGTACAAATCCAACAATATCATCATATATTTATCATCTAATATAAAGTATAAAAATATAATAATAATAATAATAAAAAAGATTATGTAATGTGTTGTGACTGGCTTACATGACACCTATAACTAGCATCTCCTAGTTGATGGGGTGGTTTAGTCCCCCGTTGTTCAGTAAGCTATGACACCTACAATCAATAATACCCGAGTCTAAGGCCTAATTTGCAGACTTGGAGCACACCCCGAGTCTAAGGCCTAATTGGCAGACATGAGCACACCCTCCAAACATAGCTTCAATAGATAAAGAAGAGCTGGTTCCTATAGGCTTCCAACTCATAAAGCTATAAGCATTTGACAAAGGAGAGGACCATTTTATTGTTTTTATCTCACTAGACACAAGTTTTCAAACTAGTTATTGTATCTTTACCCTCTTGCATGCTTTCGGAAGGTAAATTTTATTATTCTTGATTAACATATGCATCTTGAAAGTGACAGTTTACCATGACTTTACATGCGACCTGTGATAGAATATTCCAGGACTCTCTTATTTAGTTTCCATGATAAAGCTAAAATTTATCTCATTTGACTTGATTTGTTTTCTAATTAATTTTATTTAATCTATTTTTGTTTAATGGATCATGATCTCTTGTTTTTTATGTTATTAATTATAAATTATATAAAGTTCAATCTCATTTGACTTAATTTTGGTTTTGTATTTATATAATTATATAGAGGTTCAAGACCCATTTTGGGAAGAAGAGGATTAGGGTTTGCTATATCATAGAGTTCTAATTTGCTCCCATTTTAACCACCCTAATAAAAGCATAAGACTGACTAATTACTTACAAGATTAGAAATTTCAAAATCTCCAAGTTCTAAGTTACTTCCATAGAAGTGATCAAATGCAATTGTACTTTGCTTAGATGGATGGAGATGAATGGTGGAATCAAATTCATGCATTGCATTTGTTCTAAACAAAAGCTAGAGAGCAAATATGAGTGAGAGAGAAAATGAAATGAAATTAGTAGCACCATTTCCTGCCGCTATTAAGGATTTTTTTCAACATCAAAATGTATTCCTTGTCCTGACGAAAAGTAACATTATCAACATTTACATGTAAGGTAAACATGCGGCAAATTGACTAGCTAAATTTGATATGTTCTTGGGAAGAATAGATTCCTCCTAGTTTGGTGTTTTGGTCTCCTATGACAAGAGAGGAGATGGATGTATGCGTTTAAGATCTTAACATTGTTCAGCAGCAATACATTTTCCTTTGTTAGAGAGTAATTTGTGCTGCAAAGGTGGCCAAGAACATGGAATGGCTCATGCCTCGAGGTTCACAGCAGGAGTCTCGATGTTGCTTGTCTCCATCTTCGACAAGTCAGGGGTGAACCACGCTAACGTTTGGTGTCTTAAACCTATCCCTGCAAGCTCAAACATACCTTCATCCTTCATGGAGTAAGCCATCATGGTTTCCCGAGAACACTTTGAAAAGCCGTAGATGCAATCCTCTCTAAAAGCTGCTGATCCTTTTGTCGACACCGCCTCGGAGAATTGGCTGATGAGCAACGTGCCACCGCCCAAGCTATTCACCTGCACCACAGGATCGTCTGCCATTTCCGGGAGTTTGAAGACCTTTATATCGAACTCTTGGCACAGATGTAAGCCGTAGGCTATGATCAAAATATCGTCATTCAACTCTGCCAACTGACCATCGTACCAACAATCATGCTCTTTTCGCAAAGGAACACGGATGGTCGACAACATCACTGGGTCAGGATCGAATTCGTAAACTATGACTTCCCATGATTGTGTCAGGACATATAACCTTCCACCATGGAAATAAATATTCATTGGGTTCAAAGCTTCCAAGCTCCGATAGTCGCCCATTGTCGTCCTTACGATTGCAACTCTTTCCTTCTGTGATATTTTGTGTAGCCTATAGCTGCAAACATGTAGTCCTTTGTTAGTGGAGACGCCGATAGGATGCCATTGGCGATGTTGGCGAAGCATGTGAACAACTCAACCTTAGCTCCGGTGATCGGATTCAGGAGGCAAATATGTAGACAATCATGATTATGTTTCCTCCATGATATTAGGAGCCAACCTGTGGATGACCCGCATAACCACTTGTTTTGGAGATTATCCAAGAATTTGATGTCTGAGACTGGTTCACCAACGACAGTCTTCAAGCTCCAGGGCCAGTTATAGAAAGTGGAGGCAAATAACCACGGAGGACGGGCAGCCTCGAGGAAGCCTAGAGTGCAAGTGACCGACTGCCAAGGCTTGCAAACTGCAGTGACACAAATACGATCAGAAATGCTCAAGCACTTGAGTAACGTCTCCATTAAATTGAGTGGGAGTTGAGACCATCTTCCTCCTTCTTCTTCGACTTCTGTTGTTGTTGATTGAACTTGAACATGGGAAGCCATGCACGCTTTGTTTGGTCCTACACATCAACAAGATGGTATATTTTTTTATAGATACACATATAATATATATATATATATATATATATATATATATATATATATATATATATATATATATATCCTTCCAAAAGGAACCAACTACTTGTATTATACTTTTGCAATGCCTATTTGGAATTTATATAGAATTAAATTACACGAGACATTTAAATGTTTTTATTATTGGAATGAAGATTTTGGTTTAGGGAAGATGATGATTTGGCTCAACTAATATGCTTTGGCTTATTTGAAAAGTTAAAAATGATATTAAATTTAATGGTAAAAGAATGATCCCTTCTTTCATTCTTATTAGAGCATTTGTTAGATATTAAAGACCATTGTGTTTTTAAAAGATATAGGTGGGATAAATCTATTAAATGAAGTTTGCTTGATATCTCATGGACTAAGGTAAATAATGATGGTTTGGGGAATTTTTATATGATGGATTGTATTATATTTTAAGAAATGAAACTGGAATATATTTTTTTTATATACATTGGAGGCACACGAGGATAAGCCCATTTTATTCAATAAAATTATTGCAGTTTGAACACTCCAAGTAGCAAAGTATCAAAGGGTCCAATGGCTATACATAGAGAATCACTTTGATGCCTTGGTGAAGATTTTAGAATATGATATTTGAATGCAATTTTAGATTTTCTTCTTCCAAGGAAAGTTTAATTACTATATTTATTGGGAAAGTAGTGCCTCCACCCTAGCTAGTTGAATCTCCCCTTGTCTCTCTTCGAGGTTTTTCATTTGAGCGAGTCATACATGTATGAATAGATAGTGATTCAAATGAAACCATCGAAGGGCTCTTATAGATATGGTAGGACCTACAGTTAGACTACCAACCCTAGGAGGTTTCCCTCATAGCCATACGATACAACCAAGGGGATTTAAGCTTGATCTCGGTGAAGTTGATTTATATATCTCTAACCTAGACTTGACTTGCCAAGGAACACAAGACCTTGGTGTTGGCAAGATGAAAATGTGCATATGTCAAAAATTTTCTTATCCACTTTTTCTTTTAAATCATTCTTTTGTGTATAAAATCATCATTTGATAATCGTGGGCCTTAATTCATTTATAGCTCTCACAATCATTCTATAGGAGTTTTGAATAAACTAGATGAGTTGATTAGAGTTTAATAGAAGTCGCTCAACGTGGGCTAATATATTTGAATCAGAGAACATCAATCTCACCCATCGAGTCGAGGAATTGATCGATCAACTTCAATTGGGTAAATCCCTCTAGCAACAATATAACAATATCAAAAGTAGATAAAAAATTATAGATTAACTTATAAGTGATTAACAGGTATACTACTATTAACTTGGGCTAATGGATTAGACTCGAAAAGTTAATATGTCAATTATCCGATTGAGTTAAATTATGATAATTGATATTACGGCTAACCAATCGAACATGGATATGGTAAGACGCTTGAGTAGGAAAGACCTTACTAGGCTATAGGATAATTTTTTTTTAATGAAATTAGTGAGTTAGTTATTTCATAGACAACTATTTGGTCACCTTTAGATAAAATCAGAGGTCTTTACTCATCACTCGATTAGGGCTCATATGGTCCATGCTAAAGTATAATTCTGGGCTACGTAAGGCTTTAACTTATTAAGCCTTTAAATAGGAGAGATTGTAATATCTCAGTTTAGTCCCAAACTAAAAATAAGTCCCTCTTCTAATGGTGATTTGATTGTATGTTCATTAATTATGATATTTTCTAAAATCCTCTATTGTTATAGTAATTAAATTTCTTTTTAATCCAAATTCACATCATGCAGAATATGCTTTATGTATCTTGATGGATTCACAATGAAGGAAATAAGGAAACTTTATCTTATCTCAAGCATGTTGATTTTTATCCTATGTTTCAATAAGTCAAAATTATTTCTATTTGATGCAACTTTCCTATCTCTTTGGAATGTTGGATTTAAGAGGGGCTATATACAATTGTGATAATCCTCAATCAATCAATAAAAGTGAAAAGAAAATCTCTAAAATTTGAAAGGGGCTGGTTCATTAGATTTTGTTGCAATTGATTTATCTATCCCATATAGACATTCGTAAGCATAGATCAAACTACAAATGATTTGACACTAATTTAACCTAAAAGCTCAAGTTGACTGAATTATGAGTCAAACTTAATAAAATTTATAACTCTTAGTCATCTTTTTAAACTTTATAAATAAATGTCGCTAAGATGAACTAATTTTTGTTGGCTCGGTGCCAGTAGGAGTCCCTCAATTGCTTGCCTCCATTTGCAATAAGTTAGGTTTGATCCTTATAACCTCACATATGCTTTCATCCTTGATGAATTAAGCCATCATGCTATACCAAAGATGCTTTCGGAAGTCATAGATGTAATCCATTCTAGAGCCTCCTGATCATTTGATTGATGATTAACATCGTCTCAAAAAAATTACTAATGAGCTACGTGTTATTGCCCAAGCTCTTCACCTACACCATAATATCGTTCACCATCTCCTAAAGCTTCAAGACCTTCAAGTCGAACCCTTGGCTCATAGTGAAGCTATAGGTTATGATCAAAACATTGTTGTTCGACTCTGCTAGCTTATCATAGGAAGGCCAATAGCACTGATCATTTCCTGAAGGAAGATGGATTATTAACAATATCACTTATTCGTGGTTAAAGTTCATAAATTATGACTTCCCATGATTGTATTAGGATATATAATTTTTCACTATGAAAATAAATGTCTATTGGATTTAAAGCTTCTAAAATCCAATAGTCACCTATTGTCATCATTACGATTATGTCTATCGTTTTGTGATATCTTATGTAGCCTATAACTAACAGCATATAGTCTTTTGTTATAATAGAGATGTCGATAGGATGCCATTAACGATCTTAGTGAAGAATGCTAACAACTCAACCTTACCTCTAGTGATTGGATTCAAGAGGCAAAGATGAAGAGAGTCATGATTATATTCCCTCTACGACATTAGTAGTCAACCTTTGGATACTCAGGCTTGAAGATAATCCAAGAATTTGATGTCTAAGACTAGTTCACTAATGATGATCTACAAGTCCCAACACATAGAAAATGGAGACAAACATCCACAGAATGAGCAATCTCAAGGAAGCCTATAGTGGAAGTGGTCAACAAACAAAACTCGTAAACTATGATAATACAAATACGATTAGAAATTCTCAAGCACTTGAGTAACATCTCCAACAAATCGAGCAAGAGTTGATTGTCATCCTTCTTCTTTGTTGATGGAGTTTCAACATTGGAAGCCATGCATACTTTGTTCGATCCTGCATATCAATAAGGTAGTAAATAGGTGTATATATATATATATATATGTATATGTGTGTATATGTACATATATATATATATATACATATACATATATATATACATATACATATGTATATACATATATATATATATATATATATATATATATATATATATATATATATATATATATATATATATATATATATATATATATATATATATCAAGCCGTAGCGGTTTATTTTGCAACCGCCAAAGAACCCGCCGTGTTCGTAACGCTGTTGTGAACGAACGAACCAAACCTCCATCTCGTACTATTTTAGTGATATCTTATATCGTTTTGGTCGACGCTTTCCTCGTTTGACTTTTATATGTTTCTTTCCACACCCGGAACATTAGCCCGAAAATATACCCGAATTTCCTGCCCATGACAACCGGCGGACCTACATAAATTATCTCAAATACATTCCCTTACCCAAGTCATCGGTTGGTACCTCTAAGATGCCACTTTATCTGAGCCGACAACACCAATAGTTATCTACCCTTGGAATTTCAACAGAATTACATTACTGTCACTTCTCTGATTCTCTAAGGTGATCTCTGATAGAGGCATTTTCGTAGTTTCAGGAAAACTACGAGAATCATTTGGGACACGAGGAGGACAGCAATGAGCCCTAAAAGAAAACAGAATACAATACATTGGGTAAACTCTTTACTCTTTTCTCCATTCCACTCCTCCGGCTTCGAGTTCGTCGTCTACACTTCTTCCCTCCCGCGATGCCGAGAAGGTGATATCACCTTGATCCTTTACCCGTGACCGGTATCTAAGTTCTCGACAGCTTACTACCCGATCTTTTTGCAGTTTTTTGTTTTTGATCGATGGAATTTTGTGATGCTTTTCGAGAAAAAAACATTCGATGATTCTTCCGGTTGTGTCGGTGGATTTTTCTGCTTTGTTAAACTTTTTTTGGGCTTTTTTTAGATGCTCATAGTAACGCTTGAATTTTGGTTCGATGCGTTACTGATTCAGTTTGATGGTTCGGGATTGTTTAGGAAGATGTTTTTGGGGGATTGTTATTGATGTCGAATTTCTATGGGTTTTTAAGCGGGGTATATGATCTTGGTCGGATGCGTAAGATATTGACTGTAGAAGACTAGTTTGAGACAGACTAGAGAACTTCAAGTGGGGACAAAATAGGTTTTTGAGATAAAATAGTTTGTTGGTTGTGATATCTCAATTAATATTCTAGCTGTTTAATTTATAATGGGCATATGAGGACTTAAACCAGCAGAAAAAGACATTGGCAGTTCAAACCAGTTATAGAGGGAAGGGGATGACGATAACAAAGGAAAGCAGGGCATTTTTAACTTTGGTTTCTTGAGTTATTAGAAATTTTTTTCTCAAGTTGAGGGCATATGTTAGGAATTGTTTTGAAGAGCACATGAGGTTTAGTATCACCATTTAACAACGAGATATAGAATTATGGAGGCTGCTTAATTTGCACTATTTTTAGCACTATTCTGAAATAACAACTCGTGATGGTCCACTGTTCTAGCCTTCTAGGTACTTCTAGTTTTGGATTTTGGAAGTTTGTAAGTTTTTTGGAAGCTCCATGGGCTGTATCTTCATTGAATTCAGTTTCATGATATGGCTGGGAGCTGATGTTTAGAACTGACTAAAAAACTATGGTGTTTTTAGTTTTGGCTTAAATTTGATATTATTTGTTGATCGAGGTCAACAAGAAAGGGTAGGTTATTTTTAATACATTATGCAAATTGTTCCTTTCAAAGTCTTAATTTTTAAGGATCTATAAACTTTGGATCTAATCTGTAATTTAAGATCTAATATTTCATTCTCAGAACTCTCAAAAACTTTTGGCTTAATTTGATGATCTAATCAAATGATCACTTATATCTATTTGACCTCCAAGCTGGGAAATGATTTGGTCCAGTTCTGTAATTTTCTTTCTTGAAACACCAGATACCTAATAACTATCTTATGTGGAATAGATGCTTTCCTATGGTTGGCATAATATCTCCGAGTCAAAGCACAAATATCAGACATTTAAACATACCTTTTTTGTATGACTCTTTCAGACATTTACTGTCACAAATATCAAACAATATTTTTATATAAGCAATATTGCATATATTTGCTTAGTTTACAAACACCTTATTACGAGCTTATGAAAAATGAGCATTTGCTTTATTTTCTCTAACACATGTTCTTGATATCCCAGGGTTCTTTGCAAGTACTTTGCACATGGAACATGCCTAAAAGCAGAGTATTGTGAATTTTCACATGATTGGAGGGATCGATCCAATAAAGTAATGTTATTAACCTCTTAGGTCATGCTTTCCAGCATAGTTACCTTACTTTCCTAGTGTGCATAGAGCTTTGCTTTAATGATTATTTATGATTATAGGCATGTACCTTTTATCAAAAAGGTCTCTGCATCTATGGTAGTAGGTGCAGGTATAGCCATGTTGGAGATTCCTGTCATGAAACATCTGATCCGGCATCATCAATATCTCACCATGCATCCAGTTCTTCGCAAGTTGCTTGTCCTTTTAGAGCTTCTTTGAGCAGAGAAACTACTCAAGCATTTAGAATTCCATTGAATTTACCAGCTTCAAGCCAATCCCATATCCGTCCTTGTGAGCATGCACAAACCCAGAAAGTTGGAGCTGATACTTTCCTGAGTGATGAGAGCAGCCATGTTCATGCACGCATCGGGCCAGGTAGTACTGTTCCCAGTGAATTTATGATTGCCTGTAGTATTTGCATTTTGCAAAAGGTTTCCTGACATTGACAAAGACTTTGCTCTATTTGTGAACCGCTCTCTTCAGGTAAAAGAGAAGACCACTCAATGATCGGTCAAAAAAAGAACAAGCTCCTTGAAACTCTAAAGTATAGTCAGGAGATAGAATGCAGTATTTGCCTGGAGATTGTTTTGTTTAAACCCACAGATGCGGAACGGAAGTTTGGTATGTTATCTGAGTGTGATCACCCATTCTGCATTTCATGTATTCGGAATTGGCGTAGGAATTCTCCAGCTTCTGGGATTGATTTGAACACCGCATTAAGGGCCTGCCCAGTGTGCCGAAAGCATTCATACTTTGTTGTTCCCAGTGTCACTTGGTTCTCCACAAAGGAAGAAAAACAAGAGATAATTGATACCTACAAAAACAAGCTCAAGTATGTATAGTTTTATTATTTTATGCGTACTGATTCTAGTTGTTATGCATTTTATTTGCACTAACCTAGGATGTTCTTTTTCATTTGGATTATATGATGTTCAGACATTTACTGCGAAGTAACTAACCTAATGCTTAGCAATGTATCCCTATACATGTCAGTTTTTTTGTTCCTAGGTGTAACAAGTCTCATAATTTTCATTTCATAAGAGGTTTCAACACTTTATGATACAGGACATGTAGTCTATAATTCCTGTTGTTTAATTATATTTGCTGCCTTTTGCCAATCTGTCGACTTTCTCTTGTTCCTCTTAAAAGGAAACACATATATTTGGATTACAAAATTTTCTTCTCGATAATCTAGCTCAGTCTTAGGCAGTATCTTCCGAAACCACTTAAATAAGATTTACATGAGTGGCACACCATAGAAGGATACTAATTCTTATTAACTGCCAGACCTCCTCAGTCTATGACTTCTGGTGTGCATCATGATCTTTGACATCGGTACCATTTTTTTGGGTGTAAATCACATAAACAACAATAACTGCACACGCATCTCTACGTTGTATATTACCTGTATTCGCATTATCGTCATATAATTTGGTAATTTGCTTAGCTTTTTCAGCCTAGCAGCTCCCATGAGTAAAGGCAATGCAAATTGTCAAGTAACACTTTCTGACATACAAGCTTACCAAAGCCTTAGTGATGGCTAGCTTATCCTTGTTTATAATTTGAACTTATTTGCAGATGAACTCTCTATTTTCCCATCGTATTAAAATTCCACGAGAAAATGCTGGATAAAATAACAAGGAATGAATCTTTATTACTAAAAATTTAACATCAATCTTCCAGGGCAATGCTTCATCATGCTTAATCATATATAATAATTATATATAATTTTACCAAAGGACAAGTATGTTGTTCGATGCTTCATTATGAAACATAATCATATACTATTATGAAGTTACTCTAATAATGAAAACAATCATATATTAGCTGATATACAGTTTGAGGATCATCAATTTTTTATCCTTGTTCACCAATTTCATTTTCTGTTATTCTAATTATGCACACTGTGGTCTGACTCATAGCTTTTCCTTGGCAGGTCGATTGATTGTAAATACTATGACTTTGGAAATGGGACATGTCCCTTTGGAACCAGTTGTTTCTACAAGGTACAAATGGTTTACACTTCGATTTTTATGACATGGGTGTTACATGCATATGCCTCTGCGTCACATGGGTGTCACATGTCAATGTCTTTAATCATGGGGAACCTGTTCATATAACTTGAAAATTAGCTTCAAGGTGGTACATTTCATTCTAGATATATATCTGAAAAGCAGCAGCCTACCAGGCCAGAGTGGAAACAAAAGGATGCTAGATATATATTTAAAGGTTATTGTTTATGTATGTTGGGAGAATACTTTATTCGTGAAAAGGGAGAAATGCTACTTTGCTCAGACGAAGATCTTATTCTTTGGGCATCGTATGCTTTATGCAAAATATATATCTTTTTATTATATCTTCAAATATATTATCTTTGAAGAATCAAAACTAGTTTGAAATGCTTCATGTATAACATGTAAATGTGTATATAAATTGTATCATCTTCTTTTCTTTTCTTCCTTCTTTCCCCTCCTTTCAGTTTTTTCTCTTTTGTTGAGACTTGGGATGTGAGACTTGGTAGATGGGGCCCATGTCTGTGGATGGTTGTGATGTGAGGAACAGGAATCCTATCAAAATTACCAGCAGGTAGAATCCTCATTGCAAGTAGTCTGTCCGTTGATTGGATTTGAATCCTTCAAGTCATGGAGTTGAGATAACTGGTCTATCTGTTTTGAAGTTAGGGATCTCTCTCTTCTATCCCTCTATCTTCCCTCCCCATCTCCCTTGTCTTTCTTTATATCTGTCACTGCCCTTCTTAGACATCAGTGACATGGATATGACAGTGATAAGCTATTCCTTTCTCCTTTCCTCTTCTTTTCTCTCCTTATATCCTATTTTCCTCCTTCGCTCCATGGTGTGTCTATATGTTGGTAGACTGTACGATGCTGTGAATGATGAATTTAGTGTATGTCATGGTGTTGGATATGTGTGGCTGTCATGGCATCCATCTAGCACTTTCCATCTACTAAATGTTGGCTCTTAGCACACAAGCTTGCGTGTCTTACAGGTGTCCATGTTTGACAGCTGAAGAAGATTAGCATTCTAACTACTGGTAACCTAGCTCTAGACATGTAAGCTTCTTTGAGAACAAATAGTTATATCATTATATCCTAACTTTCAACAATACTTAATGCTTCTCATTTGCAACAAATTATTCGTTGGCATTACAAGTAAACATTGTATTCCTACATATGTTTTGAAAACCACCTTCGACGCTAAGCTTAGATTATTATATAAATTCATTCTTTAAGTTCTTAGGAAGGTGGTGTATAGCCTTCCTCTACTAGTATGACTATGAACTCCTTGGTCAGTATGCATTTCTAAAATGTAACAATTATCTTTGACAAGCTATGGATGAAGACTAGAGATCTGTGAACGTGGGCACTTGTACCCCATATCCCAAATCAAATCCCGTTAATCTACATGTCTGAAAGTTTCTCAAATTGCTTTTGTATGTTTCTGGTGTCACTTTGTCTTGTTACAAAGAATTTCATCTAATCATTTATATTTCCATATCACATAAGACATATGTAATAATAAGACATATATTCTTTCTTAATTTAGATTATTTTTATTAAAATTATACTAAATTTATATTTATTTCCAACTTAAAAAACCCTAATCTATTTTTTTTTTATTTTTAGGTATTTTTGGAGTTATTTTTTATATTTTTTAGGCATATCGTTAGTACACTCGGTACGTATCGTACCAACCATTGGTTGGTACACTAGTACGGACCGAAATTGTAAACCTTGTGTCAAACATAAGTTAATACCAGGACATAGTAATGTCTTGTACGGCTCAAGGGCAAAGTTCTCATAGCAATTTCACCATTCAATTTTTATGCCATTGTGGCTATTGTAGTTGTCATATGTTGATATCTTCACAATCATTCTTATCTTATATATACTTGTTGAATTATATTTATTAGGGTTAAAGTTCATTTTAGTTTCTGTGGCTTTAGCCATGGACCACTTAAGCCCTTATGGTTTACTCGTGTCTAAAATAACACCTACATTTTAAAAAACGTAGCATATAAACCCCTCCTATCAAGTTTGAGTTAACAGATGCTAGAATCTACTTACGTGGCATTTTGATTCACAATAAACCATTAATATAATGACACGTATAATTTAAGTTTAAAAAATGGTTAAGGCCCATTTTAGCCATTGTGACTTTGGCCATGGACTACTTAAGTTCTTATGGTTTACTCGTGTTTAGAATAACCCTTACATTTTTAAAAACGTAGCATATAAGTCTCTCCCATCAAGTATGAGTTAACAAACGTTAGAATCTGCTTACGTGGCATGCTGACTCACAATAAATCATTAATATAATGATATGTGTAATTTAAGTTTTAAGGTCCATCTTATTGAGGAAGAGGAAGCGACGAATGCCATTGTGGACGAAGACGAAGCGGTAAAGGTAAGAGAGGTCGGAGGCAAAGGTGAGGAAGAGCTGGACCACCATGTCGTAGGCGCGACGAGTGAGGGCGCAGGAGAGGACGAAGTGTGAGGCGGTGGGGATGAAGACACCCAGGAGGAGGAAAAGGGACCGGGAGATCATTGCGTGTCTAATGTCAGACTGGTTGACACACATCCACTTGAGGTAAGATCGAAAGCTCCTGAGCTCGTCGTCAACATGGGAGAGGCTACATGCGTACGACGCCCTGTTAGGCTGCAGCGACTCGGTGCTATTGCTGGTGGTCGCTTCTACGATGATGTCTCCTCCCGCCATTGATGATGGTCTTAGTTTTTTTAAAAAAACTTAAATTACATGTATCATTATATTAATGGCTTATTGTGAGTCAGTAATGCCATGTAAGTAGACTCTAACGTCTGTTAATTCAAAGTTGATAGGAAGGGCTTATATGCTATGTTTTTGAAAATATAGGGGTTATTTTATACATGAGTAAACCATAAGGACTTAAGTGGTCCATGGCCAAAATTACAAGGGCTAAAATTGACCTTAACCATTTTTTAAACTTAAATTACACGTGTTATTGTATTAATGGTTTATTGTGAATCAGCATACCACGTAAGCAAACTCTAACGTCTGTTAACTCAGACTTGACAAGAGGAGCTTATATGTTACGTTTTTTAAAATATGAGGATTATTTTAGACACGAGTATAAATGGTCTATGATCAAAACCATAGGGACTAAAATGGACCTTAACTCTATTCATTATTTTTCTTTTCTTTCATGTAAGCTATCATTTGTACTTAGGATACTTGGGAAAGGCACGGGAAGCCATTATAAGAGGGGACCTTTCCACTTTTGCTAAATATTTAATTGTGTTTATTTTTTTTCATATATTTTGTTAGTGAATAGGTTTTTTCCTTTTGGACTTCACCAAGTGTCACTAACAAAAGATGTTAGTGTTGCATGCTTTTGCTACAAAATGAAGCTTCAAACAAGGTTTGTCATTCCATAGTGTACTACCTGATATGGACAGTACATACTGGTCTAACAAGAGATTGGTATGTGTGGGACATCGGTACACCCCTATGTATCATGTGTTAGTATGCTCAGTATGACTCGGTACAACTTGTTATGTACCGTACCAATAGTTGGCCGGTACACTGGTATAGACCGGTAAGACGAACCATGGTTTCAAATGAGATCTTGATTACATCTTCATAACAAATAGGTCTATTGATAGTTCATTGAGTTATTACATGTACAGTTTTGTATGTCACATGCCGTGGACTTTTTCATTTTCTTATGTGTTGGATATGTCTGTAGTGCTATATAAGAACCAAACCTGTGAATTAACATTGAATTTTGTTATCACTCTGCCTTTAACCTGAGTTTCTTGACCGTACACAAATTAGTATTGATGAACTAGCATAGAACCTGAATTTTTTTTTGCTTATTATGATGATATGAGATTGTTTTCCACTTTAGAACACATGAAAACATTATGAATCATCATCCCTAGTCCAGGTACTGTAATCTGTTAATTTTATTCCAGATTGTGGTATGATGCCATCGCATTTTGTAAGACGTTAAGGTTTTCAGTACTTGTTCTGCAATTCGATGAATCACATTCGTTAAGGTTTTGGCTATAACCAGTGATGTATGCATTGTCTTCCAGCACATTTACAAGCCAAGTACAAATAGGCGAAACACATGCAAACCTCACAGATATAGACCCCATCCACACAGGCACGGACAAGTAATGGACGGAGAGGAGCTAGAAGACGTTGTAAACCAACTTGTCGTGGGGAATGAGTTGGCCAATCTTGCTGCTCTATTAGATATCAACGAAGGGGAATCTGAGGATCTTGATGATGCGGATCTTGGCAGTCTACTAGCGAGTTTTCTACTTATGCAGATGGACGATGAAGATTCACAAAGCGATGATGATAATTATCCATGATGTAATCAAAGTTGTAATACCAGGATATATAATTTGTGGAGTCTGGATTAGGCTCTAAAAGTCCGAGTCTGATGAGTTTCCTGTTAGCATTTATTCAGGAACTGCAGCTCAAAACTATAATTCCCTAGCATTTGTTATGTTGTATATTTTCAGCACTCCTTACATTTTGTTATGTGCTTGCTGCATATACCATATTGGTCTCAAGATTTACTGATCAGTACTTACAATTCCAATTCCTCAGCTGAGTACACTTTGTAATTTTAATTAATACGTAGACAGCACCAGAGAAGCTTGATTGAGTGAGCTGAAAGATGACCTGAACTCGAGCACTATTTGAATTCGATGCTGTTCCTAACAATTCTGCCTGCTGAAGAATGAGGGAGTTTTGACTCGATGCATCATTGCAATGTGGCTCTAATTGTTGTGGTTGTCCGATTCAAAACAATCCATCAAACAATCACCTGTTGTGTGCTAAATTGGACTCGAAATTTCTGGTGTTCATAACCTGGTCAGCAGACCCCCCCACTATCCATGCAAATGCAAGCACGTAAACCTTCCCTTGCCAAACATGGCCACCACACATTCCTCAAAATATGGATCCCTTAGAAAAACCAGAGGCCACAAATCCTTGACAGCTCTCAGAGAGAGAGAGAGAGAGAGAGAGAGAGAGAGAGAGAGAGAGCACGGCAACTGTCAATACGGTCCTATAAGATCTCCCTCGCTTCGCTCCCATTCCTCCTCAGGCCTGCCAAAGAAGAGGGAGGCAAGCCCAGAGTCTAATTCCCTCGTCTCCTCTGCAGCTCGGGCGGCTTCCGTTCCAACTCTCGCGCCGCCCACCCGCCCGTTCGCAATGGAGATGAGAAAGATCGCCTGCGCCGTCCTCGTCGCTGCCGCCACGGCCACCACCGCCCTGGCGGCTGAGGGCCCCGCCCCTGGCCCCGCCAGTGCTGCTTCCTTCGCAGCCGCCCCCGCCGTGGGGGCCGCCATCGGAGCCTCCGTCCTGTCTTTCTTCGCCTTCTACCTGCAGTAGCCTCCCAAGGAAAAGGAAGAAAAGAAAGAAGCCTCGAAGTGAATAATGTTTCCTGTCGTCGACATCTCTTCGTCTCTTTCGTCTTCTTCTGCCTGGTGTTTGTACTACTGTGACTGGCGATCAACTTAAAAGACCATCATTTGCTACTTACTTCACCAGCATCGTTTCGTCCATCTGATACATTACACACTCCGTCATTACGTATGTCCGACTCGGGTTAACAAAAACTCAACCGTCAGACTCGAGCCATATCCGATCGATTGTGAAGCCCGACTCGTTCAGATCCGAACCCGAACTCATCTCAACTAGGCCGAGCCGCCCGAGTCACACCGTGCCATTCTCAACACGGCGCTTCAGTCTTCAAATGCGAAACCGCCCCCGTCTTCCATTTCTCCGCTCCATTTCCGTCTCCTCATGCCGCCACCATCGCAGCTGCCCACCGCCGCCATAAAACCCCTGGGCTTCTCTGCCTGCCGCAAAACCTTAATCTGCGCCGCCCGATGGTTCGCGCATACACCCAGGAGCACGTGTACCACCACCGGTGGGACCGCGTGACGACGGCTGCGTGGCGCAAATTTACGGATCCCGATACCCCTGCCGTACTCTCCCACATCGTTGACGTCCACACGCTCGATCGCCGCCTCGACCCCGACTCCGGCCGCCTCCAGGCCGTTCGCTCCATCACCGTCCGATCGCCGCCGCTACCGTTCCTCCTCCGCCGGATCCTCGGCCAAGACGCCGTCGTATGCCACTGCGTGGAGTCCACGGTGGTCGATGCGCGCGGGCGGTCCATGGAGATCGTGGTCCGCAACGCAAGCCTTCGTGGCCTGCTCGAGGTGGAGGAGCGGTCCACCTACCGGCCCCACCCTGATCGGCCGGAGGGGTGGACCGCCTTCCGTCAGGAGACCAGCATCCGGTGCAAGCCCTTCTCGGCTCTCGCCGCCGTCGCCGAGAAGGTGGAGCAGCGCTGCGCCGAGAGGTTCCAGCAGAACAGCGTCAAGGGGAGGGAGGTCGTCGAGAGGATCTGCAACTATCTAGAGGCCGAGACCGCCGCCGCCATTTCTTGCTGATCTCCGATCTATAAGAGTCAAACACAAGATGTAAAGGTAAAGGGTTATTCCCCTCTTGCGATCCGTTTGGAATTCGTTGAATAAGGTTATGGTGTTGATGTTGTCTCCTTGTTGATGCTTTACTGGATCATGCATTTGTAGAACGCTCTAGAAATTGCTGTCAGCAATTCCATGGTGTTCGACGGAATCTGAGGTGTTGTTCTCTTTGGTACCATGAATCTGTATTGATCATAAAACTCTATAGTGAATGGTAACCTTACAATTGTATGATTCTGAGAACTAAATGCATTCCCCTCTTGCGATCCGTTTGGATTTCGTAGAATAAGGTTATGGTGTTGATGTTGTCTCCTTGTTGATGCTTTATTGGATCATGCATTTGTAGAATTCTTTAGAAATTGCTGTCAGCAATTCCATGGTGTTCAACAGAATCTGGGGTGTTGTTCTCTTTGGTACCATGAATCTGTATTGATCATAAAACTCTATAGTGAATGGTAACCTGACAATTGTATGATTCTGAGATCTAAATGCACCTCTTGCGATCCGTTTGGAATTCGTAGAATAAGGTTATGGTGTTGATGTTGTCTCCTTGTTGATGCTTTACTGGATCATGCATTTGTAGAACGCTTTAGAAATTGCTGTCAGCAATTCCATGGTGTTCAACAGAATCTGAGGTGTTGTTCTCTTTGATACCATGAATCTGTATTGATCATAGAACTCTATAGTGAATGGTAACCTGACAATTGTATGATTCTGAGAACTAAATGCATTCCCCTCTTGTGATTCGTTTGGAATTCATAGAATAAGGTTATGGTGTTGATGTTGTCTCCTTGTTGATGCTTTACTGGATCATGCATTTGTAGAATGCTTTAGAAATTGCTGTCACCAATTCCATGGTGTTTGACGGAATCTGAGGTGTTGTTCTCTTTGGTACCATGAGTCTGTATTGATCATAAAACTCTATAGTGAATGGTAACCTGACATTTGTATGATTCTGAGAACTAAATGCATTGAAATTGTTAGATTTCGCCTCTGATCTCTAAGATATGTCATTTTGTTTTCATTGGCTATATTTGAATAATTCATAGTTTATACCCACAGTTACATGTTATTGTAAGGCTTCCTCTCTTGTTGATAAGATGGTACAATTAATTGTACCTTTAGTTACATATAATGAGGTCGAAGGGAATGTTGTCAAAAACACATTTATAGTCGTTACTCTGGAACAAATCTATGAGTCTTTTCTATACAAGAGTTGAATAAGGACTCCAAAATTTTGGCTACTGAATACAAGTGACCTTCTTATAAACCATCACAACATGTAATTTTTCTTGAGATTGATATTAATTCAAAGAAAATATTTTGTTGACCTGCTTAGCTATGGTGCCACATTGTTTCACTTGATTTTGGAAATTTCAGTTTTTACTGAACTTTAGCACTTAGAATTGCAGTTTAAATGACCTTCATGTGGAGGAGAGTTGTGGTGCCCTGTGCTCAGTATCTTTTTTCTTATGTCCCTCTATGCAATTAACATCACCTTTATTAATATGTCATTTCCTTAACTTAGCAAGTTTGCATGTCATTCTCCAGCCATTTGATATGAACTATACGGTGAGCCATCTATAATCTATTTCACAATGTATTATACTGTTCCTACTAATGTCACTTTTTTATCACTTATTTTTAAGCCCTAGAGTTTGTTTTATAATTGATCTGTTTTTACAGTGATAATTGAACAAAAATTGCTTTCTCCAAGTGATGTATAATAAGATCATAAAACAGAAAATTGCAGTGACATACTTCCCATTTGTCTTTTTTTTTCCTCATATTTATGGCTCTTAATTTTGCTTCCCATATGCAACTTTCTTTACATGACCCTTTATGTCTTCCCATTCAATTTCTTTTGCTACACAGCAGTGATTGAAAGAGGCGCTTGGGCGCTCGCCTAGGCGCTCGGGTGAGGCGAGGCAAGGCCCGAGCGCCTCGCTAATGTCCCAGGCGGCGTGCTTCAAACAGGCGCCGCCTGGGCGCTCGCCCGAGCCCAAGCGCTGGGCGCTTCGGGCGAGCGCCTGGGTAAACCAAGTGACCGAACCAGGATTTTAGGTCTGGTTCGGTTGTTAGTTGGTTCAATCGAACCAACTAAACCGATATAACCCTTACCCAACCCTAACCCGCTACCGCTGCCGCTCCCGATCTCATTGCTCGTCGCTCCTGCTCCCGCTGCCGCTGCTCGTCGCTGTCGCTGCTCGCGCCTCCCGCGAGCCCTCCAGCTGCTCGCACCTCCCGCGAGCCCTCCCGTGAGCCTTCCCGCTGCTCGCGACTCCCGCGAGCCCTCCCGCTGCTCGCGCCTCCCGCTCTCTTTCCCTTCCCCGCTGTCGCCGCTTCCTCGTTTCTCCGTCAGGCTCAGTATACAGTATACTCTTAATATTAAGTTTATTTGAATTTTGAAATGATTAATTTTTAATACTGTTAATAGATTAATAAAATATTATTTCGATTTTAATGTTGTTAATTATATTATATATTTTTATATTTTAGCGCATCGCTTCGCTCGGGCGAGCGCCTAGCGC
This sequence comes from Musa acuminata AAA Group, assembly GCF_036884655.1. NCBI lineage: Eukaryota > Viridiplantae > Streptophyta > Magnoliopsida > Zingiberales > Musaceae > Musa > Musa acuminata. Next base: position 47,891,769 of record NC_088346.1, on the reverse strand, counting down.
CTCGGGTGTTTTTGGACCTTGGCGCATTTTGACGCCTAGCGCTTTTTAAATCACTGCTACACAGTCTAAGGTATCTGGTCATGTTCTTCTAAAAGAACCTTATAATGTGATTGGAAATCTTCAATTCTGTCGTGGTCAAAGTTAATTATTCTCTTGCATGATTCTCATATCCTGTGCTATCGTCTAACCATTCATCTTTCCTACTGTCATTTTAGGTCTTTGTAAATTTCTTCTTTTCCAAAGTTTTTCTTTCAGGAGATTTTGTGGGTAATGGTTTTCTCTCTGTTATCAGTGTATACATTTTCATGTCTAGAAGCGTGAGCTTCCTTCAAATTGATAATTGTTGTGCCAAATCCATCTACTACACATTTTTAAATTGTGTAGCTTTAGCAAGTTTGTTAATGTGGTCTGTTTTTAGCAACTCTACTTTCTACTTTCGCTAATTTTATTTTTTATATAAAATAAATATGAAAATTGCCATGATTTAACCTGATAAAACCATTGTTCCAGTAACTTGGATTTGCAAGCTTAACCTTATGTGCTGACATCAGGACCTGAAACATAATCTTGAACCATTCTCTACTAGGCATCATGTACAATTCATGGTCTAATGGTGGCTTCACATCTTGAAGTGTCTCTTGCACCATCCATGAGTCCATATTCCCAACTCCAGATCACTCATATCACATAGATAGTGTCAGGTTTGCTTTGATACCAATTATTACAACCCAACCTAATAGATCTATTGACTCAAGAACTCAAATCTTACAAGCCTAGAGTAACGCTTTGTTCCAAGCCAGAAACTTGCATTTGTTGATGAATTTCATTAGGATAAGAAATGGCTTTTAAACTGACTTGCATCTGTTCCTTTTGATAGGTCGAGTTTAATAATCGTTAATGTTTATGGAAGCTATGATAATGATTATTAGGGCCACTTTTTAGCATGGATAAATATTTGTTTCTTTTGAAAGAAACTATCAACAGGTTATCAACCTTTGTGCAGCACTCTTTAATGTTGGAATCGATACTCTAAGCTGAAAGAATAAACTGGGATGGTCCAAGTTACTCAAAGTAGACCATTGCCTTTCTGTTCCTTCATGGACTGAGCCCAGTAAGATCAACTCATTGTTTAGCTTGAAGATTCACATGTAACATTTGGCTTGAGCGTTTTTTGGCGGTCTGCTCCAGATGTGTTTTGCAGTTTATTTATACCATCGAGGGGGAGAGTTCTTATTCCCTAGGTTTCAAAGACTATGGTAAGAAGAATATGTGAAACTATCAACATTATGTGTGTTTTGAAGTCTTTTCTGTTATAGTTATCAATGTTAGATGTAGTTGATGTCATAAAGATAATTTTGTCTTTCTATGATGCATTCTATTGCTATATCTTGAATCTTCTAAAGAATTAAGAAAACAATGATTGCTGAAGGATTGGTCTGAGTTTGTTCTTACTATTGGTTCTCAATTCTTCAAATTCCTTTGGCATGTCTGAGCTTTCACTTGTTGCTTGGATACTCTTTATTACAGAAGTGCTTATTTCAATCTATTGTTAGATTACACTGTATTCCTTGTACAACAACATTGTTGATGATTTGTATACGAAATGGGAATCACCTGAGGAATCGCAATAGTTCAAATTCAGATTTTTGGTTAAAGTTGATTGTCCTTTTCTTCTAAGAAGTAATATGAAGCCTGCAATATGGAAACAATCTTGTACCGAATTCTATTTTGTTCAATGTGGATCATAGACAATTTGCAGGGAACAATGCTCCAGAATTAGGCTATTGGTTTGTCTTAGCAAAGAATGCTCCTGAAATTTATGGTTGCGTGCAGCAATTTGTATCAGGTGATTATGTGATAGCAATTTCTTTTTCTTTATTGGTTACGTGTATTATCATGTGTGCCTATGCATAGATGTTTAATTGTTAATCCTACTAACCCTTATCTTTTCTTAACAGGCAACAATATCACTCCCACCTAAAGACAATGCTAATCCTACAATTTCTCGTAGAATCCAGTGACGAGATTGTTGGCCCACTCCAATGAACTCTTGAAGAAGAAGAAAAGAACAACTTAGATCATATGTGCAGTTTCATCAGCCTTACTAAGATGCTGTCAGCTCGGTGGAAGTTACACTTGGAACAAAGCCCCAAGTGCAGGACAAGAGCAATCATGGTGGTGGTGCAGTCTTCGTGCTCAAGAATTCATTTCATTCGGTGCTCAAGTTGGTGCCACTTCAGACCTTCTCTATCCATATCCGATACCATTAACTCATGGGAAGAAGGAAAAAAGGTAAATCTTGAAAGGAGTCCCGTGGGATGGGGTGAGACGGATCTCGCGGTTCCATCTTCATCATGGATTCTGATTCTGAAAGTAATAAGTTGATGTGTGCAATCTTTCTCTTGGGTGGGTAATGCTCTTTTCCTGCTTGGGGTTGACTCTCTTTGGTTAAAGGTCAACAACTTGCTAGTGGAGGGTTTGTGGTGGAATGCAAAAGACAATGTCACGTTCTCTACCAAATTTCACTGTACCATTGTTGTCTTACCCGAAACCCCACCAGAAGCAGACACCTTTCTGTATGTGATCATTATTCACACACCTGGATTTCATGGTGAAGAACTTGGAGATTCCTTGCCATATATAATCCCGCAGCCGGGCATGGCAAGATTTGGTGATCGGAGAACAGCATACATTGCAGACTAAAGCATGGTAATTATGTCCATCGAGTACTGTCTCACTTACAAAGCATTGACTTTTCTTTTCCCTTTGGTTTACATGCTAATCAATGTACAGCGGAGGATGACAGTGCAACAATCGACGGAGCATCTCAGTGCGCCTTTTTGGACGTAGCTAAAAAGTATGGGTGTGCGTCCACCGTCGACCGCTACCTCTTGCATGGGAATCGTAACCTTCGTCACAGCCGTGTGATCGGAGGAGGACGACCGGGAGGCAACGCTGGAGTGAACTCGGGTCGTCGCTTCGCAGTGACCTCTGACATATCGTCTCCGACTCACGGGTCAGTCTTTCAAATGCTTTTAATCCATCCCTGCTTTGGGTTCTGCATTCTGTGTCGGTATTCTTCTTCGTTTATTATTTTAAGCCTGTTATTTGTACTGGATCATCAACACAAGATTAATGGTAGGTCATGAGGTAGATGAAGCCAGGGTCAGGTAGTGGAGTCCACCGGTCATGGAGGACTCTGTGCATCTGGGTTTCTCTTCAATGCCAAGGACTAAATCTAACAGAGCATGCAGTGCTGTTGCAGTGCAGAGGCAGCATCACTGCATCATCAGCCTCGCTGCAACAACTACAAAAGGGAGTTGATCTCATCTCCAGCTCAAAGAATGACTCTAAGTCCCCACTCCACTACAAGCCTTGGCAGCAGAATACAACTCTGTCTCAGACCCAAAGAGTGGGAAGAAGAAACCATGGCTTCCTCCTCCGCAGCTCACCAAACTCTCCTCCTGACTCTCTTTCTCTCCTTTGTCAGTGCCCTCAGCTCTTCCTCTGAATCAGACCTCCTCCTCACCTTCAAGTCCTCCATGGAGGACACTACCTTGGCTCTATCCGACTGGTCCCCGAACTCCACGAACCACTGCAACTGGACTGGCATCACTTGCTCCAAGACCACTTCTCTGGTCACCTCTGTGGATCTTCACGGCCTCAACCTCACCGGTGACATCTCTCCTTCCATCTGCCAACTCCCTCAGCTCTCCGACCTCAACCTTGCCAACAACTTCTTCAACGAGGCCATCTCTCTCCGGCTCTCCGAGTGCACCAGACTGGTCACTCTCAATCTCAGCAACAATCTGCTTTGGGGAACATTTCCTGACCAAATAGTTCTGCTCTCCAGTCTATCTACGCTCGATCTCAGTAGGAACCGCATTGAAGGCCAAATACCCGTCCGCTTGGGTTCCTTGGAGCGGCTCCAAGTTCTCAACTTGGGAAGTAACTTGTTCTCAGGTATCATCCGTCCCCCTGTTTTCAGAAACTTGAGCGAGCTAGTCCTTCTTGACTTGTCGCAGAATCCATCTTTGGCATCTGAACTGCCTCGAGAAATTGGGGGGCTGGCTAAATTGAGATGGCTTAAGATGCAAAGATCTGGTCTTTATGGTGCGATTCCTGAATCCTTCATTGGTTTGCATGAGCTGGAGGTTTTAGACCTTTCCCAGAATAATTTGACAGGACAAATCCCTTCGGGGTTCGGGTTGGGTTTTCTGAAGTTGACTGCTCTGGATTTCTCACAGAATATGCTTTCTGGATCATTTCCAGCTGATGTTTGCTACGGGAAATCTCTCAAACAACTCAGTCTTCTTGAGAACTCCTTCACTGGTCCAATACCTTACAGCATTGAGAAATGCCTGAGCCTCGAGAGGTTTCAAGTGCAGGACAATGGCTTTTCTGGAGAACTTCCATCTGGTTTGTGGTCACTGCCAGAGTTGAAGCTTGTCCGAGCTGAAAACAACCAGTTCTCAGGTGAGATGCCCGATTTGGCTGGAGTTCTTTCTCATCTGGAGCAAGTTCAGATTGATAACAATAGCTTCACGGGGAGAATTCCTGGAGGTCTTGGAATGATTCGCACGATGTACAGGTTTTCAGCTTCGCTTAATGGTTTCTCCGGTGATCTCCCTGCTGATATTTTCAATTCACCGGTCTTGAGTATCATAAATTTGTCCCACAACTCGCTCACAGGGTCAATTCCAGAGCTCAGGAACTGCAGAAAGTTGGTCTCGTTTTCCTTAGCAGACAATAGTTTGACCGGAAACATCCCACCTTCTCTTGGACACCTACCAGTGTTGACATACATTGACATTTCCAGCAATAGACTCAGCGGTGAGATCCCACCAGAGCTCCAAAACCTGAAACTTGCACTGTTCAATGTTTCCTTCAACCAGCTATCAGGAAGTGTTCCAACTTCTCTGGTTTCTGATCTTCCAGCTTCATTCTTACAGGGAAATCCCGATTTGTGTGGCCCTGGGTTGCCAAACCCATGCAATGGGTCACTAAAAAGACGAAACTCTAAGACCATTGGATTGTTCTGGGCGGCAATTGTGGTATCCATTGCTGTTGGTTTCACAGTCTTAATTGTGGGGCTTTATGTGGTGTGCAGGATGTTACGAGGAAAGCCCAGATCTGGAACATGGAAATCGGTATTCTTTTACCCTCTCGGGATTACAGAAGAGGAGCTGCTTATGGCTTTAGTTGAGAAAAATGTGATCGGTGAAGGTGCTTTTGGCAAAGTTCACGTCCTTCAGCTACCTGGGGGAGAATTTGTTGCCGTTAAGAGGCTACTAAACTCCAGTAACTTGTCTTTCAGAATAGTGAAGGCTGAAATTAAGACAATGGCCAAAGCCAGGCATAGGAATGTCACCAAGTTGTTGGGCTTTTGTTACTCCAAAAGCACAATTCTTCTTATTTTTGAGTACCTGAAAAAGGGTAGCTTAGGAGATGCCCTTCATAAACCAGGCTTTTCGCTAGAGTGGAGTTTTCGCCTCAAACTGGCTATTGGATCCGCACATGGCTTACTGTACCTTCACAAAGATTATGTCTCACAGATACTTCACCGGAACATGAAATCTAATAATATCCTTATTGGTGATGGTTTTGAGCCAAAGATAACTGACTTTGGCCTTGATCGTATAATCGGGGAGACCTCATACAGGTCATCAGTAGCTTCTGAGTTGGGTAGCTATTGCTATATGCCTCCAGGTAAATTATTTAATATAAGAAATCATCTACTACTCTTTTTAGGAATTTAATTCTCTGGATTTACTGAGACATATTTCATATATGAATTTCCCCAATATAATGTGTCAACTCAATTACATCAAGAGATACCAACCCATTGGATGTTTCTTGCATCTGTCATTGTGGTACAGATACCACAGATATTAATTGCAATAACATGGATGACATTGACTGCCATTCAGTTCCTTTGATAAATTATATAAGTTCCTTGATTAAAGTCCACATTGTGCTTTCAATTGAAAGAGTAGGTGAATCTCTTTATTTTTGAGACAAGATAATGTATCCAGACTTTGTTCTGATCTAGTGTGGTTATACAGAGGACAGGGATCTAAATAGGCCTTTGATCCCCATTCTATCTCCTCCAATTCACCAACAGCAAGTAGAACTTTTGGCCCCACTTGGAGATGGTGCCTTATATACATAAATTACCCTTATAAAGCTTGGTAATGCAAGGCTGTGAGTGAATGTACAGCAAGCGACATTGTAAGGAAGTATATCAAATTATTCCTAGGTTTGACACTATGAGGTGGCAGAAGATGAAAGGTGTTTGGCATCATTTGTGTAATTAGACACTGGCTTGCTAGGTGTATAAATACTTTCTGGTGATTTAATTTTGACTGCATATAATTGAATTGCTAGCTATTGTCTTGCGTGAGATACTGATCATGGTTTTGCTGATCTTAGCTTTTGGATGTCAAGCAATAAATAATTAGGCCATAGAACAAGGAAGCTAAAAACAAAAGTGGAATGCTAGAGCTTTCAGTATTGTTTGAACTTATTGCACATAAACAATGGTTAATCGAATTTCGTTTGGTATTTGAAATTGTAATTTCTTATTTATTTCAAATATGCCAGGAATGTGAACTTTTGCATTCCCTGTGAGATGAATGAATGTTTCTTTTCTCCTCATAAAAATGAATTGAATGAGTTGAACATTGCTTTGTTTTCATCTAGCAAACTGAAATATCTGTACGGCATTGTGCATTGCTACTGATTGCAGAGTATGGCTGCAGTAAGAAACCAACAGAACAAATGGACATATACAGCTTCGGCGTGGTGTTACTGGAACTTGTTACCGGAAGGCCAGCTGAGCAGCCGGAAGTTAGGGAGTCCCTCGATGTCGTCAAGTTTGTAAGAAGGAAGGTGAACATGACAAATGGAGCTCTCCAAGTATTAGATCCCAAGATCTCCAGTTCAGCACAGCAAGAGATGTTGGAGGTACTCGAACTTGCTCTTCGATGCACTTCTATATTGCCTGAGAAGCGACCAGCAATCGTCGAGGTTGTCCGATCCTTGCAGTCGCTTGAGCCAATCGCCCACCCTCCAATGTTTTCCAGTGAGTTGCCTTCTGCCGAATAATGTACATAAAGAATCATCTGCCTTTGCTAGTGTTCTAATATGCAGGAGTGCAAGAAGGAATAGAGGTTTTGTATAGCAGAACTTACATTGCTTTTGCTGCTGCTTTTCCCTGATGGCTTGTACAGTGAAAATTAGTAATTTGGAGTGGTATTTCCATTAATTGTTATCCGCCACGCAGATTTACTGCTTTGTGTTTAGTTTTATTTCGTTCGTTACAATTGACTCTTAAACGACAACGATCTGCAAACTCTCCAGGAAAAAGCCTATACTTCTGTTATTGTGTGCCCAACTTCTAAAGGAATGTGGCAAATTTATATCAGTTGCTCTGATAAGAATACAAAGGTATGAATCATGTCTCATGTACTGATTTAAGCATTTAAATGAAATAATATCGATAAAAATGTCGTGGTATCTGAATAAAAAATCGTGTGCCCATATCTTCATCTGCCACACATGTAAAATGCAGGGACATCTTTTTTACACATTACTTCATAATCTTCATTTTTCTTTTTTTTATCCTATACTATTATTGTGTAAATTTTGATGGTTATAATAAGTTCGGAGAAAATATCGTTGATGTTTTGAACCTATATGTATAGCTTCATCCAAAGTGTCTCTAAGGTGGAAACATTGTATTCCCAAGGTGTCATCTACATGAAGATCGATAACGGGAGGTTTTTCGACCTAGTCCCTCTAAGTTAGTAATCTACGGTCCCCAAATGTGGGTTCAAATAGTCCAAAAAGAGTTCTTTGCATTGGGTTTAAGATATCTTTTTATATTGAGTTTGTGATTATTTTCATCATCATAATAAATGAGAAGAAAGCTAGTGAATACCTTCATTGTCATAAAGGATGATAAAAAAGTTTATGTTTGTCTTTCTTGTTATAATGAATGAAAAGAAAACTTGTGCTTTAAATCTTCGTTATATAAGCAGATGGGTGGAGGATGACTTGGATCTCACGTAGCAATCACGTGTCAATTGATATTAGCATTCTTGGGGGCTCTTGTAAGAGGGGTTTGAAACACGAGTATTCAGGATCTTATCTTATAGGTCAGGTTTTCCCAATTCTAGTATTTCAGGCATGTTGGGCCTGTGTTTATGTCGAAGCATATTTCTCTTAGTGTGAGTCAAGTTTTCTCGACTCATGCATCTCGGGCACATTTAACCTTGTACTTCTATCGTAGCAGATTTCTCTTCATGCGAGTTGAGTTTTCTCAACTCATGCATCTTAGGCACATTTAGTCTTATGCCTCCACGATAGCAAATTTCTCTATGCAGGTTGGGTTTCTCAACTCACACATCTTAGACATATTTGGCCTTGCGCTTTGCGCTTTCATCATAATGGATTTCGCTTGGCATGGGTTAAATTTTCCCGAGTTACATGCCTCAAGCATATTTGGCCATGCACCTCTACTGTAGTGGCTTTATTTTGGCGGGGGTCGGGTTTTCCTGACTCACATGTCTCGGGCGCATTTGGCCTTGCGCCTCCGTCACTGTGGATTTATCCTAGTGTGGGTCAAGTTTTCCCGACTTATGCGTCTTGGCCACATTAACTTTGTGTCTCCATCATGACAAATTTTTTCACGCGTTGGGTTTTCCCGATTTATGTGTCTTTGGTATGTTTTGCCCTACACTTCTATTGTAGTGGATTTCTACTAGCGTAGATCGAGTTTTCCCAACTCACATGCCGCGGGCACATTTTGCCCTATGCCTCTATTATAGTGAATTTCTTCATGTGGGTCGGGTTTTTCTGACTCGTGCGTCTTGAGCATGTTGGCCTTGTGCCTCCGTTGTAGTAGGTTTTTTCATATGAGTCGAGTTTTCTTAACTCATGCATCTCAAAAATGTTGGCTTTGTGCCTTCACCATGGCGGATTTCTTTATGTGGGTTGGGTTTTTTCAACTAATACGTCTTGAGCTTGTTGGGCATGTGCCTCTGTCATGGTAGATTTTGGGTCCTTGGTGGGCTCTAAGTCCTTCCTTTATCATGGTAGATTTTGGGTTCTCCCTCCGCCAAGGGATTTTGGATCCTTCCTTTGCCATGATTAATTTTGAGTCTTCTCTCTAACGTGGCAAATTTTGGGTTCTCTTATTGTGATAAGCTTTAAGCCCTCCATCCGTCACGGTGGATTTTAGATCCTCCCGACATAGCAGGCTTGAAGTCTTTTTTTCGTTGTGGAGGATTTTAAGTTCTCCTTCAACCGTGGTAGGCTTCAAGTCGTCTCTCCATTGTGATGGACTTCATATCCTCTTCTCGCCATGGCGGGCTTTGTCTAGGGGTGCTCGATCAACGACTTCATTGACTTTAGATGTTAGAGGGACTTAGTGAAATTCCAGGGATCGATTAGTAGTACCTCGGGCCAGGCCTTCTTCGGTAGAGAGACCATCGTCATATAGCACTAGAGCGACTCCCTCGGGTTGCTTTTCAGCTTTTCAACATTGATCCTCATTAGGAATTTTATCACAATGAATTTGGTCATCACCATTTTGGAGTAGGATTCATCCCCAAATATGACATGCAGGCTGTATCAATCATGATCCTCTTCAATCAAGCGTTAATCATCCTCACAAAAACCACCAAGGTATTGTTATGGTTTGGGTCGAAGTATTATAACTCTTCTTTCTTGAAAGTTATTTTCGAGTCGTCTTCTAACCCCAGATACTTTTTTATGGTAGCCCAAGCATAGGCTTTACGACCCGAAGAGCTGCCTCCTCTCGAGGCAAGGCCACCGATGATGACATTGATCTACATCTCCACCTCTCCATCGACCCATGAGGTCGAAGCGAAGATTCTCGGTGCCTCTAGACAAACTTCCCGAGGTATTCTCGACAAATGAGTTCTTTGATTTGCTCCTTCAAATCATAATAGTCCTATATGTCATAGCCATAATCACGGTGGAGGTGGTAGTACTTGGATTTGTTCTTTATATCCAATGGTGTCTTCATCAGTTGAGGGACTTTCAAGAGCCCTTTTTTTTTATCTATAAAATGACTTCGGTTCTAGTCATGTTCAAGGGAGTTGACTTGGACCTCAAGAAAGGTACCTCGGGTCGGTCATTTCTTCTTCGCCTTAAATTAGCTCAATCATTTTTTTCTTTATCATGGTGACCTCAGGGTCGGGATTGATGGTGGTCACTCTTGTCTCAACCTTTTGCGCATCTCCTCATCCTTACTCGAGACCAATGCCTCCATAGCAATATATTGGTTGGCTCTTTGAAGCACCTCAGGTGGGCTCTCCTCATCCTCACGCATCTCCTCATCCTCGCTATCGTCATTGATGGCCTCTCCACCAATGACTAGAAAAAGTGAAAGGGCTTTAGTCCCAAGACCTATAATTATAAGTGACAGATGGGCTTCTTGCATGCCTCAGATCTTGATAGCGAGGATTAACATTTTCTCTCGAGATTGTTGGAACTCTCATCATATCTCTGCTAGACGTTGGTCAATTTGTTGTAATTGGATCCTCAATGAGTCATCCATCGAATCCACTGACTGGGTCTCAAATTCAAGTTGAGTAGAGTGGTGCACTGTATTCCATGGTCGGGGAGTGAGGCACTCCCTAGACCAGCGGTTCCATAGGCCTTAGGTGATCCTGAGATGTTGGCACCACGTTGGGTGAGGGAATCCCGACAAAAACCAAAGCCAGTGACGGTTGAGATATTGATCGCAATTGAGATGGTGGCGGTGCTTGTTAGGCTAATTGAGGTAGGAGTGGGAAGATAACCTGGATCATGTCAGTTAGTGTCTGCACCTATTTGGTGAGATTCAAAAATGCCTTGACGAGAATAAGTAGGTGGCTTGAGGTTATCCCCGAGGGCAAAAGACCTATGTCATTGAACAGACGCTAGTACCGCATTGGTGTTTACGCCGAAGTAGATGCATCCACATTAGGGAAGAACGGAAGTTGTCCCCCTTGAGTAAAAGTGATATGGATTGGAGGCAGAGCCTACTCGTTGGAGCATTTGTTCGAGGGATTGACGAGTGACCATTCTTGCGACATCAAGCTCTCCTAGCATCAAAATGTTAGAAAAAAATATCGTTGACGTCTTGGTCAGCCTAACGTGATCCCGAGGTGTCTTCGATATAGAAACATTATACTCCTGAATTGTCATCTATACGAAAATCGAGGTCGGGAGAGGTTTTCCAACTCGATCCCTCCGACGCTCAAGTTAGTAATCTGAGATCCCCAAATATAAGTTTGAATAATTCAAAATGAATATTTTACGTTAGGTTTAAGATATCTTTATATACCTTATAAGATAAGAAGGGAGTTTGAATGAAACTTATGATTATCTTTCTTATCATAATGGATGAGAAAAAAGATTGTATTTCACTGCTTTGAATCTTTATCCACTTAGCAAGATTAGTGGAGGGTGATCTCCATGAGAATCTATACTTCACCCAACCCATGGTGGATGCAATTTTCACTGTAAATGTGGGATTGATGGAAGAATACATGGTCGTATAAGAGGTGATCGTTTCTTGTTTCTCAAGTGAAGATAGCTTTGACAAAGATGAAGGTGAGTGAGGACAAAAAGCCCAAATGATATACAAGAATTGCTTCAGATAAAGCGATCGGCTGAGCCTAAGTAATATTCGTTCAGCTTTCGTTTCTGCATGATGGAAATCCCCCACAGAGATACGGTGGGGAAAAGTCATCAGACCGAATTCTGATGCTGGGAGCGCACATGAGAGCACTTTTCTTCCTGGCCAAGTTTTGAGAGCATGGAGGATTATACATAAACCCACCCACCATTAATGTCGTTGCAAATAGCTGTGATCGATCTCGATCGACTTTTCCATGAACCGGATATAGGAAACACAAGGGCACTTGGGACAGATTTATTGCACCAATTAATACAGCAGCATCTGAGAGGTTCTTTGGGTGGCCTTTCTTGTTGGGAATGTCTACAACCTGAGTATATTGCAGTCAGTGGGGCAGAAGCTGCTGTTGCCTCTTCGGGGATGAATGGAATATATTCCGATCGACGAGGAAGAACCACAGCATATATGGGCATCTGAGGAGGAGGATATGATACCCAAAATCTCTGCCCGCGGATGCAGGAATCTTGAGGCTGCTAAGTTATTGGAGGTGACTGCATGCAGGCATCGTATTCTGATCCCACTGCCACGGCCACCAGTGTTCTCCAAGGTGACGGATTCTTGATGCTCTCTCGTGCTGTCATAATTCGAGGCGGATGAGGACGGACGCTGCTGATCTCCATGCATTCATTTGTTGATCCAATTCCGATCAATTTAGTTCCGGTTTCAGTCGAATCATCCCGCTGTTCATATCTTAGTATGAGAAGATATACTTAACGTATGTAAAATTACATGTCCATCCCGTGATAGACTTCAGATTTGCGTGCACGCTCCGCAAGAGTGACGATGACACGTCTGTCCTAAAGGTAGAGAAAGGACAGTTGACATCGCGAAGCAACAGCGGCAGCAAACCAGCATCGCTACGATGGAAGAACACTGTAGCGAGTGGCTTCGATGAAGACGAAGACATTGGTGGGCTTTTACTTTTCTTCTCTGTACGGCGCGCAAACGCTCGCGAGAGCGGCGAAGGCGAGACGGCGATCCCGAACGGAGAGCGACGGGATCGGACTTCTCCGTGATGTCGAGACTTCAGAAGATGCGACGCCGCCGTTGCGTTGACCACCGCGTTCGGTCCACAGAGAGAAACCCGAAGCATAAAACACAGAATTATATATACATATATATATAATTCTGTGTTTTTACATATTTAGCCATATAATTCCCTGTTGGTTGAATCAATTTAAATAAAATATATAGCAAAATTAATTTTTTTAAAAAATAAAATACTTAAATTGAATCATATAACATCTTCGTTTTGGATATAGCAAAGTGTCCAAGTCAAATAAAATTGCTGTATAATTTTGACCAATCTACTAGATATAATTTGGCCTGGTCAACGATTGAGGCGTTAGAGTTGACCGTTGACACCAAGGGGATGGTCACACACATCCTACCAAATGTAGTGTCTTACGATTGCATTCCCACTCTAATCTCTACATGTAGCCAAAAAGAGTGTACGGTAAAAAAATATTAAGTTTATTAGGAGAGAAAGTCATTACATATTTATATTTTATGCATAGAATTATTCGAAATGTCTCTAAGGTAGAAACATCGACTCCCTGAGGTTGAAAGAGATTTTCCGACCTAATTCCTCCGATGCTCAAATTAGTAATATGATATCCCAAAATATAGGTCCAAGTAATTCAAAAAGAGTCTCATGGGTTTAAGATATCCTTTTATATTTCAAGAGAGTTTATGATTGTCTTCCTCGTCATAATGAATAAAAAAAGTTTATAATTATCTTCCTTATCATAAGGGATGAGAAAGAAGCTTATAATTGTCTTCCTTGTCATAATGGATGAGAAGGAATCTTGTGTTACCTACTTTAAATCTTCGTCCATGTAGATAGATGGGTGAAGGGTAACTTGGATCTCACGTGACAATTATGTATTAGTTGACAGTAGATTTCCTATCATTTGTTACCCTCCCAAAGGCATACTTCTGGGCTATTGCGAGAGAGGTTCAAAACATGTCGTTTAGTTCGTCCGACATGAGAGCATTCTAGATCTCGTCTTACGAGTTAGGTTTTTCCAATTCAAGTATCTCGGGCATGTTGGGCCTGAGTGTTTGCCTATCGGATTTCGTTTAGCACGGGTTGGATTTCCTTGACTTATATGCCTCGTGCATATTTTGCCCAATGTTTCTGTCATAACGAATTTATCTTGGTGTGAGTTAGGTTTTTTTTCAATTCACACGTCTTGGGTGCATTTGGGCCTGTGTCTCCCCCATAGCGAATTTCTCTTCGTGCGAGTCAGGTTTTTCCGACTTATTCGTCTTAGGCGTATTTAGCATGATGCCTTCACCATAGCATATTTCACTTGGCGTTGGTCAAATTTTCTCATCTTACACACCTTGAATATATTTAGCATTGTACCTCTACCGTAGTGGATTTATCTTGACGTAGGTTGAGTTTTCCTGACTTACGTGTTTCAAGTGCATTTAGCCTTGCACCTCCATTAGAGCAGATTTATCTTGGTGCGGGTTGGGTTTCCTTGACTCGTGCATCTCGAGTGTATTTAGCCTTGTGCCTCCATCGTAATAGATTTATCTTGGCACAGGTCAAGTTTTCTCAACTCACATCTTAGGCGCATTTAGCCTTATACCTCCGTTGTGATAGATTTCTTCTCATGTGGGTCAGGTTTTTTAACTCATGTGTCTTGGGTAAGTTGGCCTTATGCCTCTATTATGGCAAATTTCTTTATGTGGGTCGGGTTTTTTCGACTCATGCATCTCAAGCACATTGGCCTTGTGCTTCCACTATGATGGATTTCTTCATATGAGTCGAGTTTTCTCGACTTATGCATCTCAAGCGTGTTGGTCTTATACCTTCGCCGTTGTGGATTTCTTCACATGGTTTAGGTTTTTTTTTACTTGTGCGTCTTAATTGCATTGGCCTTGTGCTTCCACCATGACATATTTCTTCACAGGGTTAGTTTTTCTCGATTTACGCATCTCAGACATGTTGACCTTTTGTCTCTACCATTGCAGATTTCTTCACATGGGTCGAGTTTTCTTGACTCATGCGTCTCGAGCACGTTGGCCTTATGCCTCCACCGTGGCAGAGTTCTCTTCATGCAGGTCGGGTTTTCCTGACTTAGGGCACGTTAGCTTTATACCTCTATTGTGACAAATTTCTTCATACAGGTCGGGTTTTTCTAACTTATACATCTTAGACATATTAGCCTTGTGCCTCCATCATGATATATTTTTCACATGGGTTGGGTTTTCCTACTCATGCATCTCGGGCGTGTTGAGCTTATCCCTCCGCCGTGGTAGATTTTTCTTTCACCTACCATTAAGGGCTTCAAGTTCTCTCTCTACCATGGCAAATTTTAGGTCCTCCCACCGTAGTGGGTTTCAAGTCTTCCCTCCGCCATGGTGATTTTGAGTCCTCCCTTTGTCGTGGTAGATTTTGGATCCTCCCTTTAGTGAGGCAAATTTTGGATCCTCCCTCCATTATCGTAGATTTTGGGTCCTCCTGTTATGATAGGCTTCAAGTCCTCCCTCCGCCATGATAAATTTTAGGTCCTCACTCCACCGTGGTAGATTTCAGGTCCTCCCACCATGGCAAGCTCCAAGTCCTCCCTCTACCATCGCAGATTTTGGGTTTTCCCACCGTGGTTGATTTCTCTTTACGCGGGTCGGGTTTTCCTGACCATAGTAGTTGGAACTCCACAAATAACATCAAGGTCTCTTCTGCTAGTCATAGGTGTCCTACAAGCCAATCATGTGAGTGATGATATGTGTGATACAATATACACTTTTTTTACTTATTATTATTTATTAGTATTTTCTCACTTTATCTTGCGTATTACATATATTGTGATGTCTATGAATTTGTGTAATGAGAATCAGATCATGATGTGATTGGGATAATGAAACCAATTCGCCTTTAAGCATAGACCCCAAATGATCCTGGTCGTTAGTTACTCGAGAGAGACATCAAGATAACTAGACAAACTAGTGTGCTATATATCCATCCATATAATAGAGGCAACTGATTTCATAGCTACTCGTGTGGGGACACTAGAGATGTAGTACAGGTGCTCATTGGAAAATGAGTTCACTAATCGATCTGCTCGTTGAATGCCGGATAGTGATGATACCTTATTATCAGACAGCGATTCCATTGTCCTAGTGGTGTATCTGGTCCTTAGACTTGAGACACCAAGAATATCTTATATGAGTACTCCTCTCTTTGATACTAGACTTATAGGTCCGGAAGTTCCAGATCTAACACAATCGGTCATTGGGAGTGGCAGCCAACCTTACAATGATAATTGAGTATCGATAGAGGTTCATTCACTCTCGATGTCATGAGAGGAATATCCTATGTATTCTTGCTTAGGCAAATCCTTAGCTATGGTCATTCGGATTGAGAGAAAAAAAGTTTTCTATGAGAATCTAATTAAAATGAGACTCTAGTAGAAACTATATGAGCCTGACAACACCATATCCGGTATTTAGTCTTTGGAATATTAGATAGATGAGAGATTATAGATACACGGTAATTGAGGACAGACATGTCCAATGGATTTGATTCTCTTATATTGTGTGGGGACTGTAGCATAGTGACATAGTGCGTCTATAGTCGATGAGTCAAGTGAATTATTATAAAAGATAATAATTCACTGAGTCAGAAGGAGATCTGATAGGTATAACTCACAATTGGCTCGATATTGTGATAAGTAGAGGTTCGGATATGAGATATTTGCTGGAGCCCTATCTTATTGGATATCCTATAAGCTCCTGAATTATTGGATCTTGTGGATAAGATCCAATGAGAGCCAATGAGAGATTATTGGGTAGAAATTCATTAATCTAAGAGACTTGGGTAGTTGGATGGAGATCTAGTACCCAATAGGGTAGGATCTATTAAGGTTAAGTTGATAAGGACCTCTATAAATACGAGGGAACTAAAGGGGCATAGGCTATACCCTTTTTTGTTATCACCTCCTATACTCCTCCCTCCCTCTCCTCCTTAGCTGATAGACTAGTCATGAGGCATGTGGACAGCAAGAAAAGTCGACCTCTTCTTGATCACGTGGTGCGCATGGAGAGGAGGATCGTGCAACAATTTGAGGAGCATCTTCACTGCATCTATCATGTGGATCATCGCTAAAGAGAAGAATAGTTGACCTCTTTCATCCTCTCTCACAGATCTATAAGTTTTCAGTGATATACAATCTCCCTAAGTAATATATCTTTTATATATATGTAATTTTCAGTTTTACAGATTTTTGCACACTAATCTTCTTACGAAGATAAAAACTTTTTATGCAGGAAATCTGAGATTCTTGTTTTCTGTTCTTCCATTATGCATGTGATGCTACCCTAGTTTTCCCAACATCTTCCATGGTAATCATGGGGTATAGGAGGTCATCTTGCATGACATAAGCAGAGATCACCTTGTCGGCTCTCTCGCATAATGCGATTCGCGAGGGCATCGATCAAGGTGGACTTGGTAGAGCCATTTGTCCCCAACACCGTGAAGATCTCCCCTTCCCTCACCTCGCTATAGATGGAATTCAACAGCATCTTAATCTTGGGGATTTTGCCTCCGGTGGTCTGAGTGCGATCGTGAGGTCAATGGCAAGGTCGTTCTTGCATAAGAGCGATAACTTTCTATGCTTCTTTATGCCCCGAGGGTGAAGTCATCAAGCTTGAGGATGTGATACTCTAGGGAGGCATAGCCATCGGTCTTGGCAACATCATTGTTGTGAGCATCACCAATGTGCTTAAAGAGCTAGTTGAGGGTAACGGACTTTCCATCACCTCCACCTCTAGAGTCCTGATTGGTAGTGATAGTTTTCAGTGCTTCTTCATGTTGTATGAGAGATCGGTGAAAACGAGGACAAAAGGGATGGAGGCAGAAGGCTAAGTGGTCATTGATGCCACCTCTAAGGGCAAAGTCATTGAGCTTGAGGACGTGGTGCTCTAGGTTGGCGTAGCCATCGCTCTTAATAACATCATTGTTGTGAGCATCATCGATGCACTTGAAGAGCTAGTTGAGGGTCATAGACTTTCCATTGCCACCACCTTCGATGTCCTGGTTGACATTAGGTTGGGGCTGTGGTGGTTGAATAGGCCGCCATGGTCAATGTTCTTAGCCTTTGCCATTAGGAAAGATCACTAGTCGAATAAGGATATCTTATCCATGAACTGGGATATGGTATCGCTTCGCTATCCCCTTTTATCTTGGGGTCTCTTGTTGGTCACCAGTCTTAATGATAGTTGAGCTACTGACCGCGATTGAGATGGTGACATTACGCGATTGAGATGGTGACATTACTTATTGGGCTAGCTAGGGCAAGAGTGGAATAACAACTTGCATCATACCCATTAACATTTGCACCTACTTAGTGAGGTTCAGGAATACCCAAGCGGGGAAGAGTAGATTGCTCGAGGTTGTGTCCGAGGGTGAGAGACTTGAGTCATTGAACAAATACCCATATCATGTCAGCGTTTTAAGTCTAAGTGGATGCATCCACATGCGAAAAGGGCCTCCTCACTTGGGCATTTATTAAGAGAGTAGGTAAATATTTTTATGATATCAAACCCTCATTCTATCGTCAAAATGTTAAAAAAAAATATCGTTGACGTCTTGGTCAACCTATATGGTCCAGACCCATATGCGTAGGATAGTTTGAAATATCTCTAAGGTGAAAATATCATGCTCCTAAGATGTCACCTGTACGAAGACGGAGGTTGAGAGAGGTTTCCCGACCTAGTCCCTTGGATGTTCAAGTTAGTAATCCGAGACCCCCAAATGTAGATTCAAATAGATGAAAAAGAATATCTTGCATTTAGTTTAAGATATCTTTTTATATCTTAAAGGAAAAGGAAGAGTTTATAATTGTCTTTCTCATCGTAACGCATGAGAAAGAATCTTATAATTATGATGAGAAGAAATCTCATGATGAAAAGATATCTTATATTGCTTTTAATTTAGATCTTATATGATAACCACGTGTCCGATAGACTTCTATCAAGTTATATATTTATAACGAGATGACTGATATGAGTCAAAAGAAGTATATATATCTTAGATTGTTATAGATATTTAAATTAATATATTTTTTTATTTAAAAAATATTTTCTTTTCCATGATAGAATGAGACACCCACTATAAAATTTATATTACAGTGAACAATGATAAAATAATCAAATTGAACTAGTAAAACTAACAAAATTAAAATAAATATGTTAAGAATTAGATAAATATATTCAAAAGAATATAAGCACTTTTTAAAAGCAAAATATCAACCCTACTTGAAGATTAGTATTGGTCTCATCCCTATAATTCAATAGTATCATACCTCTTAAAAGGAAGAAACAAAAAATTAATAAAGCTTATTAACAGCACTTATAATTGATAAATAAAAATAAATATTTTTGGATGATTTTACTAAAAAAAAAGTCTCCCTTCTTTTTTTCTTCAAAAGTGTCTCTAGTTTTTATCTTTTTTAAATAATACTCTTATATTTTATAATTTTATAATCGTTCTTTCCTTTTCTTCTTCTCTTTCGTCCTAACGCCTCACCACTTCTGTATGGTCATCTTTGCTCCCTACTGCCATCACAAGGTCTTGTGGCCTTTGCCCTTAATGTCGCCTCCAAACATCATCCTTAATCATCTGCTCCCAACATCGTTCCTTGCCTACCCCCTTTGCCCTTCATAGAGTTGGTTGGAGAAGGACGAACAACATCACATAGAGATGATGAATTGCCTTCCCCCCTTTTCAATCACTCGCATGATCTCAATGGTCTCCCCTTCTTTGTTGCCTCGAGCACTCATCACCCTAATGGTCGCCTCTTCTACGCGATGGGTGAGGAAGGATAGGCGGCGTCGCACAAAAGTAATCGTACGAAAACGACGAGTAAGAAAGGGAAGGACATTTATAAAATTACAAAAAAATAGAAACATTATTTTAAAAAATAAAATAGAGGCCACTTTATACCAAATAAATAAAAAAATTACAAAAAAATCACCCAATATATTATATATTTTTGAGTTCAATCAGGATTCCAATTATAAAGCCTAAGACACTTTGCAAAGCATACTTGCAAGGGTAAATTATATGATCAGTCGGAAGATAAATATGGGGAAAAAACTTTTAAGAGTTTCAATAAAACCATTCTGCATGCCTTACAATCGTCTGCAAATACTAAAATTTGGTGATAATACAAGTAAAATAACTGAAAACAAACGTTACACCATTCAAATCAATACTAAAATTTTCCGAAAAGATCCCTTTTCGTGTTCATAATTTGACATCCTACAATATAATTTAAATACACGCTTATATCTTCTCAAGAGCTTCCTTTCTGTGAAGAACATAATCTTCCGCTCAATATCCAAAGAATAGTGACAGAATCGGCACGTGATCTTTTGAATGGTTCCTTTTATTCCCTTTTTTCTGGTTTAATTGTCATTTAGATCGCTTCGGGGCATTTTTGGCAATTCATATGTGGGGCACTGAAACTGAGACCGGCCGTACACTGAAGCTTCTTACGATATCATGGGCATTTTCGTCACTTTGACTGTATAAATAGCAGCGCAAGCCGGAAACCTCTGTTTTGTTTTCGATGGCGGAGATTTGTGATTATAAAAAGAAGAAGAGCGACTCCACAAATTTCTGATGGAAGATTCTGTCTTCTCCCCACTCTTGCTCGTTCATTTATCGGATTTGGAGCTGCGGAAGATTTAGGAGTTAATTTGTCGGAGTCTTTGGAAGGTTTCGAGCAAAAAAAATTGCTTTTTTGGAGGTTCTTCGAGCAAAAAAAATTGCTTTTTCGAGCGATCGGGTGGAAGCTTGAGGTTTCGATTCCTGCTCTGTTTCCGATCTGTACGTGTTGAGCGGCTGCAGCTGCAGATCGTTACAGAAGCTTAGAGACAGATTGAGCTGAAGAAGAAGCTGCGTGACTTGGAGCAGAAAGGAGGAGGGGGAAGTAGTTATGTACGGAGCTCCTCCGGCGACGGCGACGTCGAAGGATCTCGACCTGGCTTATCCGCCTGCCGCGCCTCTCGGAGGCCACCGGAAGGAGGAACCCGAGTCGGCGGGCCTCCACGTGCTCCTCCACCATCCACCAGCACAACAGGAGCAGGTGAGCCCCGGTCTCCTCCGGTTCCGATCCGCTCCGAGCTCGTTGTTCGAAGAACTCTGCGAGGACTTCCTCCCCGCAAGACCCTACGGCGCCGAGACCGACGAGCCCTCGGTTGTCGATACCGTTGACTGCCAGAGGAGGCCTCAGTTCTGGCGGCCACCGCCATCGGGGGAGAAGGTCAGCCCTCAACATAAGGTTGCATCCTCCTCTGCTCTGCCGATGACGCATCATCACACGCAGCAGCCGTTGCAGATGCCGAATCATAGCTTGTCATACCGGACGATGGGTTCGATGCTGGCGGAGGTGGAACAACACGAGAACGGAGGTGGCAGAAGCTTCGCCAACCTCACTCGCCAGAGCAGTTCACCCGCTATCGTCTCATCTCACAATGGTAACAATCTCTCTTCCACTTCAAATTCATCAAAAATGTTCCTCTTTTGGACAAAAACCATGCGTAAAATTTCGTTTTGCTTGGCACGATTCGTGTTTGCGGATTGTTTCTGATATGGACTGCGTTCTACAAGAACCTGAAATGGAACTCTGCCAAAGCTCTGGTAACGGGAACAAGGAGTAGAAATTTCTTCCTCCGTTGCGTGAGGAAAAGAACCGAATTGCTAACGCAATAGTAGATAGTCAACGACTCTAAGAGTTGGGTTCTAGAAAATCTCATCTCGTGTTTCTATTGGTCTTCTTTCATTGCATCTGTAGGCTATCCTATGATGAGGGATCTGCGTGGTTTCAGAAATGAGGGTCTTCCTCCCATGGGAGATGCAGCAAAAAGGTTTAGGGGTCATCAGTTAAGCTTAGGAAAGAGACAAAGCTCCTTGATGTCTCGGATCTCTGAGACGGGGAGCGAGGAGTTCGGCCGCGGTAGTCATGAAGAGAGCGGGTGTTACATGCCTGGTTGGGAAGAGACCTCTCTGCTTTCTGCAAACAGCTTCGCAGGGACGAGAAAAGGCAGTGAGGGGGAGGACAAGACAGGCGCCGGTCTCAACCACTCGGAGCCTCAGGTACTTCTGCTTCGCCTGCTTCATTCCATCGATCAGCTTCTCTGGCTGCAACAATTCTGCATTTGATCCTGAACAGAAGGGGGAGGTGAGGAACCATGTCTCGGGTGTCACACATCAGCTCAGCTTGCCCAAGACCTCGTCGGAGATGGCCGCCGTCGAGAACTTTCTACGGTTTCAGGACGCAGTCCCCTGCAGAATCAGAGCTAAACGGGGCTGCGCCACCCACCCGCGAAGCATCGCCGAGCGGGTTGCTGCTTCCCCTGCTCTTTCCATTCATAAGCATTCGTTGCCTCAGGTGCTCATTTAAGCATGGATTTGATCAGGTGAGGAGGACTAAGATCAGCGAAAGGATGAAGAAGCTACAGGAGGTTGTTCCTAACATGGACAAGGTAAGTCTCACTTCCGATGCAACAGCAGCACGATCTTGACACTGGATTGACAGTAACAACCACATCCTGCACTTCCCTTACTCGTGTTCATGAATTTGAAGCAAACCAACACTGCCGACATGCTAAATTTGGCCGTTGACTACATCAAGGATCTCCAGAAACAAGTCAAGGTATCCTTCTGAAGAACCATGCCGTTCTTGTAGAATCTTAACCTGGCATCTCTTTGATTTGATTTTACTGTTGGCTGCTGTTGCAAGACGCTGACGGAAGGCAGGGCGAGCTGCACCTGTTTGTCCAGCAATCAAAATTCTTACTTGAACTCGAAATCAGGAGCGAGAGGTTCCTAAAGACTTGGAAATGGCGTTGACTTTTCAGACTAGATTTGTCTTAGCTGGGATAAAGCTTTTTGCTTACTGGAGGAAACTCCATTGAAGCAGAGAAGACGCTTATCAATCATTGAATAGAACTGAGCCGATCGATTAAACTCGTGTATTACTCTGTTTCCTGCGTCCAATGATGCTTGCATTATCCAAGCAAAGGTTGGCACACTTGTCTATACGAGAAGAGGATGAAAGAAGCCATTGATGCAACTACTCTTGGCCTTCTGCCGAGAAGATGAAATGATGAGAGCAGAGAACGGAAAGGGCGGGGAGGTGGTCGGAGGCAGCTGTATCCAACAAAAGAATTGCTTGCCGTTCAACAAACAAAAGGAAACCTTCCTTTCCTTCAATTCCACTGTTGGTGGCAGTGATGGCCACGTCCTCAGCAACAAGAAGGCTCTTTCTTCCTATTCACTTTCCCTTGCGTCGAATACCTTCGTGAAGAAGGAATCTAATGTTTCCTTCATCTCGGACCACAAGAGTTGAGGTGGGATTGCCAGTATAACTCATCGATGATGATTGCATTACGAAACTAAGTAGATAATTAGCGTGCATAGTTTAGTTAGAGTCAAAATTGAATCGGTCAAAATCGAATCGGTCTTACGATTCATGATTCCAAACCAAATTAAAATTAGACATACTTCGTTAGGTATAGTTAAGAATATGGATAGAATAAGAAAGAAATCTAAATATCAATGAAAAATACGTCATTTTTTATGTCATTACAAACACCAACAACAATAATAAAGGTAATTATTTGACATGAAAATAGAAAGAAACATATCCTGTGGATCCTAAACTCCAATATTAGTGCATGTTTATCCTTTTAATTAGCCCGACTCGTTCGCATTTACGCCTTCGTGCCAATTTTGGAGGGCACGAAGTGCACAGCGATTGCTCTCACTCCATCTGTGCGTTTCGTCTGATCGATCACTTTTGGAATGCCAAAGCCAACTGGACTTTAATGGACGGTCGGAGATTAGATCTATTCCATCGAACTTCCATTTGGAAGTGCGACGCACCCGTTCACTTACCGGAAGGGATTCGGTGAGGAGATATGAGGTCCCACCGTGGGGACCCGAATTTGACTAGTGAAATAGATGGTAGGCAAGGTAGGTAAACTTGTTTTCGTTGTCGGAATTCCCGAGTCCGCCCTTCTTTTACCGTCGCGCACGATTAAAGGTTTGAAATTTTCCGGTCTGAGCTCGAACCGCCCTTCTCCGCTCCATCTGCGCCGCCCATCGCACGATGGACGGCGGCGAGTACGCGTCCAGCCGCGGCCCGGGCGCTCCGACGCCGGCGCGTGTCTCGCTTGCCCACCTCGTCTCCCCCTCCCGTCGCCGCCTCTCTAGCTGTTTCGAAGAGCCGAGCCGGCCGGCGCTGAAGAAGATCGCTTGGGTCTCGCTCCAGGGCCGCCTCGTCGGCGCAGAGGAGGCCACATCGGCCGGCGCAATCGGAGGCGGCTTGAGCGCTGATGAAGCGGTGGCATGGGATCTCTTTAGCCCTCTCCATCGGGTCCTCGTTGTCGCCGTCGTCGCGGCAGCCGCTTACAACTCGAAGAGGGCTCGGCAGATCGAACAGTTTCAGAGATCCGTAGAGCTAAGGGTGAGTGCTTGATCGAATAGGGTTAAAGCTTACACTTTACGCTTATTGTCGACATCTCGTTTTGATTGAATGGAAAACATGGTCACTTATGTTTACTTGCTTGATATTTAGTCAAAGGGCTTCTAGTTACTGTTTGCAGTGGAATTTGATCTGGGAGAGAAAAAAAGTTGCAGCTTTTGATTTCCCAGCTTGAGATCAGGAGATGAAAAAGGAAAAAGAATTCCTTTTTACAGTCCCAGAGTTCTTTGAAAAAAATATTTAAAAAGTGAAACTTTTTATCATCATCCGGAGATACTTCTTGTAATCAAGACCCCATCTTTTGTACTTTATGAACTTTTTGAACCTTCCAACTCTGTGTTTAGGGTGAGTAGGAAAAGAAGGGCTTTGATGGCTATTGTGTCGCAAAATATCTTTTCTCTAATGAAACAATATACTTCCTTTTTATATGTCTATATCAGAAGGCATCATATCCTCAGCTAGTTGTGTGTAATACATGAAACTTCTGTTCTTTTCTTGAATGACTTTGTAGCATGGGTTTTCTTTTCCTTGAAATTTTTAGTATTAGAATTTCTAGTCATCCTAATTCCTAACAAACTACCTTTCTTTGTCATGAAGTAACTTTCTCAAAATGTCTATTTGTTTACTGAATTTGCAAAGAATAAATGTATTGTTTTTCTCTTGATGAACCAGGACCAGGTGCTCCTCAGCATGCAACAGAAGCTTGATAATTTATGTGAGCAGATGAACTCCCTTCAGGATCAACCAGTCAAATGCATTTCGGGGCTTTCATTGGAGAATGATCGATTCAATGCTGAGGTGAAACAATTACAGGTTGCATCTCAATTTTGTGGTTCTAGGACTTCACTGCTGGAGTTTAACCCTGAGAGTGGAAGTTTGCCTCTTTGTAGACACGTATCAAGTGGGCTACATGGAGGGAAAGTACATGTCTAGCCAAAAATGAAGTTTGCTACATGTAAAAGCAAATCTGTTGTTATTTGGTGTAACACATTATCTTGTCGCACAGGATGCCACTGGGATAGAGTCTGCAAAAGAGGAGGCCTTCAACGCAGATAATTTGATCCCAACGGAGCAAGAAGAGCGTCGGATGTCTGATTTGTCTGATTTTAATTGGAGTGTTACATCTTCTGTTGACTTTCAGGTGATGAACTCCCAAACATTTCGGTATACCTATCGGTAATGTGGTACTTACTTGATTTCAATCAAAGTTATCTGGGTTATCATTTACTATATGGAGAAAAAAAGACATGATTGAAGTCCTGATATTTGTTGTAAAGCTTAAAGAATCAGCATCTTAGCTCCTAAGTTACCCTGTTTGTCTGTAGACATTAGCTTAACTTTGAACTCTCTTGAGAGAGAAAAAAGGTAAATACAGTAACGAATTTCTGTGAGAAAGAGAAGTTTGATTGCATGAGGATTTACTGTACCACATTTTGATGATTAGCTTGCTCATGGAATGACACATAACTTATTGTAATCAATTTATTTGTGAATGATTATATTACTGGTCAGAGGTTTACCTAAACATGTCTCAATGAAATCAGATAATCTTCCCCATATAAATTTGGTACTTGAATTGCTTTCAGCTAAGTGCATTAGCATCAGAGCAAGAATTCTATAACCTTCGCAAGGAGTGTGAAGAGAAGGATGCAAAAATAAAGGAATTAGCTATTGCTGTCGATGCATTCAGGGCTGCTGACTGTAAGGTGATTCTTGTGTTTTGAAAGATTGCAGGAGAATTATAGTGTGATAACTCAATTTTTTTTCCCAATAGAGGATAACGGAACTTGAAGAAATCATAAGAAGGAAGAACTTGGTGATCTCCAAACTGAAGAAAGATAAGGCTGTTCTCGAGAAACAGGTAGAATAGCTTTCCGAAATTATGAAATTCACTGCCATTATAGTTTCCACTGATTTAACTAATGGCATGAAAAATCTAACGTAGGTTGTTGAGCTTACAAGGCTCCGGAGAAGTTCTTCTACTGCTTTGGACACTAGCAATCTGCAGCCTCCAGTCATGGCAAATAATATCCTGTATGACATGAGTAGTACTAGTCCATCATCTTCTGACCCGGATTCTCCTATGACCAGCAAACAATACCATTCTCAACGTTCTGTTGCTGAGGATAATCCTCAGCGTCATGACATTAGAATGGCTGAAATTATAAGTCCATCCTCAGTGGAGCATTTAATTCCCTTGAACAAATCAAATGATGGGTCTCTAAAGCAACAATTTATTAGTCCTCTTAAAGAGAACCAAAGGATTCAGAGATCTGAACCAGCTTCTGCATTAAGACAGAGACGAATTGTGCATTTTAGTGAAGATTCCAAGAGAACCAGAAGGGCTGCTCACCAGAAAGCAAATTACACCTCTTCAAAAATGAGATGGACCTAAATATTAATGTCAATAGGGTAAAAGATTTCTTTCTTGGCTTTATATATCTTTGCTTATGCATGGAAGCAAGGTTCGTCGTATCATGATGTATCGCTTGGTACAAACAGTATGTACTGGTCCGATAGGGGATCGGTATGGGTGGTACATGTCATTTTGTCTATATGCTCCATTGTATAATGTGTTGATACGTTGATACATATCGTATCGACATCCGGTCGATACATTGGTACGGACCGATAAGACGAACCATGCATGGAAGTTCAATTTACATTCTTTCTATGTCATCATCATTTTTATTGTTTGTCCTAGCAATCATGCAATATGTGGTCCAGTGTGGTATTCAGAATCCCATTGTTGCACTTGTATATCTCTTATTGCCTTAGACTTAACCAAAGTACTCAGACCAGTTTTATTTACATCACACACTGTTACGAATGCTTTGTGTTGTGCTATGACATGCATCAATCATTTTATTTAAAAGTTTCAATGTACTGCATGTAACATCTGTCTTATTTTAATCATCTTCACAGCTTTCCATTTGGTTCATAAACATATGTAAATGTTCAGAATGATCTTTTTTAACCCAGAATAATCTTTCTTTCAAGAGGATTAAAATGCTTCTTTTGGTTCATAAAACATGTTAATGTTCAGAATGATCTCTCTTTCCATAGGACCAAACCCTCTTTGTTAATAGATTCCTGTCAATTAGATTGATTTTGATCATACATGTTTTGTTTCTGTTAATTAACCAGCTGAATGGAATACCATAAAAATCATTAAATTTGCCAATATTCAGAAGTAAAATTTGCATCGACTAAGAGTTGTAGTTGTTTTTTAACTAATATTTGATCACCGACATATCCAATGAGTGAACGCTAGGCTAATATATTGACTATGTAAAGTGCTGAATACAGGACCAAGATCGCACTTACAATATCTTTGTACTGAGGCATCCTATTGTTGGATATGCAATCAATTGGTTCTGTTGGACAAGTTATTGATGACATTCAAGTTTATATTCTGTGAAATGTACATGAAGTATGTAAGAAAATTACAGATTTATCTGTCTCTAATTGCTTTTGCCATGTTCTCTTCCTTTTATCATGTCAAATTAAAGCAATTTTACAGTATTTCTGATTTTTTTTATCTATCTATAGTTTTTAAGTGTGTTTTTGATTTCTTGTGTCTGTCTTATTGATCAACAGGAGCAGGTACTTGAAGAGGAAGCATTGATGATATGTAGGCACCGGGTGGAATTATCAATTTTGTACAGTTTTATGGCACTGCAGCTGAAACCCAACAAAAACTTGTTTACTCTATTTAAGAAAAGATTCAACATACTGATTGTTCTAAGATTTTATTTATCATATGTTAATGCTGAACAATTTTCAGGTGCAAACTCTAATGCAAGCTGTGCAATGCTCATTAATCTCCATCAATTTTCTTATTTTTAAATGTCAATCAAGAGAATCAATGTTGAATATATTGTTTCTTGCTATACCATATTTTCAAATGTCAATGAAGAGAAGCACTGTTGGATGTATTAGTTCTTGTCATTATTTTTCCTCTTCTTTCTTCCAGCTGCTGTTTACAGGACCATTGCAATGTTGATTGACAAGGTGCGGTTCACCTGTATGGTCCGATGCAGGCAGCACGCTGCTGGCCCTCAGAAACCGGGAGGGCCCACACCAGCTCGTCATCAATGAAGTGGGGCCCATCGACGGCTAGCGAGGAGGAACCGTGTTCCCTGTCCCTCAAGAGACAAGTGAGTTCGACCGGCAGCAGCTCAGGCGCCTCGTACATGGCGGCGATCCACCGTCCGTTTGCCCCCTTGGCTGGATCCTGCACCGTTGATGGCCCGCATGTGGGGGAGGAAATAGCAGGTCCCCCTCCGTCGTAAGAAAAGCTTCCGAACGTTTTGCCTTCTAGAAGCGGTGGGGCTCGCCGGCGGCCGCCATTCTTTCTCCCATACCGTGTACCTTGGCCAAGCCACGAGACGCCATCTCCTCCGCCCTTGTGCCTTCAAAAAATCCTGACATGACACGCTGGTGTGGTACGTGGAACGTTTGTGAGAGGTAGAATGGTGTCTCCTGCGCCGTGGGAGGCAGGGAAATTCCGCTTCCTAACCCCACTTAGACCCTTGGCTTCCACCACCTGCGTCTAATTTTGCCTCCAAGAAATCCAACTGGCTGCGCCGTCCTCTCTCTCTCTGAATTCGATTCGAAAAGTCTCTCAAGCGGAAGACCTCTTGGTCTTACGTCGTCGTCTTCTTTCCCTTGTTCCTCTCCTACTTGGAGAGCTTGTGTCTTTTTTCTTCGTTCTCTGGGATTCAATACTGAAGCTTCAGGAGGATTCCACGTACTGAGATCGCCAATCACGCAAAGCTGCAATTTTTATCGTTCCGGCGACCCTTGAAAGCCGTAAAGGTCACATCTTTTCGCTGAGGTCCCTCCGAATTTCTTGAGGATAATCGATTTGACACGTCCCCTGTGGGAAGATTGGTGTAGCGAGAGGGAGCAGGGTTGGCGCGAATGGACCGCCCGCAGTCGTCGGAGCGGGGGCCGGTGGTGGCGATCGAGTGCGTTGCGGGGAGCTCCAAGGCGGAGGAGTGGGGTGGGGACATGCTGCAGACCGGGGACGTGGTGGAGGAGATCAAGATCGGGGGGTCCCCCGCCGTCCACTCCCCGTTCAAGGGCGGGAGGAGCGGGGTCCAGAAGCTGCTCCACTCGGCCTTCAAGCGCGGGGACACGTCCATCGAGGTGAGGGTCCAGCGATGTGGCGGCGAGGCGGCGGAGCTCCAGGCCTGCATCGTACCCCACAGCCCGGCCGGGCGGCGCCAGTACGTGCTCCGCTCCATTCGCGACCCCAACTACGCCGTCGGGTTCGTCGACCGCATGGTGAGCGAGTGCGTGGCGTTGCAAGGTGTGGCCTTCGACCTCCTCCTCCTCTCACCCCCTCTCCCTATTTGCTTTGGCACGGAAATTACTGTTAATTGTGGGCAGAGAGTCGATTTTCCATGTTCGCATTTTTGTTCTCGACTATCCTTTTACATGGACCCGTAGAGATTGTTGTGACATCCCTAACAGTCCTCGGAAGGGGGAGAAGGATTATGTTGGTTTGTAAGACTTGATAGTCTCCTACCATTGTAGGATGGTGGTTCTCACCGAATCTGCAAGCAGTACTCAAATTGAATTCGACTACCAGCAGGGTTTATACAGGAAATCTGAGTTCTCCTAGCTTGTCATTCAAGTAATTAAGATGGTGTTCGTTGGTGCTAGCTATGATAGAATTGGAAAAAAGCCTGTAGATCTTAGAAAAGGACATGCAGTAGAGGCAGGACTTCTTAGATTTAGGGGTCATGGGATTTTGTGATAAATTCTGCTATCATTAAAAAGAAACCTTAAGAATGTTATTTGTTTGAAGCCGACAACGAGTTTGTTCTGTAATTAAAATGCACCAAGTTGGCTTCACTTACAAACATCTGATAGAAAAGAACTTGGTAGATTATTTTAAGGCTATAGTTTATTTTTTTCAGAGGTAGCTCCTCAATTAATTATTAACCTCTTGCCACCGGTTCAATGGTTGTGTGGATGCGATGCGGACACATCTTTTGACTTGTCTGATTCTTAATGAGTTAAGAGCTGAAAACATATTTAATATGGTGAAGCTTTAAGTGAGAGTTGCTTCCTTGATGCATGATCTTGGATTACATGAAAGTGGCTCTGCAAGTGACTTTCATGCTTGGTATTTTATTGGATCCTGTTGCATCCCTAAGCTTGCTTATGTGTATTATTTGCTTACCATGTGAAACAGCTACAAGATTCCTTCCTGGTTGCTGGCTCATTGGATCAACCTCCTTTGACTAAACTTTTGTGGGATCATTGACATAGGCCAGTCAATGTGATTGTATCTGGTTGAACACATAAGTTGAAGTATTCTCACTCTCATGGATCTTATCAGATGATTACTTGTTAGTGCAAGAATCTTTGTTGGTATGTTTCCAAAGTTAAGTTCTATATGATATGAAGGGTTATGTGAAAGTGTAAGCCTCATTGCTTATACTGTAGTTTAGATCATTTTAATTTATCAACCTATTGATATGGATTCATAAAAAATATATGAAACAATGATGGAGGATTTGTTTGTCTAATATTCTAAATGCATTTTCTTGAATTACCTGAGGAGATATATTTATCAAGTGATCACTTTTCGTGTGTAGTTTAGTATTCTACCATCAAAACATCTAAGCAATATCAAGTCTAATCAAACAAAGGTGCCTAGATCCATAAAGAGATATGTTATTGCATTGGTCTGATATGCAAAATTTGCCACTAACC
Organism: Musa acuminata AAA Group; assembly: GCF_036884655.1. Lineage (NCBI taxonomy): Eukaryota > Viridiplantae > Streptophyta > Magnoliopsida > Zingiberales > Musaceae > Musa > Musa acuminata. The sequence goes on along the minus strand of NC_088346.1, from coordinate 47,860,818 downwards.
AATGTATAGTCTGATTTCATTGATTAATTTATATAAAGAATTCCATTTGACTCCTCAAATGGTTGACTTTGCCATGTGGATCATAACTGATTAGAGGAGCTGCCCATGCCGTAAATAACAATTATTTTTGTTGTCTCATGGAAATCAGCTTCCTGACTTTTCATTTTTCTCAAACAACCACTATTATCTTGCTTATTTATAAGGCTCAAGGAGCTCGAGGGTGGTCTGTGCACTGAGCACTGCCAAGGTTCAGGATGGATATGTACCGTACAATTGGGAAAAAAAGATGAAGGAATTTCTTCCAGTGCCCAACTCAAGCTGCTTCCTCTCAATGCTGGTACTTCCAAAGGCGCTGGACCTGCTTGCTTCTCGTTACAATTGCCTTGAGGACACCTTGGCCCGTGCAAACACTTGGCTCTTCGCTTCTCAGGCTTCAGGAGTCCCCATTGAATTCATGAATGTCCAGACTGAGGCTCTCTTAACCAAGGTAATCTTTGCAAAGGCTTCAATATAGATCTAAGGTGAAGAACTTCTCTAGCAGAGTGAGTTAAGCATCTTTTATGCCCCTTTCATGAGACATGGATATATTGAAATGATTTGCACTGGGGAGTCTTAGAATCTTTGTTGATTTGTACTTAATAGGTCATGTTTACCTGTTACAGATATCTGGTGAGACAGCATCTGCAACCGTGAACAGTGGATCGTTATCGGATCTTTCAAATCTTGCAAACGTTAGCCTCTATGGGTTTGAGGATTACCATGGGGTTGACATTGGAGTGGTCAGGGCAGTTAGGCTTTGGGTCACCCCAGCTGCTGGGGAACTGGCAGTAGATATTAAACTTCAAGAAGGTGATACGAAACTGGGATTTGCGATCAGTTGCACCGAAGAGGTTTGCTAAACTTCTCGCCATTAATCTATTGTCGTTCTTGATAGGTGTAGCTTGTGATCACTTGGTTCCATCCATCAACTTTCTTCTTTGTGATAGTAACACATACCTTGCAGCGATTTTAGTACCCACTCGAAGCACATCTTGTGTTGATGTCGTGAGATCAAAAGCCTCACTCGAGCTTCATTCTTTGCAGGGTTTCATCTACATTTCCTCAGTGGATGATACGGATGATGAAGCAGCTTCCACACGATCAGGGCTTCGAGATATGTTCAGACAAGCAAGAAATGCATACAAGCTGCTGGTGATCTCGAGGGTGTCAAATGAAAAAGTTCTCCCTTGGATGGTGTCTTCTGCTGGAGCAATTCGCTGCTTTGATACCATCTCAATCAGCCAGAAGCTCTCCTTGCATAGGCATGCTCTGAAGCCAATTCGAATACATGTTCTGATGTGGGAGCAGCCATCGGCTTATGAGTTCGCAGAGTATAAAGCTGCAGCACCAATTTCTCTTCCGTTACCTCCATCGACAGCTGATGCATTCGAGACGGGGTTTGAGAGGGACACTGCTGGTGATGTGTCGTTCAGGTTCAATGAAATTTCCCGATCAAATGGGTGGGTGTGACCATACCCTTTGCACAGAGTAGTTTCAGTTAGTGAGTTGAGAGCTGGTCTTTTCATATTCTCTGTAGTTGCTTCTATTTCTACACCTAGTTGAAGCACCTTTATGTCGCGTGTGAGTTGTGCTGATTGGTCTTAGTTCAGAAATTATGACATGGTTTACAGGAAGATGTTCTCTAATACTGCTATATGCTTGTCTAAAGTTAATATCTTTTCACCTTGTTTACTATCGAAGGCATTACTAAGTTACTGCATGAACTATGCAATTTGGCGAAAAACCAAGCAACAGTGTGCCTCCTCTGAGATCAAGAACAATATAACATATTCGGAACATGAAGTAAAGAGCATGCAGCCTTTGTTGATTAGCTCTCTGATCCAAGTGAAGAAGTGCTTCTTCCTGCTGTAAAATCCCAAAGGTTCTCTGGAATGAGTTCTGCAGTGTGCTTGTTGTGGATTGTCTCGGCTCTCTCAAATCTCGTAGAATATGATTTGTTTGCACAGGTGAAGTAAATCCAATTTAATTCAGACAAATTGTTTCCTTCCCTTGCAGTGCTGATCATTCATGGAAAAGCTGACTAGATTTGGAGAAGTTGAATTTTAGTATTCTATTTATCCTTGCAAGGGAAGAAGTCAATTTGATTCTTAAAATCATGAGGAAAGAAAGAAAATATTTTGAAACAAATAAAATTATTCTTTTGCAATTTACTTCATAGCAGTTTGAGTTAAAAAATAGTTTTTTTAGCAATAAAATTATGTACACTGTCTTTTTCGATCTTATGTATATAATATAAATAATATAATGGAGAGATTTGTATTGCATTTATCTTACGCTTTGTTGGATGCTATTTACACAAAGGAAGAAGAATAAATAAAAATAATATTGTAAGTATTTTAAGTGAAGAAAACAAAAAAGAGGAAAAAGAAAAAAAAATGGAATATAAACCTACAAAAATAATTGCGCGGGAAACCCGACCGCGCGGGGGACATAACTCGGCCCTCCGGTCTCCGTCTTCTCCCTTCGCCGCCTCCATGGAAAAGTTCGTCGAGCCCGTTCACTCACCTCAACAAAACCCTAAGCCTCCTCTCAGGTACGCCCTCACCCCCCTCCTCGAATCCCCACGGTTCCTGCTTTCTAGTAGGGGTCTCCCTTGATTCTTGATCTAATTGTGCCCTACCCGAGTTGATTTCATGGGGATTTTGCTTCTTTTCACGCGTCAAGGCCTCACTGGAAGCGGATGATCGCCGAACTCGAAGGAAGAGTGCCTTTCTGTTATCGGCGCCAAGCTTCTCAGCTTCTGCTTGATTCGCTTGCCGAGGTAATTTGAAGCCCTTGGGTTTTGTTGGATCCCTTTGTGCTTCGCTTCCCGCTCGAATTCATCTTTTGATTCCTTTTATTTCTCTTTATATTTGTGCGTTTGATGGATCTAATTGTTCGTTATTGGATCTTTACACGTCTCATTTTCTTGAGTAGGTTAGGATTTTCGAACATAATTACAGAACCGAACCTGATGGCTGTCCGACGCACGTAAGGATGATGGCACTGTAGTTCTGCTATTTCTAGTAGTGACAAGCTCTTTGGGGCTTGTGCCTTATAATTAGTGGCATTGTGCTTTCTCAGATGGCACGGATGGCTAACGTTGCAAATCTGGACATGCCGGTTTCTTATTTAAGGTCCATGCTTTTGTTTTTCTTTCTTTTCAAGATTTTATTTTTATATAGATTCAATGCACAATCTAATTCATGGTTTCGTATCATGTGTTCCTGTCATTAGTGGTCTTCTCTGGAATATAAATTTCTTGAAATATGCAGATGCTTGCCGGCAAATGTTTAGTGTGATGCCTTTGCCCTAACTTAGTTATGTTATTTCATATGCTTATCTAATTTAAAAAACTGATAAAGATCCTCTTTTAGATGACTGTATTGTTCAACGATGCAATTGATGACATATGCACAGTACGCAACATAGGAAATTCTATTTTCTCAATGTAAGGCAACTATAAATAACCTAAAGTATTTATTTTTTTATTTGGAATTTTTTATAGACTTGTCCTGATAAATGACTGTTCCTCATTGCACTCTGATCAAGAAAGTTGAATAAGATATGGATAATTAAAAAGCAGTTTATTTTTAATTGTCTATGTGAAACATAAGCCATAGCCAACAATATAGTGTCATATGGAGGTAGGCTAGATATCATGTTAAGTCCTTGTTTGAGTACAAATGTTACAGTTTCTACAAGTGCATAACCCATGTTTAAATGGAAAGTATAACAGGCTGATGTATACTAAGGAGTAAGGAAACTCAAGTTTAATAGTTTGTGGGTAGTAGCGATAAAGATTGGCATGAGTCTTTAGGCAACACCACCTTTCCTCCCTGCAAAAGGAAAAAAGGAATCTCAGAAGAGCCTTTGAACTTTTTTATAGCTTCTAAATAAAGATAAGCCTTTGAACTTTTTTATATTATGTACCCAAGGCTTTTAAATATTGGTTAAAAGTTCATCAAACTTTTAAAATACGTTCTTCAGTTTTTCTTTTTCCCTATGAAGCTGCCTTTCGAAAATTGAAACCAGTATAAGTTTTCTTTTCTTGTGAAGAATGGTGCATAAGCCTATTACTTGTATCTCTTTACATAAGCCTGTAAGATATTAAGATATATTGCTATGCAATAGATTGTTAACTTGTGCATAATGCTTTTACAGGCAGGGGACTTCTGGATTAGACTTCGACACCAAGGTTACTACTGACATTTGCCTAAGTTTATGAATTGATCTGATAATTACTTGTATTTTTTGTTTTACCAGTTTTATTCAATTCATCTTGGCAACTTATCTATAGGTACATCATACATGGAATATTAATTGTCAGACAAATTCTTCTCAAAATCAAGGCAAATATGAGGAGTCTGGTAAATTCAACAGACATAGAATATGTACAAGTAGTGAAAAGAAGAAAAGAAAGAAAATAAAGAGAAGGAAGGAGTGAGTCACTAGCACAAAATATAGAAAACAAAATAGGCCAAAGTATTGGTCCCAAAAATTATCAAACTTCTCTTGGACAGACACACACATATACATACATATTCATCAATTTTTTAAACACTTTCATATATCCACAAAATGGGCCAAATGGTTGACCTTACAATCATCAGATTCCAAAATATAATTTTTCTTAACAATTTCTATAAAATATCAATCACAGTATAACCAATATCTAATATATGATTGTAGAGCAAATCAGTAAAAACTGATAGTATTAGTTTATTTACTTAAATATTTTCAATGTCAAATTATTGTATGTTGTTGTCAGATCTGGCAATATATATGCAATATTTATTATCTTCTCCCTATTTTCAATGATTTCTCTCCTTCTCATTCTTTTATGATGCCATTCTCATTCTGTCCTTTGAGGTGAACTATTAATAATTATGTATCTTGTGCTTGAATTACACAGGGAATTTATCTTGCATCAGTAACAAAAACAGGATGCTTAACAGTGCATGACTTTGAAACCTTGTACTGTACAATATATGGTCCAAAGTCAAGTAAGCTTCCTTCCCATGATGAACATAATCGATTGTTGGATGTTCTATATTGGCATAAGGTGCTTCCATTACAAGATTATTTATAAATGTTAAGTGGTACACATGTTATGTTCATCCGATGCGGATCATTTTAAATCAAATAATTTTTTTAATTTTGAAACAAAAGCAAATAAATATTGTTACATAACATGTATTGTGGTTTACATTTATGTGCTAGCTCTTAAAACAGTTTTGTCATAGTGAATTTACAAAGCATGTGACTTACATAATAGGTGCATGTTCATATGTTAAATTTACTAAATACCATTAGTACTTGAACTTTGGGATATATCTCAATTGGGTAACTAAACATCAATTTTTATCATTGAGTGTTATAAAATATTATTAGTTATCGAGTCTGTCACCTTTTGTTGATCAATCTTGATGTAAACCTGAGTCTGCTCCATGGTAAAACTTGAGTTACTAACCTAGCATTAATGACGGCGAGAAAAGTTGTCTGACATGACTACTTGAAAAGTCAAGTTTTTTGTCATTTGTAAATTTTGATTTTTGAGCTTTATTGTGCTTATCAGAAAGATTTTTCTCCTTCACATTATGTCAAGTTAGCAAGTTTAACCCTATTGTATAGACATGTAAGCTTACTGTCAAGACTAATGGACTGAAGTTAATGGTGGACTTGATTGACACATTAAATAAACCTTAGAGGAAGTCACTTGGAAAGAGAAATTAAGTCTGGAAGCCTTCATATTTCCTCGAAGTTCGAGGACTAACAATGTAATTTGTCCTTTTTTATTCATATCTCCCAAGAAGTCTGATATCTTATTCAATGGATTCTTAATCCATAGAAATTTTTTTTTTATATTATTCATCTCCCATGCTATATCCCTTCAGAATGGAAAGAGTTGCCTATTCCATTAAAATATATAAATTACACATGCTCAAAAGATAGAATTTTGATGGCAAATCACTATCTTTTTGTCACAGCTCTCTAAAAAAGTAGATGTACATGAGGTTGATCCTAAATTCCTTGTTTTCTACATAGGTTCATTGGAGGATGAGACAAAGGATTTGCTCCATATTTATACCTCCAAGGCATTAGATTATGTTCGCTGGAATCCGACTAATCAAGATGAGGTTTGCATGATTTAGATATGCAAGTACAATTTTTCATGTTCTTGGAAAATGACAAGCATCTTGTAATATGTGCCTTCAGTTTTAATTAAATAATTGTCTAATACATATGTTTTGCATAAGGATGTTGACGTAGATCTTTTTTGAAGTGCCTTTTCGTCACAACTATTTTTAATTCTAGTGTTTTCCTTATGATTGCCAACCAAGGGAAGATTTTGCTGATCTAACACATGTTTTGTGGAAGGATGTTGATGTAGTCCTTTTTTTAAGTGCCTTTTAATTACAAGTTACAACTATTTCCAATGCTAGTGTTTTCCTTATAGTAGCGAAGTAACTGAAGATTTTTGCTGATTTGAAGTTACCTAACATTTGCATTTCCAACTAGTAGATGATTTTTTACTTGTGGCTTTCATTCCTGCACAATATAGTGGATAAACAATATATATATATATATATATATATATATACTGGCTACAGAAAATGGTGCATTTGGGAGTAGTACCTATCAGGGATTGTAATTTCATACACCGACCCATTGAGTTTGCTCCAGACTCACATGGTATGTCAGGATGTACTGTGGTACCAAGAAGAGTTGAGGGGAGGAGAAGAGGGGAGGGGGGAGGAGAGGAGAACAACGAGAAGAGGAGTACCGGGAGGTCTTATAGCATGTGCACTTATAATGTTGGGAGTCTAGGAGCCACGTCTATATGCAAAACCCTAAGACTGGGCTTTAGAAAAAAATAAACTAGACTGAACCACCAGAAAGTGGTAGTCTATGTCTCCGTTCGCATTAGGACTGGTAAATACTAGCTTGTCCATGTATTTAAAATTGTTTAATCTCTTTATCTCATAATTTTTTTTTGCAAAGAGTCAGTGATAAACAAGATTCAACCCCAGGTGCTTATTTACCAGCTAAGCTAGCGCAAATCTTCATTGTTAGATGAGGGATCTAATCCTCAAAGTCAATCTGGTACACCACCACTCAACTAAGGCTTTAGCCTTTAAGTACCAAAATTTATCAGACAAGCCTTTGAGCCCTCAACATTTGGTAAGTGGGTATAGTTCCAACAGTTTAGATATAATATTTATTGGATAATGTTTCGAGCCCTTAACCTTCGGTAAGTCAATCTAATACTCCACCACCAAAACTTATTGGATGAGGTCTTAAATTCTTAACCTTTAGCAAGTGAGTCGAAATTATCCTAGACTAAATATTTGAAGTCTATATGGCAACAGGGTTCTAGTTTTGTTTCATAAATTTTTGGAAGTAGCAAACTTTTGCTACCCATAAACAATAAACTTTTTTTCACTAAGTAAACAATGAAACAGTGTTAGTGAACCAAGCTTCATATCTTATTTTTCAATTTTTATGGAAATAAAATAAAATAAAGCTCTGAAATAAGGTGCTGAAAATGTGGAAAATTTTGAAATTCATACATGGTGTACATTCACTGATATATTCTTTCCTATTGAGTTGGATACAAAGTAAGCTAAAATCTTCATGTGCAAACATGTGATGTGGTTTTAGTCTAATATATATTCACATCCTATATAGTTTACATGAAATAGTTTAGTTGCTTCTTGTTTTTCTTTGTCAAGCCTATTTGATGCATTTGTATTTATGCATTTTTTTTGTGAATTTGTGTACTATGTATAAGCATATTTAGATCAGAATGTTCTTCTGAATTTGTTGTTATGTTTAGTTTTTATGATGCATATTGGCATATTACCTTGCCATGAAGTTGATTATGTTTATATGTTATCACCAATAGACAGTAAGTTAAGTGGTCATTACTTCAGTCTAAGGATGTTTACCTATATTCTCTTTTGGTTGCGGGAGTCTAACCATTTTTTCTTCCGCAGGTAGCTTGTGCTTCTAGACAACATGATAAAGTCATGCTTTTTGACATTGGTTATATCTCGTCTGAGCCTGTTGAAGTAAGCATTGTGCATCTTTTACTAGTTTTTGCTTTAGATAATGGCTCAACATGCGTTAACTAATCCCGGTCTAAACTTCAACCTGCCTCTTTTGAGATCCTCGAGTCTTTGAGCATTCTTTACCTTTACCTTTTTGATTGATGTCATTGAATCTCTTTTAAACCATTACATATAAAACTTATAAATATAATTACTTTGGCATTTCCTATTTTGCATATTTTCTGTCATTTTTTTCAGTGACTTTGGAGCTGTTCAGTCATGATGAAAGCTTCACATATACCTATTTTATTTAAATGCATATGTCTAGCTTTTTCATTATGATCCCTTTTTTGCCAATAAAATAGGTGTTAGAGAAAGGCAAATCAAAGTTTTCTCATCATACTTGTGAACTCTACAATGGGTTGTCTGAAATAATGTTTGCTTCAGCTGACAAGTCAAGGTTGGTGACCTTTGTACTAAATTACACACCATACTGAAGTTTACTTTGGTTTTAAATGCTTGTTTGGAACTTCGTTTGGCTTGTAATTTGGGGAGAATATGCTGGATTCATTATTCCATTCTGCATCTTGTTTATGATTTTGCCCTGATTCTGGGCTTTGAACTTTTTAAAGGATGTGCAGTTGCCTTACCAGAGGCTGCATTTGGTTCATTGTTACATGACCAGGTTAAACCATCATCAACCTGGTTAAATCACTTGGATCTCATCTTTTATATGATTGCTAGCCTCCATAATACCAATCATTTTTTAGAGAGATATTAAGTGGTGGCTGGGCTATTCTATAATCAATATCAAGTTCAAACCCCTCTGTAATAGATGTGAAATGTATATGCTTTTATTCTGATCCATAAACATAGACCCAATGATTAAAACAAGTAGAAAAAATTGAATATAAATTTCTATAGTAGATGTCAAATTCTAGTTGTTTGGTTTTTTAATTTATGGCTAGTATTATTTGAATTCTGTATTATTATTTTCAACAACTGGAGAGGGAAATAATAAGAAATATATCATTATTAATGGCATAGTATTATTATCTGAATTCTTTTTTTTTTAAGATGATAGAATTGTAATACAGAATAGTAATACATCATTATTAATGGCATATAGGAAATATATTTATATTATTGAGCAACAATTTTCTACCTAAATTAGTTTTCTTTCTTAATTTTTTACACAATCCAGTTAATTTTATGCAAATTAATCATATAGTGAATTGAACAAGAGGATTTATGTTGAATGAAGAGAAATTGCAGGATGCTATCTTGGTCACCTTGGTAAGGGGAGACATGTACTTTCTTCAAACATTCAGAGTAATTTCTCTACCTTTTAGAAGCTTTTGGAAATATCCTCGTTAAATTGTACTAGTATTTTTTATTGAAATCTATGGAATTTATGTGTTTGTACTACAATGAATTGTTCTTTCAGTAGAATTATAAAAATTAATGCTTTCCATTGTGTCCTGTTATTGTTTATGAATTATGATGGCTGCCAAATTACTTCTTGTAGGTTGCTTGCTTCTGGTCTTGATGGTGCTATTTACATATGGGATAAGAGATTGAGTAATTTTCCATGTCTTGAGCTAACGACTAATTCACATAGCCAACTTAATAGTATTGCATTGGACTTGGAAGATCGGGTTTGTAATAACAAATTTAGCCTTGTTTTTCTCTAAATCATACTATTTTATGTAATTTTCTGTTCAGTATGTTTTAATGTTCGAGTATGCAATTAGATGATGGGTATTTCGAGTTTTATGCCATGTTTATGCCATGATTTGTTAAATGACCACGCACCATATCAACTTTACTGATCTTTGATAAAATTCAAAGGTTAGCCTGTTTAATTATTATTGTTGATCACTGCTATTTGAAGGTAGCATAACATTGCATACAAACACATAAACCTGGTAACAAGCATTCTTTTAAGACAATCAAATGACACAATTTTCTTATAATTTCTTAGTGGTTGGAACTTGAGGTTAACTTTGATATCCATATTTCCCAGAAGGGATCATAATGTCTTTCTACAGGTTCGTGGATCTACTCATAGTTCTTATTTTTCGTGCACAATTTTGTGGAGTGTAGATAGTGGTTATGACAGATTTGATAGAGAAGGAGATGTGTAGTTTTTATTGGGATCTTTCTGGAATAATCGTCTCATCTCCAGTGTATTTTTGTTGGGAATTTTCTGGAATAAATTGTCACATCTTTTTCTTCCTTACAATAGAAATCCAATCAAAAGAATGGCATCTAACTTTTCTTGTTAGTATATTAGATGCTAAAGCCCTAGATATTAAGAAAGAAAATTAAATAGTTAAACCATTTGTTAACTTTTGAGCATTTTAGCTGGCTATAGTATTAGACAAATAATGTCCCTTGATGCTGGAATTCATTAAATTCTTATCAACCCATCACTAAAATGTGTGTACCCCTTGTTTCAGTCTTCCACAGGCCAGGTCCGAGTCAAAGGGTGTCAATCATATTTTAATTATCTGAGATGTATCTGTCTTTCTATCTTCTACTTTGTTAAGTATCAAATTTATTTATTTGATCCTTAGGTTGTATTTGGGGCAAGTAAACAAGGAATCATTTATGCTTGGGATCTTCGTGGAGGACGGCCATCATATGCTTTTCAAAGTCACAATGATGTAAGATGCACATGTATCATATGCATCTTCAATGTTTCAGTCCACCTTCAGTACATCATTCTTGGTTTCTTGCTAGATTTTTAATTCCGTTGCTTATGATTTTTTCTGATTTTGTATATCTAAATGAATGTGCAACCTTTCGTTTCGTGGATGAAAATGATTTATATTATCTCATTTCTATTATAGTTTTAATCTGTTCTCATATGAATCTAAACATAATATATGGTTTTATAATAAAATATCAATAATTATGATCAACATCAGTTGATTTTAGAGTTAGACATGTAATTTACAGATATCAAGTATGGCTGATGCCAGTGCTGACTAAATGATTCCGCACCAATTGCTAAGATAATCCAAGTTTTTTTATCCATACCCCTTCAATGAGTAGATCGCCCAGTGGTTGTAAGAATTGTCCAAAATCATTGAAGCAACTTGTCAAGCCTCCCCATGATGACTGACAGCTGGGCTGTTTTAGAGGTCGTGTTTTAGGAATATGTCACTACTATAAGTAGAAAAAAAGATAAGGAGAAAGAAGCTCTCTGCATCTAGATTGGCAACTAGGAAAAGAAACAACCAACTATTAATTAAGTTTCGGTTATAAAGTAGGAACAACAGCTTATTCCATATATTCATAATATTCAATAAAGCTTCACTATGTCTCAAGGACTTTTCAGTTGCTAGTAAGATATTCACCAGCCAATGTACTAACAATTCCATTCATCCAGGTTAAGAAAGAAGTTAGCAGCATAGGCAATGGTGGATTTCAGAATGAGAAGATGCTTATATTCTAGATTACTTAACTTTTTCTTCATATGTCATATACTTGGGATCTATAAAAGGGTGAAATGAATTGTAATTAAAGATAAAAAATGAACTAAAGAAAGTATATTTTCCCATAATAGTGTGACTTGTTCGAGGCCAAATCTAATCAAGTCAATCACTTATTCTTTCCTTCCTCTAAGAAGATGATTTTTTAGATTTGATTTGGAAAGATCTATCTTCAATGATATGATTGATAGGCTTCCATCTTTATATAATCTTTAATCAAGATGCTTTCTTGTGTGATGAAATTTTCAATTAGGTTCAAGGTCTATCTACTTTACTTTTCTTTATTATCTTCAATTAAACATATTATAGATTATGGACTTCTAGATATGGATTATGAATCTTGATTATGGATGTCTTGGAAAATGGATGTTGTTTATAGGTTTGTAGTCCTAGACCTGACAGCCTTTGAAAGGGTAGACTTTGTCAGGCAAAAACAGTTATGTCAAGGAACAAAATCATACAGTTACTTTTGTTTGTCCAGTAGAAATCCTTTTGAAGGTCTCTAGAGCATATGTCAATTTTTAATTTCTTTATATGTAAATGTATAAGTAGTTTAAGTTCTCTTTGTGAATCTTTTTCTAGGCATCTTGCTCCCTCCTGGCATCTCTAAAGGTTTCGTCAATGTTGGAGAGAATCACAACTTTAAAGGTATTATAAAATATGATTTCTGCTCATGATTCTGTTTTGTTTAGCATTTTTCTTGCCTTTGTTTTTTGATAAACAAACAGTCCTGACAATTTTAAGATCGGATATTATGATTATATTATGAAAGTTAAAGTACATATTATCATTAGTATGTGAAAATTTGCTATTTATGGAATGCATACCTATGAGTGTGCATATATGACCACATGATTGGGTTCGACGCTATGATTTTGGATTTCATAGGTACCATGGGGGATGGACCTTCAATCCACCATAGAATCTAGTTTTGAGGATCCATATGTAAATTTTGTGGTCATATTCTGATAGTGTGGGTAAGTTGCTATTGATGAATCAATCGATGTCTGAGATTACTTTTTGATATTGATGTAGTCAGTATACCTGTTTTTAGTGGACTTTACCAATGGAAGTTCCAGCAGTTTCTGTTCATAATATCTGAGAAAGTAGGGAGTCTTTTGTTGGCTTGATTTTCTTCTCGTAGAATAATACTCCAACACCTGAGTTTCAACTAATAGTCAGTTAGCAACTAGTTGATGATTTTGGCTGAGACATATTTTATAGGAGATAAAGGCTACTGTCAGTTAGTCTTTGAATTTTCTTCAACCTTTGTAGGATCATTCCTCTTAAAGAATCAAATTAGATGGACATCTGGTGTAATCTCAAATTGGCTCCTCTCAACAGTATTAAGTTTGTCTAGTACCATGAAGCAAGGTTTTCGGTTTACTGACATGCCCTTGTACCATTGACTTGCTGATGTACAGCCGGTTAGTGGTTTTGTGCATGTTTCCATCATGTGCTGACTTGCATATTGAATCCTTGCCTTCAAGAAGTCTATGATTCTATTATTTTTGTCGGATAGTTTGTGTATCATATTTGTTTATTATTTTTATCAACTTTCAGGCACAATCAAACATCGTCTCAAGGGAAATTCACTCCATCAGCTTTGATCCATCTTGCTATCATCAGTTAGCATTTCATCTGGATGATGGCTGGTAGGTTATGTTGGTCATTAGTCTAATTAAGCTATTTAATGAACAACATAGAATTTTTGAAGTTCATAGTTCTAAATTTTTGCAATTTTTCACTTATAAACTATATCAAAGAATAAAACCTTTGCATGCTCCAGTTCCAGTGATCTACACATGATTACCTTATATCATCAAATCCTTATGTTTTTTCCTGAATAGCAAACTATTTCATCAATATTTGTTAGGTTCCTGATACCTGTTATGATGTGAATGCATGTGAGGTTGAACATGGTTTGTGGCAGGTCTGGAGTCTTGAATGTCAGCAGCTTCAATGTGACACATGTGCATTGTCCACCGCCTGCTTGGTTGTAAGTTGAGACACTTGCATACATACCGAATGTTTTTAGGAGGTTTCGTTTTGCGATGTTCTTTGCCAGCTTCTGTATTTTCTTCTGATATTTCTGTTATGCAATTAGGGATGGCATGGACATATCGACAAGTTCAATCATGCGAAGACCCTCTTGGCTTCCGACGTGCTCGGTATGCCTTCCCTGTTATCATTTGACAAAACATTTAGTTTCATCCTCCATACATATATGTGCATGCTCATACATACAACACAGATCAATTGTACATCCATACACCCACCATGCTTATATGTATTCGGGAAGATTGAGCACTGGACAATCTATATGATTGTGTGTACATGATATTTTATTCTAAAGCATTAATATATATCGTCCAGTATGAATGGCTCAGATTTTTGACAATGCAAGAGCTTGATTGAAAGCTTGTTCCTAAAATAAAAAAAAGAAAACTGCTTCTTTGGATAGCCTAGCTTTTTATCCATTCGATATTACCTTGATATAGTCAAAAGTCAGACTACTGTTTATATCATGCTTTAATAACTGAGATATTCTGTCTTCAGATATATGCAGTTGGATCTTCTTCTGGTAATGGGTTGTATCTTCTGGACTTCTATCCAGGCACAAGCTCAGCATGTCATGTAGACTTCATGTGAGTTCTATTATATCTTTCTTATTATTTTTGTCCCAAAAATATGACTGGCTCTGGAACTCAATGTAGAATTCTTTGCTTGCAAAAAGGTTGGCATATACCTTATTGAGATGATAGATCAGAGATCAAGCTCAGTTCTTGTTCCCACATGCATTTTCAATTTATATGATTTTAACATCAATTTTGCTTCAATATTTTTTACATATATATTTCTTAAATTTATTTGGCAGCGAGGAATCACAGAACACTTATAAGGAATATCGTGGAGCAGTCAAAAACCAGTATGTTCCTGTGTCACAGAACATACTAGTCTGTGCTGTCCATCCCCTCAATGAAACAATAATTGCAGGGACTAAGGTTGGTTTCCATGACATGAAAAGTAGTTAATGAAAGAAGCAACGTAGATGCAACTTCTTGTTGCCGACAAGATTTTTAACTTGCTTGCTGAAATGAAGTCAGTTACAGTTTTTCACTAGCATCAGCAGTAAAAATGTAATACTTCATTTACAACATTAACAAAATGCATTCTCTACAGCATCATTTGCATGCAGACCTTTGTTGTGTAATTTTGCTATTACACTTATGGCCACAATGAACTGAGTAGAATGCACTCTTCATGATGGAATGAATGTTTTGATTTCAGGAATCTTCTTTGCTGGTGGTCTCTCCAAGGCTTCAGGAGCTCCAGAGCACAAACTCTACTACCTGATGGCCATAAACATGCCAGCATCATCATCAGTGACTAGTGAGAACATGTACATGAAGCCCATGAGTTATCAATAGCCACCGATCTTGGTTTATAAACACACATCTGCATATCACAGTGAGCAGCAGCTATTTTTGTGCCTCAAATAACCACTCATTTATGCTACAAGAACAATGTCTGCTGGGAACTTTTGGGAAGCAGATACAGGTCAGCAAGATACCCTTCTCGACTGTCAATCCGATCTATTTATTTGATGCTGCCTTTTCTGTCATGGTTTCAAGATGCTCCAATGGTTGTTATATCAAGCTTGTTCATTAAAAAAAACTGTTGTTTGGGTTACCATTTTAAGATGGGGGTTTTGATTTCATTTATATCCTTGAATTCGCTTGATGATATGTAGCCCCAACCTATTTTTGTTAATTTTTATTTTTATGTAAAAAGATAAATGATGAAGATGAAATTTTGTTATGGACTGTTGATAATAGTAAATCACAAATTCATTTTTTTGAGTAATTTATGTTGAAAAGTCCTCACTAATTTGTTTTTATCAGTTGACTTGCCTCCATCGAGAAATTATCAGGCACATTTCTTTTTATAACTTCAATTTTGCTCTTCTAATTCAAATAATTTTTTTTTCAATACATTTGAATTGATTTGGATTTAGTCAAAATTCTTGAAAACTTATGTTACTTCCTTTTTCTCTATCTTTTTTTTTTTTTAATTGATAAGTGATGAA
Organism: Musa acuminata AAA Group; assembly: GCF_036884655.1. NCBI lineage: Eukaryota > Viridiplantae > Streptophyta > Magnoliopsida > Zingiberales > Musaceae > Musa > Musa acuminata. The sequence continues at coordinate 47,845,135 of NC_088346.1, read as the reverse complement.
GGCGGGATTCGAGATTAGGATCTTGTGATAAATTATCAAAATCTTTATTAATTAAGTTGTTTATATTTTTTTTGTTTTCCATCTCTTTGCTTCAATGGTTATCATCATCTCATCTCATTTCGATCTCCAATACTCTATGTATAATCTCTTATTTTGATCAACGGTTATCATCTTTTATTGTTTCTTATATTATAATTAATCTTTCTATCGTCTTCTCCAAGAATGAATACGACGTTGTAGTCGAGTACGATGCCTAGTACCTTATGACTATGTAATCTTCTTCCTTTGACGATGCCACCATGCAGTTCGTTATAATCCTCTGGGCATGTTAAGTACTTGCACATGTACGCCAGAGCGATGATCCATGATGATGGAGTTCCAAGTATTCCCTTATATCAAGCAATAAAGATCCGATCTTTGGTGGCCTATAAGTCCTCCAACTTTGGATCCATGCAGGTTGATGTATCAAGATTCGCTAGGTAGAGAAGAATGAAGAACGTTGGCCCCCCCTTATGTCGCCATCATCATCATGAGCAAGATCTCATTAGGAATTCCCGGTCAATGACACCGGAGATGTTGGACTAACAAGATCGAGGGCATAATTGCACATTCACATAATAGAAGAGCATCATAAGTAAAAATAAAGGAGATTTTAATTCACGACTTCTTCTTACTATTTATAATCTCATTTTAAGAATTTTTTATATTCCTAAAATGACTCATGATTTGAGCGAGCATGAGCATCATCTCTAACTACACTTATGATGAGCGTCAAGAGGGTGTCGATGCAAGCGATATTAATGGACACCGTCGATTATACCTGCGGCAAGCAAGCATCGAGAGAGTTTCGACAGGTAATAATCTGAGCGAGCATGGGCATGAGCATTACCTCTAACTACACCTATGATGAGCATGAAGGGGGTGTCGATGTGAGTGATGTCATTAGACATCATCGACTCGCTAGTGGACGCCCAAGGAGATGAAATAAGGTGTTGGTGGAATAAAAGAGAAATAGAATAAATAAGAAATAAGAAAAGATAAGCCCGATAATAGTGAGGTTATAAATAATAAAATAATTATTTTATTATTTTTAAAAGAATTATCAATAATAAGAAGATTACTCCTAATAAGAACAGGATTGTGAAAAGCAAGCTTCAAAATAAATTAATGTGGATATATATATATATATATATATTATCCTTGACTTTTTCTTTTCTTTGGGGAGAAGTCCAAATTTGTTTTGGCAGAGAACAGGAAAACAGCACAATTCCAACGATCGTAAACAACAAAGCACTGAGCATCCTACAAGAAAGCACAGCAGAGAGTAGGCTGTTCAGTGCAAAACAATTCCCAGCCTAAAAAGCAAGCTGGGCGAATAGTGATCAATGCCCAACATCCGTATGTTCCTCGATTGTCCTGTACATGGAAACATCCTTAATTTGGTTGCATTCTTGCCGTTGTCCACTCTCCAGTGGCTACCTCATTCTTCATGATGAAGTCTCAGATCTCTTCACACCATCAGCTAGATTGGCCCTTTTTTAGTGTACTAAGAACAGAGTAATTCATGCTGTCATAGCCTTCTCAAACTCACTCTTGATTGGGACATCAGAGACCTTTCCATGTTAGTTGGATAAAAATATACAGCTTTTTCTCACGACTATACTTCAAAAGAAAGATAAAAGCAAACAGTATGGAGATGAAAATTACACTTTCAGTCACTCCAGAGAGCGCAAATGTGTCGCTACAAACAGAAGAAAAGAAACTCCACCGAACAAATGATCATGCCACAGAACTATGCCTGCAAAGAACCCTGCACCGCAGCACCCTATCCTTCACATAGAATCCCGGCATGACCATGATCTTGACTCGAGCAGGAGCTTGCGCTCTGTGTCTGTCTAAGGGGATATCCTCCATGTAGATGGGGTCATAATCTCGATTTTCCTCGACTCGCAAGATCATCAAGGGTGGGCTGAAGGAAAAGGCCAGCAAATGGAGCAACCAAATGCACTTGGCAGCGATGAAGAAGCACTGGAGGAGCTGTTCAGGCCATGGCCTCGACCAGTTTAGTAAGGAAACAAGGCAGCTCATTTTTTGATCACAAAACCGGCTGAAATCTTCGCTATAGTACTTGGTTCCCTTCTGCAACACCTCGTTCCAGCTCAGATTCCGGAGCGCAACAAATGACGAGAAGTTCTCTCGGCACTCTTGCCAGGGATCTAGAAACTTTGGAGAGCCATTCTTATGGAATGCACAGTTCTCAAAGTCCTGATATAAAGATTGGTTTATGAGGGCTTCTAAATGATAGATTACTCCTTTTGAGTACTTGCTACTTAATGTCATCTGATGTGGTTGGAGAAGCAAATTTAGTTTCTCTGACAGATCGTCGCTGGTTTCTTCTGTCTGCTGGATGATCATCTTGCAAAACTGCTTGATGGAGAGCCTGGCTTCTGATACTATCTGCAAGAAACCCTCCACCATTACCTCTTGGCTGACCGGCATCGAGTTGTCTTTGTTGCCACCGATGGACTTCATTCTTTTTGACAGATTAGACCTCTCCAGACTCTGGGAACTCTTTGTATGTGTAGCCTGCTTTAAGGCCGTTTTCAGCTCTTCACAATATGCTTCCAGACTGACTAGCTTCTGTTGCAGCTCTCCCAACGACAACCTCACCTCTGAAACTTTCGCCAGGGCAGCATCCCTGTTCTCATTGGCCTCGAGGAGCTCCTTCTTCAGTGACTCGAGCGAGAGAACCCCCCATTCCTTAAGAAGTTGGGACATGTCCTCCGATTCCATCGTCTTTGGTGACATTTCTGGCTTGGGCTTCTTTTTTGATTTTGGAAATAACCATGAAAGGACTGGCCCTCTGTGTTTTGTACGCATCTTTACAGATTGATCCGGATTGTATGGTGCCACTGTGCTTTTAACATTCTTGAGATTCTTCTGGTCACCATCCACTTCCATGTTAACAGTTTCCCGCTTGCGTGCCTCATTTGTAATGCCCGTTCTACATTCTCCTGAGCCTGTTCTTCTACTTGAGGACTTGAGGATATCGGATCCTAGAGTGGCTTGCGACATGGGCATGCGGTTAGTGCATGAGGTTCTGTTGGATAAGTGCTCGATTACAGATGAAATGTTTGGTTCACTGTTTGACGTGGAAAGTTTATTCACACTTTTGCTATCAAAGACAACTGTTTCAGTATCTGTTCCTTCTCCATCCAGACCAATTGCACTCCAAGTTTGTGACAAGCTTCTGTTCTCTGCACGAAGATAGTGGTATCCAGGCAACGGTTCCTCTTCATAACTCTGTTGAAATTCTCAAAAAAAAAAAAAAGTTGACTTTACAAACCAAAGTATGAAACTGACTAAATAAAATATCATTTAACAAAATTCTACATGCATGGTTCCAGTGACAATACCAAATTTATCTAACAATTAGTATATACCCAATAACTAGGCAACATGTGCTGAAAATAGATCAGAAAGTTACTGGAAGTAAATGTTTCACAATTTTACTCTAGCAGAAAATCCCATAAATAAGAAAAAAAGAAACTTAACTAATATCTTTTCTACACCTTGGCATCCATTCTATTCTAGTATATATTTACAACAGAGGATCAAGATAAAAGATAATGAATACCAGCATTTCCAGTGTTTGGGTGGATACTGGGGGAAGCTTAGACGTCATGTTGCTTGATTTAGTCAATCCAACTCAAAAGGCAACCTTATCAAGTAGGCAGTAAAATGGATGGACAAGAGAGTTAAATAGGTTGAGATGGACGAGTGCATGTATGTGGTCATCACAGAATTTAATAGGCAGAGGTCCTCAAGATTCACATTCATGTCACAATAAACTTTACCTTCTACAGCAGTTCAAATTAGTGGATGTGAGCGACTGGTAGAATACTCTTAGTTCTGAACTTTCAAGTACCCAAGAAATTTGTATGACAAAAGGAACAGCCAAGTTGGCAATGCATTGAATTACTTAGTTTCTCTTGGGGGTGGAAGAGGAGACAGTATTAGTTTACTATAACACCAAAGACAAATAATCAGAGTTTAATAAACAATATTTTCAAATGTTCAAGTTAAGTCAAATGGTCATATATTTTGATGATCTAGGAATCAAAGAGCTACGATGCTTAAGAGAAATTCCGATGCTCTCAAAGATCTTTCTAAAGTGTTTAAAAGAAGAGAAACTGGGTAGAGTAGCCCAACTTTCATGAATGTATTTTGGGAAACAGATGATGTTCAGTAACTTGGAGCTGAGAAGGTTAGTAAAGTTCATTTTTGTCTTAAAGGTTCATAGGCACTGAAATATGCCAATTTCCGAGGAGACCAGGGGAAAAGGATGAAAATTGAGAGTGAAAATGCATAAAAGGCTAATAAAACCACCAATGAAATTCTGGACATTAAAATTTTGAGTTATCCTATTCAAACAAGGGATTCAGTTTGATTACTTCAAAAGAGTGAAAATAGTAGTGGTAATTCTTCTCACACTTCCGAAAAATTTGTGAAGAGCATATAGAACCATGGAAAGTCAACCACATATGTCCTTCCTCTTGGGTCGACATGGGTCTTTTAATTGCTCATTTTGGCACATGAATGAGAAACATTAAAGAGAGGGAGGTTCAATCTAGGAGAATAGTTGGCCAGCTACCTTTTGGTTTTTCAATTACAGTTCTCCTTTTAGTAGATGAGACATAATCATATTGCCAGCTTGTTGAGCCATGCAGACCACATGGTCACCTTTCTTCACTCTTGCTTTACTTTTGTTGCAGTGAACTTTTTTCCGCAGACGGAAAGTGATGAAGGCTGATGGACTTGAACCGAAGACTTTACAATGATCTGACAATCAGCTAAACTAGTCAACACCTTATCAAAATTCATAGAACAAGGTTTCAAATCTAAACTTGAGATAACCGAGACGGATTACCATGATGTTTTACATATAACATTTGTCTGTGAGGCTTCAAACTTAGATTAAACTTAAATGAGTCAGATACACTATCACAACACCTAAGTGAGTCGGATGCACCATCACTACATCATTATTTTAGGTGTTAGAAATCAAATCTATCAGGATGAGGTTTTGAACCCTTAGCCTAAGGTAACTTAATTTTTCGGTGAAGGCTTAGGTTTCAAACTCTCAACCTAATGTAAGCTAATTTTGCTTCCAACTTCGCGGCCATACACCAAAAGCTTCTAAAATTTGTCTAGCCAACGCTGAAGGCACTATGGCACTCTTAAGATGCTTCAGTTATACATCATCACATAAAAAAGGCTCCAAATAAAGAAATCAAGATATCCTATCACCTATAACTCGCAAAATTCGGACAGAAAGACAAGATAATGATCGTAAAAACTGATCAAACCGGATTGGGACAACACTAAAAAACATACTGAAACCCTCGAATCTAGCAGAACACTAAGTGCTTGAAATCCCAAGAGTGAGCAAAACACTCCATGAGATCAAGAAAACTTAGCTAGAAGGATCAGTAGCAGCTCAACATCATATATCCCCTTCAACAAAGAAAGACATCAGCAAGAATCTGTCCGAGAGATGCCATGATGTGCCCCCAGTCGATCAGACAGAAGAAAGGATACTAAAGGAGAGGTATTATATGAAGATCCCCACCAAGATGCCACCTTTCGCATTGGAGAGCAATAGACTCGACAGAAAATCCAACACTTCACAAGGAAGGGGCGCAAAAGCTGAGTCAAAAGAGCAGCAAGAACTCACCGGCGTGAAGACAGGATAATCTTCAGGTACCGCGAGATGATTGGCGCCGCGGGAAAAGGAAGGGGAAGCGCCGGCGGGCAACCTCACCACCGCGGGACTGCCGCCGGTACTCCCGTGGAGCAGCGCCGCGTGGAGCGCCCTCAGCTCTGCCGCCTTCACAATGGCCGCCTGGATGTCCTGCCTGTGGATCCCATCGGCACCACCACCACCACTAGACGATTCCATGGAGCTCAAGATCTCTCAGGGCATGGGTAGGGTGGAGCTCAAAAGAAGCAAGGGTTGAAGCTAGTAACAGAAGCCGCGGTGAGGTGATCATGTCCAAAGACAATTCCTTGGGAGGAAGGGAAGAACAAGACAGAGGGGGGAAAAGGCAAATCCAAGAGTAGGGTAAAAAAGCATACAAACATCCAAGAAATGGGTTGAGGCCGGCTTTATATAGGAGCAGTATGGAAGAAGAAAGGTGTCTCCTTGCTTTTCTTTAGTGCTCAGTGGAATGAACGACCACTGAGGACAGCATGCTCACTCGCCATAAAAAAGAGCTCTGATGAGATCTTACAGCCATTGACCTTTATTGTTCCCGAAGCCTTTTCCTTTCTTCCCTGACCCAGATTTTGAGGTTGAAGATGAACGGAACACAAACTTCATCGACCTTACAGTCACATCACATCAACTCCCTCAATGCAAGGTTTGGTGGTTTTGATGGCCAAGAAATTTTTGTTCTGATTTTTCAAGCTCACAGAAGTGACAAAGACCAGATTTAGATTTAGTTGACATGATCTTATGGACAACTACAGCTAAATTTAGACACTTTGGTCCATCATTAGAAGATGTGTCAGTCATTAACAACAATTCCTCCACAGTCCTTCTCTAACTTATTAGAAGGTACAGAGAAGAAGGAAAGATATTTGGTGTCTTCAAGACAAGAAGTGGCTGATAGATGTTCTCTTGTTAGTTAATCTAACTGTATGGGCGGTTGCATTAAGTACACACTTGGAGAAGAAAATGAAGACAGTGAGTATCAATGCATTTGGAGGAGATGATAGATTAGGACAAATAATGCAAGCAGTGGGCTACAACATCATTAGTAGATGCTCCATTCTTCTCTTAATCTTTCTTGGATTTGTATGAAGATTTGGGGCTTTAATTCTGTGTTGCATAGGGTAAAGATATCATTGTCAGCCAGCCAAGCTTGGTCCCTAAATTAAGATTTGCCCTCTGCATATTCTCCAGCTCAGTATAGTATGACAAATTAAGGCCAATTTTGTCACCTAATGCTCATAATTCACCCATCTGCTTTCTCTCTTCTCTCTCTTGCTTGTTTGAGGAAATGCACTCATCAGAGTTGTTGGTAAAATATGTGGGACATGTTTTCTTTTTGGTCTCCATAGAAGTAGCAGATACTTCCCAGCAAGAAAAGCCAAGATCCTAAAACTAGCTGCAAGAAAGAACAGAGTAGCTCTCCTTGGATGTACTATCGGTATTTTTTGCGTGAACCAACACATAGATGGCTGTGGTTGCAGGCACCACATCCGTGGAAGACAGGGTGGTAAAACATTGATGTGCTTATAGAAGAAAACAAGATCTTGAGGTGTGTCTTCTTTAAAGTCCTCGAATCTGAACATGTCATGTATCAACTCAGGAATCTAGAGAGGCTATCATCATAGCAGAAGCATACCTATCTATTCTCTAGATTTTGTTCGAAGAGAGTGGAGCAACATGGCTTATTGAACAAAGAGAGTAACTTTATATATGACATGATTATTTCATGTCATGATGGAAGAATCTTACTACCAAACCAAAGATTATGTGGTATTTAGGGTGTGTTGAAACGCCAAACACATCATTTGCTTCTTGTCAGAATGCCCTACGCATGCTTCAGAAGCAGCAGTCACGCTTGCAGCTGCAGGCCTCTCTCGAGAGCTGCAATGAATTATTTTGCTTCATGCTTTCTCTTGACATGAACAAAAAGAAAGACCCTATGCAAACACATCAGAGAAATTGTAGGCTGGTTAAGAAAGAGAAAAACAATGATTTGAGAAGCAGATTATATGGAATTAATTTTCTTTTCATGCTTACTAGTATTTGACATGTTCTCACTATCACAATCTCAAAGCTATCAGAGTGTTGTCTGAGCTACTTTTACCTCATGCTTCTGGTGCATGGTAGGGGCCATTGGCACAGAGAATTATTAAGACCACTGAAGGCACATCCCAAAGGCAAAAGGACAGAGAGGCTGAAGAAGAAGGGGAAGGAAGGAGAAATGGATCCAATAGCTCCCCAACAAAAGCTTTTGCACTGGTCCCCTTGTCACATTGCCCAGAGAGCACTTTTACTGTTCCAAGATTGGAATATCTATTAAAGGAGACTTGAGAAGTATAGTGAGCATTTATAATACTTACTTGGTGGTTTCTGTATTGCCCTGTTGAGATGAGATGTGAAGGGTGTGAAGAGCTGGAGAAGAGTGCAGTGGAGGAGTTTGATGCTTCCAACCCACTTCCATTTTTCTTGGTTGAGGTTTCTTGTGGCTCCAACCAATCAAAAAGGGCAGTGAGATGCCAACTTATGCAGAATCCAGAGTATCTAATTAGTTCCCTTCCATCTTTTGAAGATAACTAGCATCTGCTCTCCTCATGCTTCATCTTTGCATTTCCATGAATTAATGATGGATATACAAACATGAAGATTAGGTACCATCAGAACACATGCAAGTTTGGTTGAGAGTGCATTGACTTCTACTGAGACATCTGTATTCCACCTAGCCAGCCAACTAATCATCATTGTCTCCCCTACTTAGAATGTATTGCAAGCCAAAAGGGTTTTGGTAAAGATCAGTTTTCTAAGGCTTGTCATCTTGATAAAGTATAATATGATTCATAGGTCCTCCAGCATTCTCAACCTGCATTCTTATCAGGCATATCTTCATCCTTTCACTGAGTGGAAATTTATGGATCAGACAGCAGGTATAGACCATAAAAAATTCCTACAGTCAAATGTGTTCTCAGGCACTATTTTGATACTGAGGAACAGATGAAGTTCTGCTCTCCCCCATCCCCTGTTTCTTCAGAAACAAAGGTTCAAAGTCAAAAGCTCTTCTCTCCCACATTTTGGAGCAGAAGAGATGTTAGAGAGAAATGACAAGAGGTGTTGGTGACCATCCAAATGGACAGCTGTTCGTTTGGCGTGAGGTAGATGAGTTTGAGACTTCACTCACCAAACTCCACCCTGTTCTTGCTCTACACAGGTGATGAGGTTCCTTGTCAGTAGCCCTTGTTTGAGTCCTTGGAGCACTTCTCTGGTCACAACCCAATGGGGACCTTTCTAGCTCTGTATAAGCTCAGTTTATTACCAACAGCAGGATATCTAATCCCCTCCACAGCAGAAACAAATGGGCGTCTCACAAGGTGCCAAGCACTAGCCAAACAAGGTCAACATGTTGCAGAGAACCCCAGACATCTCCCCTCTAACAAGGTCATTCTTTTCTGATCTCCCTTTGCACTGAGGCACTGGTACCTTGTTCAGAGATCCATGCCAAATTGAAATCAAAAGCTTCCTCCCCTTACACCAAGAACAGAAGAAAGAGCATCATTTAAAAGATTGCAATGAATGCCTTGGAATTAAAATGAAGGAAAGCATTTCTAAATCATTATTTTCTTTTGAAGTTTTAGGAGTACTTGAACAGGAATGACTCTGATTCACATATGACATAGCTTAATCATAGAATTACTGGTAATTCATGTACTCCTGCATCATTTTGAGATGAACATGTACTGCTCAATTGCGTCAACAGCAGTGTCCTCTATGGCACTCATCTCCACATCCCAGTCCTGTTGCTCTTGTTCAATACCAACAAATAGAATGGGCTTTTGTTCAAGAAAGCAATATGGATTCATGTAGGCCCTTTGCTGTGCTCTCCCAGCTATAGTATTTGGTTCATTTCCAGGATACATAACCTGCAATCTTTTACTCTGATAGGATGATGCTTACAAAAACTATAATCATTCCAGCTGCAGCTATAAATTCAAGTGTTAGTGCCCCAAATGTTTGAACATTAATGCCAATTATTGGTTTGTACTCACAGCATTCTCGGAATTGTTATTTCAACATCAAATTACTGTTTTTTGGTGCTCAGAGAAGTCTGAGAATGCTGTTCCCAAACTGTCACATCTTTTTCATCTGTTCCTCACCTCATTTCTTTTCTTTCGTATGTCGGAGATCAGCTTTGCATCATCGGTTCACCAGTGAAGCATTATTTGTAGTTTGGAGTCATTATTGATTCTCCACCGTGGGGGCCTAAAAGTTCTCTGTAAAGAACTTAGCTCTCAGAATCTTAACTGTTTACAGATGTCTAACAAGTATGGAGAATCAATTCCAGTGAAAGCCAGCCACCAGTAAGAAAGAATAAAGACAGCAATCACTTTATCCATCTCACAAGGAAAGAGAAACCTCAAGCTCAGGACTGCCTACTCTACTGAGGTTATTGGGTTCCTCTTGAATTCATGTGATCAGATGCCTTCCGTCCTCGAACTTCCATTTCACCAGAGAACAACATATGACAAGTGTTTCTTCATCCTTTGAGTGGTCTTAGCCCTGCAAGACATCAACTTGAAACACCAATGAAGTGATGAATCAAACTAGCTAATGGGATGTTGGGCTCGGAACCACAGCAGGCAAGAAGAATGGCAGCTCAGTGTTGTGAGATCGAAGGGTGCCAAGGAAATCAGATGGCAGAACAGCCATTACACTATTTTATTCAAACATGCAGAATAAAGGTTAGAGGAAAGCATCTTTGTCTAAAGTCTCCAAGCTCCAAAAGCCTTTGAATTTATGCTTTCAGGGAATCCTTTGCTTTATTACTTGACATTTACCCTCGCTTGCTGTCCTTTTGGAACTGTTTCCAACAGTGCGCAGAAGAAATGATGCAGCTATTTAAGAACTCCTTTTTTAAGTCACTCTTCTAAGCATGGCAGCACAGCGAAGTCAGCAGGATGAGCTCTCCATAAACAAGCTCAGCAATCTAGTTAAGACAAACCACTAAACCACAATCATCATCATCATCATCCTATCTTTATTCCCTCCACTTCTCTCGACTTTTAATTGTAGCTCGATCACTTCCTTCTGTGACACTTAAGTGTCAGGTTCGCAAAACAGCTTCTCCATGAAACTTGTGGTCGTCTTCCTCCCTACATGAAGGCAGCTCGTTCCAGGCCGCAGTTAGCTTGGGAAGGCGAGAGTTCACGGGGTTGGCATCATCAAGCAAGGTGAGGAAATCCTTCAGAACCAAAGTCCCCTCCTGCTTCTCCACCTCTAGTGTCATTGCATGGACATCCACCAGTATTGAATCTGATTTTATTGTCATTAAGGAACCTACTATTAAGCCCTTGCAGATGAAGATAATTCCATAGACACTGCCCTAGAACCAGCTGCTGTTGACGTAGAGGTAGCCCAAGGACCGATTGAAGTCTCGCTCCACCCCGGAGACTCCGCCGAGAAGCAGAGCCGCGGTGGTGTCGATCATGGCGCAGCAGCAGGTCCAACCGAGCCGCGCAGAGGAGTACAAGCTCAAGGATACGAGTCCGCAGCTGGGCGAGCGGTGGCCGCATGCGAGGGGCGGCGGCTGGATGGGCCTGGTCTACGGCGGCGACAAGCTCACGAGCACATACGACCTCGTGGAACAGATGCACTACCTCTACGTGCGTGTCGTCAAGGCCAAGAACCTCCCCACCAATGCCGTCTCCGGCAGCTGCGACCCGTACGTGGAAGTGAAGCTGGGCAACTACCACGGCACAACCAAGCACTTCGACAAGAGGGTCAACCCCGAATGGAACCAGGTGTTCGCCTTCTCCAAGGAGCGGATCCAGTCGACGATCCTCGAGGTCTACGTCAAGGACAGAGAGATGGTGGCACGGGATGACTATGTGGGCAGGGTCGCCTTCGATCTCAATGAGGTGCCGACGAGACTGCCGCCGGACAGCCCGTTAGCCCCCCAGTGGTACCGGCTCGAGGACCACCGGGGGGAGAGCAAGGTGAGGGGGGAAGTCATGTTGGCAGTGTGGATCGGGACGCAGGCCGACGAGGCCTTCCCGGACGCATGGCACTCCGACGCGGCCTCCGTCCAGGGCGAGGGAGTGTTCAACATCCGGTCCAAGGTGTACGTCTCCCCCAAGCTCTGGTACCTCAGGGTAATCGTCATCGAAGCCCAGGACGTGCAGCCCAACGATAAGAGCCGCCTCCCGGAGGTGTTCGTCAAGGCTCAGGTCGGCAACCAGGTGCTGAAGACCAAAGTTTGCCCCACCAAGACTATGAATCCGATGTGGAACGAGGACCTTGTGTTCGTGGCGGCCGAGCCATTCGAGGAGCACCTGGTGCTGACCACCGAGGACCGCCTGAGCCAGACCAAGGACGAGTTGCTCGGGAGGATCGTCCTGCCACTGACGTTGTTCGAGAAGCGGCTGGACCACCGGCCGGTGCATTCGAGATGGTTCAACATGGAGAGGTTCGGCTTCGGAGTGCTCGAGGGTGAACTGAGAAAGGAACTCAAGTTCTCGAGCAGGATCCACCTCCGTGTCTGCCTCGAAGGAGCCTACCATGTGATGGATGAGTCCACCATGTACATCAGCGACAACCGTCCGACGGCGCGGCAGCTGTGGAAGCAACCCGTTGGAGTTCTGGAAGTGGGCATTCTCAGTGCGCAGGGACTGGCTCCGATGAAGAAGACGGACGGCAGAGGCACCACCGACGCCTACTGCGTCGCCAAGTACGGCCAGAAATGGGTGCGGACCAGAACGATCATCGACAGTTTCAGTCCGAAATGGAACGAGCAGTACACCTGGGAGGTGTATGATCCCTGCACCGTGATCACCCTCGGGGTGTTCGATAACGGCCATGTCGGAGGGAACGAGAAACCTGGAGGCGGCGGAGCGGCGAGAGACATGAGAATCGGCAAGGTGAGGATCCGGCTGTCGACATTGGAGATGGATCGGATCTACACGCACGCGTACCCCCTCGTCGTCCTGCAGCCGTCGGGGGTGAAGAAGATGGGGGAGCTGCACCTGGCGGTGCGTTTCACATGTTTGTCCCTGGCGAGCATGATCTACCTCTACGGGCACCCGCTGCTCCCCAAGATGCACTATATTCATCCTTTTACCATCAACCAAGTGGACAGCCTGCGGTACCAGGCAATGAGCATCGTGGCGTCGAGGCTGGGGCGGGCAGAGCCACCGCTGAGGAAGGAGGCGGTGGAGTACATGCTGGATGTCGACTCCCACATGTGGAGCATGAGGAGGAGCAAGGCCAACTTCTTCCGGATCACGTCGCTGCTCTCGGGGACCATCGGCATGTTCCGGTGGTTGGACGACGTGCGCCGCTGGAAGAACCCCATCACCACCTTGCTCGTCCACGTCTTGTTTCTGATCCTGATCTGCTACCCGGAGCTGATCCTGCCCACCATGTTCCTCTACATGTTCCTGATCGGGCTGTGGAGCTACAGGTTCCGACCGAGGCACCCGCCGCACATGGACACGAAGCTCTCGGCGGCGGAGGTTATACACCCCGATGAGCTCGACGAGGAGTTCGACACGTTTCCGACGACGAAATCGCACGACATAGTTCGGATGAGGTACGACAGGCTTCGGAGCGTGGCCGGCAGGATTCAGACGGTGGTGGGCGACCTGGCGATGCAGGGGGAGAGGTTGCAGTCGCTACTGAGCTGGAGGGATCCCAGGGCGACCAGCCTGTTCGTGGTGTTCTGCCTGGTTGCCGCCGTGATGCTCTACGTGACGCCGTTCCAGATGGTGGCGCTCTTGGTGGGCCTGTACATGCTGCGCCACCCCAGATTCAGGAGCAAGCTGCCGTCCGTCCCCAACAATTTCTTCAAGAGGCTTCCTTCGCGGATCGACAGCATGCTCTGAGGGAGAAGAAAACTGCTACTAGATTTTGCCAGTCCTCTCATATACACTGCTATCCATTCTTCCTTACGACTTATTTTATTAGTTCGTATAGATTCCGCGAGGAGCGTGGGCTTGCGGAGCTGTTGTAGTGATGTCTGGTTTTGTTTGCCGTGTGATGCACAATTCTATTTTGATTTCTTGCAAGAGTTCTTACGGAGTGCATGCAGTTGCCCTGTTCTGTGGAAGGTGCCTGCACAAATGAGGATATGGGTAAAAGAAATGATAAGGTAGAATATTAATGCATCAGTCTATGGAGATTCTAAAATAAATGAAGATTCTATGCAGTGTGATTGATGGATTGGAATAAAGCTAAACAAGGCATAGTTTACCGGAAAAGTAAATAGTGTCCATGGATGCTCAATGTGCTGTCATCAACTCAATGCTCAATGTGCTATCATCCAAGATTTGGCTGCTGGTCTTTCCAGAGAAGCTGCACAAGATAACATCTTCAATGTCGAGTTAACTATGGGAGGGATCGTAACATATCTGTGTTGTCAACCGAAAAGCAAATTGTAGCACATGAACAATGGAGTGAGTATATACACAACTGTAGCAAACCATGACTAATAGCCTCCTGCAGATAAACCTCCTCTGATGCAAAGAGTTTCTCTTGGGACTTGCTTATTCTCCTATCCAGTGGAATACTCAGTCATCAAACTTCTCAACATCAACTCCAGAAATCTGAATCTTGGTGGATGTTACAATGGTATAAACCTTATTTGAGCAATGTAGATGGACTGCATTGATCTCGAACGGCTCTCCAGCAGTAGCAGCAGGAGAAGATAGAATCTTGGTGGATGTTACAATGGTATAAACCTCCACTGATTCAAAGAGTTTCTCTTAGGACTTGCTTATTCTCCCATCCAGTGGAATACTCGGTCATCAAACTTCTCAACATCAACTCCAGAAATCTGAATCTTGGTGGATGTTACAATGATATAAACCTTATTTGAGCAATGTAGATGGACTGCATTGATCTGGAACGGCTCTCCAGCAGTAGCAGCAGGAGAAGATAGAATCTTGGTGGATGTTACACTGATATAAACCTCCTCTGATTCAAAGAGTTTCTCTTAGGACTTACTTATTCTCCTATCCAGTGGAATACTCATCATCAAACTTCTCAACATCAACTCCAGAAATCTGAATCTTGGTGGATGTTGCAATGATATAAACCTTATTTGAGCAATGTAGATGGACTGCATTGATCTCGAAAGGCTCTCCAGCAGTAGCAGCAGGAGAAGATAGAATCTTGGTGGATGTTACAATGGTATAAACCTCCACTGATTCAAAGAGTTTCTCTTAGGACTTGCTTATTCTCCTATCGAGTGGAATACTCATCATCAAACTTCTCAACATCAACTCCAGAAATCTGAATCTTGGTGGATGTTGCAATGATATAAACCTCCTCTGATTCAAAGAGTTTCTCTTAGGACTTGCTTATTCTCCTATCCAGTGGAATACTCATCATAAAACTTCTCAACATCAACTCCAAAAATCTGAATCTTGGTGGATGTTACAGTGATATAAACCTTATTCGAGCAACGTCAATGGACTGCATTGATCTCGAAGTGCTCTCCAGCAGTAGCAGCAGGAGAAGATAGAATGAAGCAGTACCAACAGACAACTTGGCAATTGAAGAAAAACACAACCTATAACCCAAGGAATATGACAAATGTACTTATCAAGAATCAACAAGTATGTCAGTAAAGAAACAAACAACATTGAACAAAATAAGAAAACTTTGATCTAACATCTAAAGTAGTAATTAGTGGTATCATTTCTATTTTATCCGAAGTCAGGAAAGAGAAAAAAACAATGTTTATAGAATCAAACAATCTGCGAAAAGAAAAATGCTTATGGAAATTCAACAATTCAACGAGATGTCAAGATTACTAGCTTTATCCATGAGTTCAAGGAGCCTAGTTATGCATTTATAACATTAGCACATCTGCAGTAAAGAATCAAATAAAAAGCTTGGACAAACAAAAGAAAAATAAAACAACAACTAGCAACAGGGAGTAGCAGATGTGAGAACTATATTGTCTCACACAATTTTCGAACCTAATATAATCATGAATCTAATAATTTCATATCTAATCTTTTGGCTCTAAAACTAACAGAAAATGAAGAATGTGCACTCAGTTTAGTAAAGGCTACAAATCCGAAACACTAATTAGCTTATGATATATCTGGGAAATTTATGGCTGTTGTTATCATACTGACTTTTCTTTCTGTAATTTTCATCCATGGTAACCCTATTCTAGGGCTCAAATAACTTGATACTCCAGCACAAAATACTTAATAATAATCGACTCATTATAGACTTATAAACCATCTCAAATCAGGAACTAAACTGGGATGTCACTTATCCAATGGGAAATGTAACTAAAATAACTTCAACACATATATGACCTAAAGATCAAGAACCAAAGTTCATAAAAGGAGTCCACAAGAAGTTGAATTTCTATGTCTTACATGCAACTTGACTAGGCTGCATTAGTTCCTAAGGCCTAAAATTTGAGTTGCAGCGTCATAAATGCAACTCAACTAGGTTGTACATTTTTCCAACCTGGACAGAATACCAATTGAATTCATATTGTATTACTACTTGACAAAAAGATGCGGACCAACTCACCATCAATCTCAGGAACTTTGAATTTGTATACCAAAACCTACTAAAACACTGTATCTTTGACAAGCTTAAGCAACAGAACACCTGCCCTCTATCAACCATTTCCAAGTATTAACTTCCCTGCAAACAGAAACCAATGAGATTAGAGCAGTAATTCGAAGCCAGTAAATCAATATCAAAATAATGCACTACGTTCTTTACTTGCAATCGATTAATTATAATGAAAACTACGGCCGTATCGGAGAGCAGCCATTCGATGAAGAGAGATCTGAACTAGCTCATACAAATCAAAGAAAAAACCTTTCATGATCGAAGCAACAAAAAAGTTACAGATGATACCTGCAGAGGCTATTGAAATGGCACTCTTTTGGAAGAAAAATCTTAAATGTGCAAACGCTCAGCGCTGCAAACAATCCCGACGGAAGCTGCTTCAAAAAGACGAACCTTTTCCCGAACCCCGAAACGAAAACCATCAACCCTTAGACCAAGACAGGGAAATCGCCGCAGAAATCAAAAGAGCATGGGGAGAAAGAAGGGTATTTGGACCTGAGCTTGGCGGGCTTGGGTTTGCGGCAGTTGGGAATGGCGTATTGACGTCGTCAGCTTGGTAGAACTCGAAGAGATTTACGGCTGGCTAGGGCGGTGCCGCCATGCTTGGCCTCGATCGACCAAACCCTGCGCTCGCGGTACATCTTGGACCGCAAGCACTCCCCGCCCCCATGGTCGAGTTACAATCTGAACCTAGAGAAGCACCCGATCCGAGGAACAAGGTCGGGTGGCCCTCGCCGCAATGCCCACCCTCGTCGTCGCCGGCGAGCAGTCGAAACCCTGGAAGCGACGATCGGGGCGGAGCAGGTGGGAAGGAAAGCACTGCGTGGAGATTGCAAAACCCTCGTATTAGTTGATGGGGATCAACTGGCCGTTGTTTCTTGTTAAGATTCGCATGGTGCCTGATCGATCTCTGGGCCAGGCCGAAGGATCCCATGGTCCTGCAGAAGTATTTATAATTTTTTATCTTATTCCACCTTATTATCAAATTAAATTATTTAATTTAGCATTTGGAAAAAGAAATGACAGTGGATGAAAGGAAAATGTCTGCAATATTGGCTAAATATTTGTAGAGAACGTGAATCCTAAACCATGTTTCCTTAAACAGCGTGTTTATGCATGGAGTCATTGTTTGTGTATACATCTCGAGATGAGTTCCGGATAAATCACATCATCCCTCAACTCTTTCAGTGCTAAGAGACGGTAGTCGTACACAAATAAGTAATACACATTTGAGGCCACTCTCGTCCTCATCTGCATGCATGCAATGCCTGGTTGCGTTCGATCACTGAAGTCTCGGTCGAGAGAGCCAAAGGGAGCTCAGTGAACGGAGCCGGTGAAAGTACTCGGCAATGGCTAACAGGCATCGCGCCATCTGCCGCGTCGTCAAGATCTGGTAAAGCCGGTGAAGTGCTTGCTGCCTCAGATGATCTGCCTGCAAGCATTCATCGCATTGTAGTTAGGCACCGTATCCTACCTTATGTTTTTAGCTCACAAGGTATCTATGTCCTTCGCATGTAGGTTTCCTAGGCGAACTTGCTGCACCCCAAGTCGAAACACAAAACAAGATGTTATATGGATCGTAAGCTTACTTCTCGGACGAAGCTTTCTAAGGTGGTGAGCTTGTTCATGGCGACGGTCATCTGCCCCATGTAGTTGGCCATGTTGGATGTGTAGCTCAGTTCGTCGGAGGCAATGGTGTCCGAGAGAGATTTGTTGAGGGCTTCGAGCCCTTGGCTCAGTGCTTCCTCGGTCTCCTGCGTCGACTGCTGCATTCCACACACTCCCAATATCTGCTGCTCTGTCAATGGCTCGATGTGTCTCAAAAGCATCTAAACAAGCATAATGCGTATCAGCACAAGTAGAACTATGATGATGCTTTAAGAAGTTTGAACCTTTCCATGTGAGCTGCTTAGTTATCCTAAACATCATATTTGAATGTTATTACTCAGCATATATACCTCAAGAACAATGTATATTGTCCGAGTTGAAATTTAGATGTGCATCAAAATACACACAAAAGCTTTTGGAAATTGATCCAAAGATAGTACTCAACCCTTCCACTAGAACACATCCTGTGAGCTCATGCCCTGCTGATCATAAGGCACCAAATCCATCATCTTCCTATGGCATACGAGAACTTTGTGTACATATATGTTAATAAGCCTAGCTCTTGGCCAATTACTTTCCAAGCGCAGTGGTTGATACATCCTTAAACAAATGGCTACTGCACAGCCTTTCTGGCTTGGAGAGATTATTATTCAAATGATAATATTCACCATTTGGTGATATCGATCCTCAAAGAAACTATGCTCATGTCAGAACTGCCTGTTTAAACCTTTATTATTTATACTTGCATGAGGTTTTTGTTAGGTCTATTTATCATGGCAACTGTATCGTTACCGGAGAATCAGAGTTTGCTGCCGAGCATTAAATTGTCCTGCAAATGCTATATGGTACTAATGTTGGTGTTTAATCCCAGGTGTACGGAGATGCATGCAAGAAAGAGATATGTTGAAGGTGTTGGATGAGCAGTGAAAGGGACCTTAATGAGCTCGGAGGGGCGGAAGCCACCCATCCACATGAAGCAGCGCTCGGCAGGGGTCATCCACATGCCGGAGATGAGGTGGAAGACGTCCGACTTGATGACCGCACCCTTGAGATGCATCATCTGATCATAATGCGCGAGGCAGATGTCCACCAACATCCGCAGCTCGGTCTCCGGCGACTGTTCTTGCACCGCTCTGCGGAGCTCGCACATGAGCCTGTGGTGCTCCTCCACCCACCTCGCGTACTCCATGTCGAACGTGGCCTCATCTAAATGTAACCCATATTTCGTCAGCAATAAGCTTCCAAACACCGACATGCTTCATTGGTGAACTGCACAGTACTCATGTCAGCTCACTGTAGAATGATGGTACCTGAGTTGAACCCACCGACACCTGTGTCCACAAGAGCTGCTCCACCACCAAATAATATACCCTTCAAGAAGCATGATAGTTTGATTGAGGGGAATCGTAAGATGAGTTAAATGAGTTCAAATATGTAAGATTAATGGGTACCTGTGCTCTTGCCTTTTGAAGCTCTTGTTCAAGCTGAGAAAGCTTAATCCTGCTGCTCTCTAATTGTTGTATATAAGCCTGTAGAGTGAGAAGAATTAAGCCGCAAATACATGAGTCAGGTTTTAGGTGGAATATTCTGTTCTTTCTGCTCATCATCTTCTATGTTCTTCATTATCTGACTGACCTTTTTCCTAAGCCTGCTTTTCCTGGCTGCTTCCCTGTTCTGAGCAAGCCTTCTCAATGTCTGCTCCCAAATAAATGAACCATATTGTTAGAGAGTTCTCCTCCTCCTACAAAACAAAGTACTTTAGAGGGAGAGCTTCACACTAGCACACCTTAGGGTCCAGTGTCTTGAGCCTTCGATGATCTGAACCAGATATGCCCTTTCTGTTCCCTTCTTTCTGAAGCCGGAAGTAAATAACAAGTAAAAAAGCCTAAATAGAGAGTGAGTGAGAGAGAGAGAGAGAGAGAGAGAGAGAGAAGGTTCACCTTGAGGATGGCTGCTTTGGTATCCTCGCCATGCTCAGGCAAAGCTGGGAGATAACTCTCAGCGTTGCCCAAATCCATGGCTTGTTCCGACGGCTTAGAACCACCACTACTAGCTGGAGAAGCCAAGCTGATTCCACCCTATGAGTAGTAAATGTCATATGTACTGCCAGTAATATCAAAAGAAGATGAAGAGCAACAGAAGCTGAGTTCTCATTCCAGGTACCTTTGTCCTTGGATCTACATGCATGGGCCGAGAAGGGAAAATGTTCAACGTCTCTGCATACATGAAGTCTTGCAAGCATTAAATTCCCTCGAGGTGCACCTTAAATCATCCCAGCAGAACACTAAATGGAGAATAGTTCCTCTTAGGGAATCAAGGGACCACCTTTTGCTTCCGCAGACATGATCATGGCAGAAACATGAAACTATTTCAGAGAGACAGACTCACAGGAGATTGTGTTTGTGTGTTGTGTATCTCTGCGTGTGTGTGTGTGTGTGTGTGTGATAGAGAGAGAGAGAGAGAGAGAGAGAGAGAGAGAGAGATAAACACAAACCGATTTCTACCCCTTACAGTACATATCACAAAGAAGAAGAAGAAACTCTAACAAATGAAAAGTAATCAGAAAACATACTCTCATATGCTTATTTTTCAGAATATTAGGTATTAGATTTATGGTCTTATCAGCCAAAATCTGGTCAAATACAAAGTACGAACAAAGTCTGTTGGCCATGATGTTCTCATGACCCAAAAAAGCTCTTCAGCAAGCAATCTCAATAGCTATCGGATTCCACTTCTTCATCCTAATACTTCCTGATCTGATATCCAGGAGAAGCAGCCGATGTCAAATCGAACTACGAAGAAGTGAAGGTTAACCAGAAGAGAGACTCACGTTTTTGTTCTTGAGCTGAGGTTGAGCGATCCTGCCCATCTAAGAACATGAATAGAGCCTGATCCAGCTCTCCCAAGTCATAAGATCCAGACTCCTTGTTTCTACTGTATCATATCAGTACAGAGTTTCTGGTAAGCAAAAGCAACTAATTCACAGCAGTATTATTTCTGAGATGAAAATTAAGCTAACTTAGTTGAGTTTTACTTGGAAGAACTCGAAAACTTAGATTTAGTTGAACTTTGGTTTATGACAATTCAGCTATGCATAAAGCGTACATCAGCTATAAGACGATCATGAAGAACTTTTAGATGTTTATACATCAAAACCTTAAATTTCTTGCCAAAATCAAGACTTTTGTGGCTTGAGATATTCCTACACCATTAAAGAACATGTTTTTTTTCATAGAAGTAAACGATTCTAAGCATAAATTTGGCTTTCTTTTACTTGATTCACATGAAATAGAATCCTAAAGTACGAAATTTCAGAGACCGAAATCATGCATTCCCTTTCCTCTTGATCACGTTTGGAAACAAACAACTCTTCTCTCATCATCAAAGCACACAAAACAGAAGAAAAGAAGAATTTTTGAGACACGCCAGGGGTTCAGCTCCGGCGAGATGAGTGTTACATGAAGCTCGCATGAATGGAGGAGGAAGAAGAAGGTGAAGGATGAATCATGGCAAAGGAGATCTGTTGCTGCTGCTGTTGCTGCCGCCCTAAGCTGGAGCTCCCGTTGCTTGCCATCAAAATCCGAGCTAGCCTCCCTTTTCAGGTCTCTTCTTCTCTCTCTATCTCCCCCCACCCCCACTTCGGCCAAAACAGCCCATTAATGGCGAAACCGACTTCGTTCTTTACTCGTTGGTGATCTCTCTGCACTCCAAATGGTACAGAAAAGCCAACTTTTCTTCCCCCCCCCTCTCTCTCTCTCTCTCTCTCTCTCTCTCTCTTTCTCTCTCTTCTCCTCGCAATCATAAAACTACTTACCGCGATTCCTACCACTGAAACACCAAGACTTCCATCGGGGCGGTAAATTGACCGCTCTAGCCCAACCGGAGAACGGCGACGTGAGACGGTTTTCGCGGTGACTCGATCCCGCTATTTCGCTGAAAATAACGGCTGTTATAATCTCATTAACGGAAGGGATCGTAACCGTTATAATCGTTGCAGTAATTTCAAGGCCGTGTAATCTTATTGTAACGGTCACCCTATGATGAGACTTACTTTTATGGTATAAAATTTCTTCCTATTATTATTAGTAAAAAAATTCTTTTATTCAATAATGACCATTATTTTATATTTTAGTCAACATCACATATTCCGACTTTATGCCACAACACCACCTAATACCAACCAACATTACCAAATACATGTGAATGATTATTGCGCAATTTTTTTTAGGAAAAAAAAGTGATAAAAACAGAGTTTGATCACAAGATTTTATTATTAATGGTTAAATCTTTATCGGGAAACTAACTAATATCTCTAAATGATATTTTCAACTCGCGACCCTTAGTAAATATGTCTAGTTAAATGTATATTTTAGATATAAATAAAAATATATCGAATATCATTTTGAATCTCAAAGTTAAAACTCGATAAGAAATATAAAATCAGGTAGTCACCCTTCGTTACGTCAATATCACATAAAAGTCAACACCCACCCTCTTGTCTACGTGCATACGAGTCTAAAAGATAACTTAAGTTAGTTATCGAATCATTTCTATTATGAAATATTCATAAAAATATTTTTCAAAGTTTAAACGCAAATTGAGTCGGTTACAAATTTTGAATTCTTAATTTTTGATAAATTAATAATATTTTAAAAGTAGGATTCAGCCAATGAGATTCCATACATTTAATCCTTGGTAAACCGACGTCGACCAACTCAGATGATGGAATGTGACGAGCACTGACCTCGTTGTCGGACTCCTGTCTTGCATGAATGAGTGTCACACACGTACGCTACACCTGACTCTGCAAATAGTGTCTGATATGTGATAACTTAACTGCGTTCGGCACTTACATTAAATGGTAACGTTGACATATTGTAACGTTGACATATCACAGTTGACAATTAGATTTGACACCAACGACAGTAAAAATAGTTTCCTAAATCCCCAAGATTCATTTATTATTACTACAGTGACGGTTGACAACTATCAAAGAGCTAACATAGAGGACAGTGTGGTCTATTTGTGTGTGAAAGAGGGTTGGGTTGACGATCGACACTCTCTCGGTCGTCTCTTGCTAGTCCCACGCTACATGAGACAGTATAGATCGACATCATACCATAAAAGTTTGAATAGGTTAACCCACATTGTAAGGGGTTGTATACGTTGGCCACCCACATGAATGTGTGGCAAGAGGTACAGGCAGCCCTTGCAACCGTAGTTTTCTCCTGTCGACTCTGCAGGTATAAAAATCGATCCCTGATTCCTGAAGAGAGGACGATCCTAAAAAAAATTCACACTAGATATAGAACCGATTTTTCATTAACTAATTTAAGCATCAGAGAGGTCGGGTCGAGAATTCCTTCCGATATCGACTTGTTGTGTAGGGTCCCGACGAAGATCAAATCTACTCTAGCTTCACCTTGGGATAACTTCAAAATCACCCTCGCCAGTCCTTGCTCAGTCTCAACCACTCCGTCTCTCCCTCGAGAGGACTCATATAGATGATTTCGTGCTTTCGGGATAAGATCGAGTCAGTACCGACTCTTGGTCCGTGACATCAAGTTGTTAACATATAGAATCAACTATCCAATATTGTTAGGTAAACAACACATTTTGACATGGCTTGCAAAATTGACCACGCAAATACAAAGATATATGTGTATAAATATTTTAGTAAGATGGCACAACATGTCAAGGATCTTATCAACCACTCCACATTATTGTTGTGTGTGGGTTTCGACTGACGGGTAACAAAAAGGGAGGAGGATGTCTGACAATTACAACACAAACATAATAAACTTCCATTAATTTATCTATCCGAGCCTGCGATCAACATCAAGGCAGTTCTACTGTGTTGATTATTTAGAGAAAGATATTAATGGAGTAGGAAAGGGAAGCTTTCTGCCCTTTGCGTGGCAAGAGATAAATGGATTAGGTACATCAATAACATATCTTTCAGCAATGTCCCATACAACATATTATTAGGTCATCTAAGTTTGTGAGGTAGAACTTGATGGGAGATAGATGGAGACCGCAGGCGAGCGCATCTCACCCACTCCCCTCGACGAGAAAGACGCTGACTTGAGAGCGATCGCGCGAATCAGAAAGCGTGCAGATGATGATGACACAGCTACAGAACTAGAACTGCTTTCTCTGTGCATACCATTCGTGTGTCCTTCGAAGTTGTCTCCTTGTAAATTTCTTTGATGCTGAACATTGTAATCACTAGTACATGTTGCAAGTTTAACGCGTCTGCTCCATGGCTTGGAATTCTAATTACTCGTTTATTCCGTATACTTGTTGTTTTTTTTATCTTGAAGAAGAAAACCAAGTTCCCAACAAGTTGGATTTCCGATGCAAAATTTATTTTGAGACAAGGAATATAATTTCATGTGCCGAAATGATATCGATGCTCAAACCGACGTAGATCTCATCCATGTCAACGTAAGAAAGGGAGGAAAAGTGAAGCTGAGACGGAGGAGAAACAAAATAAATGAAAGTCAAGTACTCCTAATCATTTTATGGGGAGTATATTATCGGTATCCGACGAAAGTTACCCTCTACCCATCTGTCCACGTGGACAATGGCCCAAGACAGATAATTATGAATTTTTCCTTCTACCCTTTTCGTTCACATGAAAAAGAGATAAGGAAAGACGGTTAGAGATGGTTCGAGACTATCTCCCTACAAAATATTTTATGAAATAATTTACCCTTTTATGATTAGGTATAAAAGTTTACCTTTAACACAAAGAAGGGGAGCAGGACCTTTCTTAACCACTCGCATTCATACTCATACACCTTAGGTTACTAATTTGGGTGTTGGAGAGATCGATTTAGGAAACATTTCTTGACCACAGTCTTCAGACATTAATGACTTCTTTCCTAATATTTTTGGTGCTACGAGGGCTCGATGTTGCAGGAACATCCACCCACCAACCCTCTCAACGAATACTCAAGTAAAGAGGCTTTGTCATTGACCCATAATACTTTTACTAAAGGGGGTAATAGTACCCTTTTATATGTATATGTGGATGCATCCATCTCGACGCAAACGCCGATGTGATACTAGCATTTGTTCAATGACTCATGTTTCTCACCCCTTGGGGCGACCTCTAGCCACCTGCTTGTCCTTGTCGAGGTGTTTTGAAATCTCATCTAGCAAGTGCAAATGCTAACATACATGATACAGGTCATCGCTCCACTTTTGTCCCAATTAGGCCAATAGGTGATGCTAACAGCTCAACCACCACCGACGTCGACACCCATCGAGTTTCCCCCACTCAAGGTGGTGTCAACATCCCAATAGCACCCAAGGCTCATTGAACCGTAGGTCTAAAGGGCACTTGGCTCCCCAACCGTGAAATTCAGTGGACCACACCATCACTCTATTCTACCTAAATCCGAGATCCAGTTGGCAGATTCGATAGATGATTCCTTGTAGATCCAACTACGATAGATGGATCGATGCTTGGAGGAGATGCGATGAGAGTTTCAACAATCCTAGGAAGAAGCGTTGGTCAACTCCACCTCGGGTCGATCGCCATTCACCTAGAAAATCCAAGAAGAACCAATTTCAGCAAACTTCCGCCTCCTGTCATTGGAGGCATTCGATGGTAGTGCCAACCCAATAGAGCATATTACAGCTTTTCAGACCTAAATGTCATTATATGTCACTTCTGATGCTTTGATGTACCGCACCTTTCTGATCATATTAAGAAGCCCAACACGAGAATGGTACACCTACTTGAAGTTGCTTTTCATCAATTCTTTTGCTTAGCTTGTGAAGGAGTTTGAATTTCACTTCCTCAAGAACGTGTACTCAAGATCATCAAAGACAATACTTCTTGGACTAAAGTAAGGGGAGAATGAAGCGCTTCCAGACTTTTTCGCTCGATTCACTAATGAAATCCGAGGTGTGAAAGATGCTAATCCATCATTCATAATTCAAGTCTTTATGATGAGATTCGCGCCCTTTTGTCTCTTCTGATCATTGGAAGAGAGGCCATCGGTGACGGTACCAGAAGTACTCTAGAGAGCCAATTATTACATTGCCATCGAGGCGATGATCTCGACTAAGCGCGAGGAGTCACGCAATAGACTGAAGTAGAAACAACCACAATCCGCCTTGACCCCGAGGTCATCGTGGCAAAGGAGGAACAAATAACCCGAGTCCCCAAGACTCGAGCTGACCACCCCTAAATATGTCTAGAATTGAAGTTTTTCTATAGATAAAATAGAATGAGCTCTTAAAAGACCCTCACTCAATAAAGACTCTATTTGAAGGTTCGAATACTATCGGTTCCACTAGGATTATGGCCACGACACAAAGGATTATCATGACTTGGAAGAACAAATTAAATAACTCATATGTTAGGGACACCTCGAGCGGTTCGTCCGAAAATTCTAAGAACCCTAATGCCGACCTCATTGGTCGGTAGAGAGACAAATTGACGTCATCATTAGTGAACCCACCTTGTATATATGTATATATATATGTATATATATATATACACATATATATACATACATTTATACATATATATACATGTACATATACATGTATATATGTATATATTTAAATATATATATATATATATATACATATATACATATATATATATATATATATATATATATATATACATATATACATATATATATATATATACATACATATATACATATATATATACATACATACATACATATATATATATATACATACATATATATGTATACATACATATATATATATATATATATGCATATACATATGCATATGCATATGCATATACATATACATATACATATACATATACATATGCATATGCATATACATATACATATACATATACAGGTGTAGGTATAACAAGTTGAGGAAAGAAAGTTTCATTACTTGAAAAGACTACATCAATTTGGTTGAGCCTCTACATCCAAAATGATACCTTGACATATTGAGATAAAGACGAGTCAGGCAGATAAGCCCGACGATGCAAGAAGGAGTGAGTATAGTAGGTAAACTCGATGACTTAGTAAAGACCAAAACCTTAAAAGGCAAGATATAAATCGCCTCCCCAGCTCGAGGCGTGTGAGTTGAAAAAACACGACCCACATAAGGAGAAATCCACTACGATGATGGCACAAGACAAAATATTCTCAAGACACGTGTTAGGAAAACTCGACCCATGTAAGAAGAAACCCACCATAGTAGGAGGCATAAGATAAAATGTGTCTGAGGCGTGTGTATTGGGAAAATCAGATCTGTGTAAGAAAAAAATCCGTCACAATGGGAGGTATAAAACAAAATGTGCCTCGGACACCTGTCGGGAAAACCTAACAAGCGTAAGAAGAAAACTACCACGGTTGGTGGCACAAAACAAAATATGTCCGATGTGCCTAAGTCGAGAAAATTTGACTTATATAAGAAGAAACCCGTCATGATAGAATGCACAAGATAAAATGTGTCCGAGGTACATGTGTCGAAAAAACTCGACATGCATAAGAAAAAACATGTCATAGCGAGAGGTATAAGATAAAATATACTCGAGACGCATATGTCGGGAAAATCAGACCCACATAAAAAGAAATTTATCATGCCGAGAGGCACAAGACAAAATGTACCTGAGATGCATGTCGGGAAAACCTGATCCGTGTAGAAAAAACTCACCACAGTAGGAGACACAAGACAAAATGTGCTCGAGGTGCATGTGTCAAAAAAATCCAACGCACGTAAGAAGAAACCTGTCACGGCGAGAAGTATAAGACAAAATGTACTTGAGGCATATAAGTCGGGAGAACCTAACCTTCGTAAGAAGAAACCCACCATGGTAGGAGGCACAAAACAAAATGTGCACGAGGCGTGTATTGAAAAAACTTGACCTGTGTAAGAAGAAACCCACCATAGCGGGAGGCATAAGACAAAATGTACCTGAGACATGTGAGTCAGAAAAACCTGACCCACGTAAGAATAAATCTACCATGACGGGAGGCACAAAACAAAATATGCACGAGATGCGTGTATCGAAAAAACCTGACCCATGTAAGAAGAAATTTGTCATGACGAAAGGCATAAGACAGAATATGCCCGAGACGTGTGAGTCCGAAAAACCCAATCGCCATGAGAGTAAAAATGTTACGAAGAAAGAATTTTGAAGCATGGAGGTCAAGTGTTGACCCATCCTTTACTCAAGGTGGGTAGGCCATTGCCCAATGCAGAACATTGGTCTCGAGGCTCACTGGTAAATTATTTAGGAAAAAAAAGGAAAGAAGAAGAAGGAAAGAAAAAGGACGCGGGCACCTTACGTAGAAACCAGCCCCCATTGCTCTAGGTGAGTCCCTCACGGATGAGAAAAGGAAGAACCTACCTCCACACCACCTATAGCTCATCTTGGCTCCTTTCACAGCCCACCTCAATGACAAGCATAAGAGGAGGGGTAGGTCATCTTGGCTCCTTGGCATAGGTCAACAATGGACCACTACCAATAACGATCCTCTCCTCGCCTACGACCATCGTCGCACTATGGAGGTTGAGGAGCCCGACACGCTCCTTTGCCCGAGGCATGAAAGTCGAGAAATTTGACATCTCGCCTGTGGTCATCGTCACACTATGGAGGTTGGGAGGCCTGATCCCTACCTTCACTCGAGGCATGAATGTCGAAAAGCCTGACCCCTATCTTCGCCCAAGGCATGGAGGTTGGGAAGGCCTGACCCCCACCTCTGCCCAAGGCATGGAGGTCGGGAAGCGTTACTCCTGCCTTTGCTTGAGGCATGGAGGTCAGGCCCAACCCCTATCTCCACCCAAGGCGTGGAGATCAGGATTGCCTCCGCCTGAGATGATGGGTCAAGAAGCTCGATCCTCATCTTTGTCCAAGGCATGGAGATGGGAATCGCCTCCACTAGAGATACTGGTGCCGGGGGGGGGGGGGTTGTGCAATCCCAAACGAACATGTCAAACAAACTAAATATATCACCAGATTAACAATGGATCAAAGAGGTATAAGTTTGATATATTAGATGAACTAGACATCGTTCTTCGAATCCCTCTTGTAAAAGCCTCGAAACATGCCTTTGGGGGGAGACAAATAATGGAGAATACACCGTTAGCTAATCATCAACCAACACGTAACCACCATGTGATGTTCAGGATAGAAGGGGAAGACAAAATAACACAAATGCTTATGTACCAAGATACATA
Organism: Musa acuminata AAA Group; assembly: GCF_036884655.1. Taxonomy (NCBI): domain Eukaryota; kingdom Viridiplantae; phylum Streptophyta; class Magnoliopsida; order Zingiberales; family Musaceae; genus Musa; species Musa acuminata. The sequence continues at coordinate 47,815,962 of NC_088346.1, read as the reverse complement.
AGCATGCTAAATTAAAATTTAGAAGGATAAACACAAAACTCACGGACAGGCACAAAAAGAGAAGCATTTGTAACCTTCAAGTGCTTCCGGTGTAGCATCAGATTAAATCCTCATTCTAAGAGTGGACAGACAATCATAACTCAAAAGAATCGTGATGTCTAGAACAATGAGAAAGAATGTCACATCAAGCATGTTACCAATTGTGTAGGCACCTACAATAAATCATTCTCCCTACGTGAACAAGAAAGTGAATAGACCAACCATTGTCAAGACGTTTAGGGACCTTATCTTGTGAGATAGACTGTCAGAGAGAAGAACATACATTAGCAATCTAGGCGAAGAAGACTAAAGGAAAATGTAATGACAAGAATTTTACTAAATTATGTTCCCAAATACTCCATAATGTCATCATCATGCAATATGTCACCAATATCAGGTATTGGGCTGCTGATCCCAATTAAATCTAATGGCAATCCAAAGGAACTGCCATCAAACCTATCCGGTTCAGTGTAAAATGATCCATCTACGAATAGATGCATGTCTCCAGTGATTGTATGTGAATTCACATTTGGTGTCGTCACATGGTCATAAGAATTATTCCCCACAGGAATTATGCTATCGTCAGACATTACCGAATGACCAGGAACAAACATAGGGTATTGCTGCTTATCCTGCAAGATACCAGAGCCCCCTGATGACTTATAAAATCCATAGTTGGACCCTGTGTTAATTGTGGTAGCAAATTCCAACTCACTATTCCCAACTTCTGGATACTGTAATGGTTGGTCATCAGTAAACATGTTCCCTGCAGCAACATTAATAGAAGGGATGCTTGCAAAGTTGCTAATGGCAGATTGTGGTTCAAGGTTTTGGTTTTGGAGATCTCTTCCTTGGTGCCTTGAATTCGGATTCATATGGGTCTCATGGCTGACACTTGGTGCGTGATGAACCAACAAAGACATGTCTGTGTCGTTCATATCTGGAATAGCGTTTCTCGTCTCCTTTGGTATGTGCTCATTCTGAGTTTTAGCTGTCTGCCTGTCAGCAGATGCAACACTTAAACGAGGTCTTTTTTGCTTCGGCTGTTCACTTGTTTGCTCCTTGCCTTGACAAAGTTGGTTGGAATTTACAGCTGGGCCTTCCTCCCTTGAAGTCACTGCACAAGGTAGCGTCTCAACCTGCAGATTTTTCGCATCATCTTTGCATGAAGTCGATCCACGAGCATCTTCAAGGCCATCAACATCATATTCGTCGCTACAACTGTTTGTGTCCTCTCGACGCTCCCTATGACCACTATCCTGAGTTACATCAGACATCCCATTATCACTGCTAAGTTGATTGACAATCATTTCTTCTCTATTCAAAACTCCCAACCAAATGGAACTCTCTTTGGCACTCATCTTATCCTGCAAGCACTTCGACTTTCGTACATGGGTTTTGATCTTTCCAATATTGGGAGACATGTGTTTTATCACACCTGTTAGTACCCCAACCTTCCACACCTTCTTCAGGTCATGTGGCTTCTTATATGGGGGGCCTTGACCCTTGGGTAAGCCCAAACCTATCCACCAGTCTTCCTTTCCAGAAGGCCACCAAGGCGGGGGAACACCCTTCTCCAGTGGGAATTTTCTTTGTGGGGGATCACAGTGTTGCATCAATGACGACAGAAGAGATCCCAGTGTAGCATCTTGGAGATCCGCAAGGCTACATTGATTTTTGCTTCCACTGTTCTGTGCTTTATCGGCAGCAAAATTCTCTGCCTCATATTTAGCGATGGCAGAAGGCCCATTCTTATCAAACTTCACTTTCTCCTTCCACCAAGCTCTTATATTGTCTGAAGCACCACTTACAGGCTTTCCCTTCTCAGGAATGATTCCATATACAAACCCACGGACATTACACACCTCCATCAGCTTCAACATGTACTTCAGAATCCCATCTTGTGCTCTGGACATCTTTTTTCTAAGAGCCTGTTCAGATGGTTGCTTTGGCTTAGACGTTTCCAAAGCTGCTTGCTGGGCGGCAAGCCTTTCACGTTCCTTGATTCGCTTAAGTTTAACTCTATCTTTCCACATTCTTCTCGTCAACTCCTCTGATTCAATTTCTTCATCACTGACATCATTTTCATTGAGATTGTCGCATTTGACACCATCCACCTCAAAATCTGATGCATCACCACCTAAGTCCTGATCTATTACTGCTAGATGAGTCATGGTTCAGGTAACCTCAGGCCAACAAACCTTTTATCCACTCCAGTCAAAGACCTTTCTTCTCCATGCCTTTATGAAGCGGATTCAGAACCTATCAAGGATGTATCCCACCAAAAGGAAGTAAGCATAATAGAGTTTTGCATAAGTATTCAAAAAACAGCAACTCAAATTTTACCCACCAAAGGGAAGTAAACAAAAGAGTTCCGAAGAATAATTTGACAAATTAGCAGACCAATTTTTCCATCTAAAATAGCTTCATCATCACAAGCCACATTCCAGTGTTAAAACCACCCCCCAACAAAAGCAAGCTACGATAACTCTGGATAATCGACAAAATAGGCCTACATGATCTAAAGTTGCATCGGAAATAAAAAGGAGTTCCGACTAGGGAAATTTCATTAAACGCAAAATCCTGATACTACTAAAACTTCCAATTCCATTTCAAAAGGTTTCCTCATTTCGAGTCACCAGAGGCAGCTTTTTTTTCAACACGCACCGCAGATCCCAATAAACCCTTCCATCCATAAGGCCATCTTCCAATAGATATCTTGAAAGAAGCAAATATATCCCCAAAATCCCCTCTTTCTCAATCACCACAAAGTCCCATGTAATCTCAGATTCAATCGGGCTTACCGATTCAATCAACCACAATATCCATTTATTCCTTACAATAACCTAGGGATTCCTCTTCCTTCGCAAACAAAACAATCAAAAGGCGTTATCTTTTAGAAAAACCAGGCTGTCTAATTACGATTCGACGATCGATATTACTTGCAAAAGCCACTAGACAATCAGATTACTTATAAACCCCCAAAATCCAATACATATGGGCAAAGAAACGAGCAAATTGATTTCCGAGAAGGGTCGAGCGATTACCGGATCGAAGGTGGAGAAGGAGGTGTGTTAGGGATTTCTACAGGAGGCAGGAGTCCCCGGTCGTCGGCTCCCAATTCCAACTTCTACCACTTCTTCTTCTTCCGCTATTGGGGAGGCGATGGTTAAGAGGAGGGGGAAGAAGGCGACGCCGATAGCGAGGTTGGTGTTGCCGGGCGAGGGCGACGACGACGAAGAGGAGGGGATCGCGTTACTTTAACCGGCCGCCGCACGGAGTTGGGTTCCATTTTAATTGCCGGCCCACCAAGTTCAGTGGACCTTATTCGAGATACATCCCCCCTTAAGCCGACACTTTTCTACCACCGTGCTGTTTTCCCGATCCCCGCACGCCTTGACTTGTGGAGCCCACTGTATTAGTCACCTCTTCCTGCAGTGAAAAGACTGGTAAGAAGTCGTGTAGGTAAATGGGTCCCAAACTACTTTTTATCCGAACATTCTTTTCCCGACGTGGAGAGATCGTCGTTCCAAGTATTCTGGTTCTTAAAGTGTAGGACCCACAATTGGAGCCCTTCCTTTCCACAACTCACAAGTCAGGTAGAGAAAGGGTTAGAACCAGTATTTTTTATTTAAACTCTCTCTCTCTCTCTCTTTTAATTTCTGATTTACTGGTCCAATGAACCCACTTGGATTTTTTTTTCTTTTTCTTCTTTGTTTTTGTTTTTGGATCCATTTTCTGTCCCTTTTTTTTTTCTTTTCCTCCCATGCATGTGAGGAGATTGAACTCAGCACCACAAAGACCACAAATTGGGTGGCTCTAAAGACTCAGTTGACTTGCATTTTGATCATAATATTTGTAGGGTTATGTAATGGGGGATGATTGGATGTGCTCCATTGATAGAAAGCTCTTCTTTGCCCATTAAAGAACAGCAAATTGGCCCTTCAAGGCTTCAAGAATAGCTTATCAATTTGATTTCATTCATGGGATTAGAGTTGATGTGTAAAATCAAATGCCTTGTTATGCTTGCATTCTGTGAGCAGACAAAATAATCAGCCTGTTCAAAGACAGCTGCTGCTTCTTCTTCAATGTGAATTTGAATTCTGTAAATTGATGGTGTAGCTTCCTAAGTTCAGCACTACTTTTTCTGTGTTGAACAAAAGAGAGTCAGAGCTGCTTTGGCTTTACTTTTCTCCTCCTCTAACTTTTATGAAGGTAGCAAGTGGACTGTGTTCTCTCCACTGAGAGATTCTTCATCAAAGCTGAGTAGATGCTACACTTTGTAAGTTGTAAGTATTTACTGCTTCTTAGTTCCCAAGTTTTTAGATGAAGATTTAGCTTTGATCATAATCAAACATTACCATTATCCACTATTGATTAGCTACTAGTGCATGTCTAACAATTTATTTGAAGGATTAAACCTACCTACTAGAGTAAAAATCTGAGATATCACTGTATTCATGATCTCCTCACTATATGGAAATGGCAATTTCAGTTGTCTAGGGAATCTAAGTAAGCTTATGCACTGATTTCTGATGTGTGCATACATAATGATAAGATTAACCTAAGAAGTCATCTCTTTTGTTTCAGGACTGTGATAATTCAACTAAGGAATCTCTTGTATTATGAGACTGGTGTGACCCATTTTATTAATCTGTATCTTTGTGCATGCCCTCAATTATTTTCCTTTGTGACAAAAGCTTGTAGAATGGATCACATAAATGGTGAATCATATATAACTGTGCTACGTCTTCAAAATTTTTCCTTGTTTCAACTCTCTGGACTTATGTATGCTAAGAAATAGTCTCTATTTCTGAGGTTTAATTTTATAGATAAAAAAAGAAAAATTCCTTTGATTAACTGATACTAATATTTCATTCAAATTTGCATGGAATTGTATATTACTATGTTAAATGTATTGTAAAACAGATAAACTGCTTATTGTTTTATTGCATTGGTGAAGAGAAACACAGCAAGAAATTTTGAGATATTGAATGCCAAAAACATTGCCATCTTCCCACAAGAAGAAATGCAGTTGGAATTCAATGCTATTGATAAGAAGGAATCCAGTTCACAAACCTCCATTACCTATGAAAACCTTTTTGTCACACAAGAATAAGAATCTTAAAGTGGTCATGCAACTGGACATCAATAATTCTATTGACTTTCATGAAGCTGGGTACTAGTCTCATATGGCTAAGAAGTCAATGAGTTTGTCTATATACATTTTATTGGTGTAGAAATACCATACTGCTAGCTTAATCATTCTCCCTGATAGGAGGAACAATTGGCATGAGTAGTTCCAGGAGACATAGGGACCAGAAAGCACATTGATAATGTCTGGACATGGAAGATAACAACAAGGTGTACTGAACCATACAAGGAATGCATGGAGAACTTATGGAGACCTCACTCACAAGGAATTGTTGGTGGCCACAGCATGGCACAACCAGTGAACCACATCATGATGTTTTGTTAGATGTAGTTGTCAAATGAGAAGAAACAAATGATGATGATGATGATATTGCCAACATTGGATCACATGAAGGATGCATGATTTGGCCAATCATGAAAACTTGCTTCTCCTACTTGGAAGCATGATGATATTCCCAATACTATGTATCATGCTACATCATCTTAATTTTACTCAGAAGCATGATTTTACAAAGTTTGATCACTTCCCATACAACACACCATGGAAATAATTCCTGAGGTTTTGCTTCTTCAAACTTTTGAGTAACAATCTTAGTTGACATTTGCATGAACCCAAACTGATGATTTCCTTAACCAGAGGTTGATGCACACATAAGAACAATAGATTCTGATCTCATCAAGTGTCATGGACTGATTTACTGCTTCCTATACATATCCACACTTTTTCTCAGAAAAGACTTGTGATCTGATGACAACAGAAAGCAACAAAAAGGAAAGGAAACAAAACAAAAGAAATGAGTCACACTAAAGATTTACTGCAACAAAAAGAGCTCAGCAGAAGGCCTGCTCAATAATACAATTTCCCGGATGTCATGGCATGTAAACCCAAGTTGTGTATCTGAAGAAGCTTTACGCTTATAATAGATCATATTTGTAATATCAGCAACACATGCTAATAGGTAAAAGCCCTGTGGACTAGTTTATGTAGCAGAATCATAGGTTGCAGCAGATGGGTAATAGCCCACTGATGGAGATGATGTCCAAGAATAGTTATTTGCAGTCTTGTTGGGCAGAATCTTTTTATCTGTGGAATAGCATTAGTAGCATGCCCCAATTCGGAAGCCGTCAAGAGATGTCTGCACAACCATGTCTATTTTCTTCTCCACAGTACAAAAAATGGAAGCTTGTTTCGTTCAAAACCGTCAAATATTCAGTGAAATCTATCATGAACTACAAAGAAAAATAGCAGCACAGCTGTAACAAAGCATGAGCTAAATGACATCACAACATTACTAATGCTTCCTGGCAGCATAGGTTTCATATAGATGGACAAAAGATTTAAGATCCATAAAATTTTTTGAAACAGAATCACCATGCACAAAGTTTCGATTCATCACAGTCAATTGATCATAAGGTCTAGAGAGACCAATGCATGCCGGGAACCGAATGGTCACATGCCCTACCTGAGCCATGGTCAAGGCACTGCCCATTTTCATGCGGAGCAAAACCTACCTGATGAGAAAAATGAGCATCGCTAGCCTCAGTTTCTTCTGCTAATCCCATTTCATGTTGGATTTCATGTGGGATAGTCCTGCCTCCATGACTTCTTAGCCCCCACGAAGTGGTAGTGGAATTACCAGGGATGACTGAACGGGTTGATGGAGGGGGCACAACAAAAGTGCTGTTTGCTGGGTTTACTGAAAGGTTTCTGGCAGAGTTGCTGCTCCACGAATGAGTTGACAGAAGAGAGAGAGCACAGCTCGAGTCAGAGACCCCTGCAAGAACTTCACCAGGTGGAAGTTCCACAGGGGAGCAGAAGTTCCCTGCCAGAGGACCCTGATAACAGGGACGCGTACGTAAGAGAGCCGCATGGGTTGGAGCATCTAAGACCCCATGCCATTCATCGGTAACCACCCGATCACCAGCACGAGCAGTTGGCCAAACATCTCTTGCACTACTTGAGAACTTTGGGTGACTGAAGTCCACCAGAAAGCTTTTGAATCTACCAGGTTCTTCTGAGGACAAAGCATACAAATGGCAGTGTATCAGAAAGCTGCAAGGAGGGAAATGTAAATGCAGATACAGTAAGAAGCTTCTGACCATGAAAGGATGATGCAAACCGGCCATAGCATGATGCAAATGTCCCAGGAGGTGGCTTCCTGCGACGTTCATTGTGTCCAGCAAGTCGTCTACGACAACTGCGCTTTCCTTGGTCGAATTCAGGTAATAGATGAAACCTGTGATTGTGTAGCCATAGTAATAACAAGACAAACATTATCTATAAAGTTAAATATCCCAAAAAACAAAGTGCATGTTATGCTTTAAAAATATTTACCAATGATTTTAGGGTTATGCATATTATGCATATTATGTTAGCTTATGATCAAAGAATATAAATTTTTCATTTGGATGATAGATTTAGAAGAACTCTTGCAAGAGGGCCAAATAAATCCAAGCAAGCAAGCATCTTCTGTATGGTTGAGAAAAATTGCAGTTTAATTTACCAAACACCAAGCCTGTACAACCTACAGCTGACAACAAACAGTAGAAGTCTGGAAAACAGTGTCGATATTTCTCAGGATAGGCATGGGCTGCTTGGGGGAAGGAACCACCAAGTATTCGACCAAAAATAAATTACGCCAGAGCAGCTAATCATATTATTTACTAGAACAATTGAGAACTCGATGTATTTTCTTGCATAACACCGTCCCATTACATAAGTGGGATGGTCCCTACAATCACTGTAATCTGACAGCATACCGCTTAGTTATACTTAAACCCCTTCCACACCAATACTATAAAATTGATGGGCTAAAGCTTCAACTTTTCATCCAAAGAGAGCAGCAGAGGCATAAGAGGTGCCATTTACTTCTAATAGAGGCTGCTATACAAAAAGTGTAAATAAAATTTTCCTTTTAGAAAAACTTGTGAACACCGTCACAATAGAATGTGACAGAAATATAAACAGGAATTGACAAATGCAATGATCAGAGAGCAGAAATAGTAATTGGCCAAATGAATGAAAGGAAAAGAATCTATTTAGACATTGAACCATCATTTAAAGGGCTCAGACATCAATCAAGATATGAATTTTCCATTCTGGATACACCTATCGCACACATTTTATATCAACTCAACAGTTGCCCACTAGATATGAGATCTTCTGTAACAAGTGAAATTCTTTAATTAGCTTAAGAAGAAACCATATTGCTTCTTTCGATGGAGCATGTCCACAACCTAGATCTAAGCTTGTAACCTGACAACTCATGCACATAGTGACTAATTAAGATGAGAACAACATATAAAGATTGTCACAGTATCCTTATACAAAGATACACAGAGGAGACATCCAGATTGTTTCTTCGGAAGCAAACGCAAAATGTAATAGACAATCACTAAATGAACTTAACTTTCCAAAGTAGATGGATATCATAATTGGAAATCATGAAAAATGCATGCATTTGCACATTCATAACAACTTCGAACACATTCTTCAACTTGCAACCAGAAAAACAAAAGATACACTATGAGAGAAAAAAAAAGAAACATACAAAATAACCAATGTCCAAACGGCAGAGGATCAAACATATTAGTAAAAGCAGTACTGTTAAATCAAGCACACAGTAACCAGATGGGCGACCACAAAAATTACAATAATTAGGAGTGCGTGGAGGGGCATACTCTAATATAAATTATATTAAGAATGCCCAATAATTAATCTCAGCTACAATCAAGTTCAAGGCTAGCATGCAACCCCATATTTACTGTCTGATATATAGAAGTGGCAATTCCCATCCCAAACAAACAACTAATAAACAAATAGAGACAAAGTCTTTCAAGAAAAACATAGCCATGCAGTTTAACCAAAGGGAAAACTAAAGAGGACAAAAGAAATGCCCATATGAAGTGAAAATTAACATCCAGAAAACACGACAAAAAGGAAAGCAAAAACAACAATCCCCAAAGATGCCAAGATCAACCTGCATGAAACAATTTGCAGGGAAGAAAATGATATAAAAAGAAACTAGAGTCCATTATGGTTATCTTTTTTTTCTTAGGAAAAGGCCAGTATGAATGACAACAAGAACATGTAACCTCAAACCCAACACATGAAGGCAAACCAACCCTACATCAACATCCAAGGGCAGCAAAGCTTACATGAGTCCACTGACAAAATTAATATCAAAGATCGTCTTTTTCGTCAAGTCCTAACCCTAGAATCAGATTAAGAAGGGGCACATACGAGAAGTATCAATATTTTCACTGCGCCTACAGAAACACAACACCCGATTAGGGAAGCAAGACTGACCTGCTACACTGCTGACAGAACCTCTGCTCCAAGCCTGCAACAATCACCTTGGGTGCCTTCGAATGCATCCCACAAACTTTGTGCCTACAATAGTAAGCCTTAACCCCCGTCAGATCGGCATTGCACCCTTCCACCTGGCACCTAGGCGGTTGCTGCAGGCCCCCCTGCGCCACCCCCTTCCCCTTCTTCCCAGGCGGCGATGGCGCCGCGCCCTCCTTGATCGGAGCCAGAGGCGGCTTGGAGGAGCTTCCACTCCCACTCCCACCGCCGCCACCGCCATCCTCAAAGTAGATCTTTTGCCCAAACTTAAGCCCATGGAGAGTGTCGCCGGAGCCGGTCGAGGCCCCGGTGGTCTCGAGACACCTTTCATCCATCCGCAACGTTGCAGCTCTCTCTACAGCTTATCCATTGACTCAGAGACCTGAAAGCGGCCAGTTGGCTTCTTTGGAGAGAGTAAGAGAGACTGTGGGGGGCCTAAAAGGACGAGTTTTGTGTCATTCTGCTGCCCCACAAGCTGCCACTGCCATATTGACACTATTTGCTGCATCTTCTACAAATAAATAAATATATATATATAATAATCTTTATTAATTTATTTTTAATATTTTTAATAAAAATTATGTTTATATGAGATCATGATTTCCTCTCCTTAACAATTGTCTCACCTTCTTGCAGCTAAAGAGCAGCAAGAACAGGGAATCGGAAACCTGCATACTGTAATACCAAAACATGAGCAAGTATCATCCTTTCTTTGTACCTCTAGATGTCAAGTTATGGGCCAATCTACCGTGAAGGTATCCATCACTGCAATGAACTGATGTAGGAGGACGGATCAGGGGGTATGGGGACAGCCACCGTGCCATCAAGCATCTGAGCCACCTTGTGCATCGTCGGCCTCATCGACGGCTCCTCCTGGATGCACCAAAGCGCCACCTTCACGAACCTCTCCACCCTTCTCATGTCCAACGTCGCCTCCTCATCCCCTTCCACGAGCAAGTCCAGCCTCCCGTCTCTGAAGCGGTCGTTCGCCCAGAAGGTCAATATCGCCTCCTCCGCTTCTCCCAGCTCCAGATCCACGTTCCTCCTGCAGCATATGATCTCCAGCAACATGACGCCGAAGCTGTACACATCGACCTTGGCCGTGACGCCCGCGTTCTTGAACCACTCTGGTGCGACGTATCCTTTGGTCCCCCTGATGTCCGTCTTCGTTCGCGTCTGGTCCGTCTTCAGAAGCTTGGCCAAGCCGAAATCTGAGATCCTCGGCACCAAGTTGTCGTCCAGAAGCACGTTCTGGGGCTTGATGTCGCAGTGGATGATCTGGCTGATGCACTCCTCGTGCAAGTAGAGGAGGCCTCTTGCGATTCCAAGCGCGATCTGGACGCGTTGATCCCAGCTCGGCCTCACGTCCCCGGACAGTAATGCCATCAAGGAGCCGTTGCTCATGAACTCGTACACCAGAAGCCGATCCGTCCCTTGGCAGCAGAATCCCACCAGTCGCACCAGGTTCTTATGGTAGGTCTGCCCAATGGATATGACTTCGTTCATGAATTCCTTCTCTGTTTCCCTCGAGACCTTGTCGAGTTTCTTGACCGCCACACGAGTTCCGGCTTCGTCTTTCAAGAACCCCTTGTAGACGACGCCGGAAGCGCCACTACCCAGCACCTCTCTGAAGCTATTGGTGGCTTCTTCGAGCTCGGGGTAAGTGAAAGACCGCAGGCTCAACGTCGGCAAGCTCGAGGACGGTTGACGCTTATGCAACATCTTGTTGTGGACAAAGGACCAATAGGTGACGAGAAGTATCGAGATCATGAGCACACATAGGGAGACTCCAAGGAACAACGATCCCAGCAAAATCCAGGTCCTCTTGCCCTTCTCCTCCCCCGTCGAAGAGAAAGGTTGTGAAGTATTGTCTGTGGGAATTTTGAGGAACCCTCTTCTGTTGACATCGCTAGCCTTTCTCCCGTTGGACAGGGGAATCTTCTTCTTCCAGCAAGAACCACTACCGGCATCGAAGACGGCGAGTGCACAGAAACAATCTGTCAGGCATTCTTCTCTGCACTGGTCCTCCGAGATGGGCGAGTACTCCTCGTAATCGGATAGTGACCAATCCACGTCGACCAGCGTCCTGAATCCATACAGTGGTGCTGCCTCCGATTCGTCTGCATCGCAGCTCTGGGCAGGGAAGTCAGGCTTGCATCCTTTATACCTCCTGCTCGGATCCATGAAGGAATACTGAGGTGGGCACTCGCAGACGACGCTCGAGTTGTCGCTCGTCGTGCAGTAGCTATTGAATCCGCAAATACCGCTCCCCAATTTGAAGTTGGATGAACTGCAGATGTCAGTCGGCGTGAGACCCACCATAGTCCATCTATCCGACGGCCATGCACCATTTCCGGAGCCGTTCTTGGGGTGGATGTACTGTCTGAAGACTCCATCAAAATCCAGCGTTGCCCTCTGGTAGAAATCTTCTAACGATGACATCTCCACGGAAGTGATATTGATGTTGGTGTTGCTTTTTCTAGAAAGGTATACGCTGCCAGATTGGTTGAAGATGAGTCCCGTTCCATTACCGACGCTGTCGCTGCTCCAGTAAGGATCATACTGAAAGCTGGACGGGACGGCCACCGCATAAAGCACGAGATTGCCGTCGTTTTGCATGATGAGCTTGAACCTTCCCTCGGAATAATCCGTGTCTGTCAAACGGGACAGAAGCTTGGTATCCAGCTCCAGCGCTTGGGAAGGCAACATGGTGTCTGCGGGATCCTGAAAGCTCTGCCATCGGGGCGAGCCGTTGGCACCGGCAAGTATGAAGTTACCAGTGTCGAGCACGGCGGCATAGGCGGCGTTGCTGACGCCGGGGTCCCACAGCGAACTTCCAGTTCGGTCCTTGAGCAAGAGCTGCCCGTCGGTCGTCAGCTCCACACTGGACCCGGCGGTCACTGGTTTATAGGGGCGTGGGTACCAAGCTACGGTTTTGCTTTCGATCTTCTCGAACCAGACGGCGAGCAGGAAGCTGCTGCTATCTGTTTCGAGAGGACGGAAACCGAAAGCGAACTCGCCGGAGGGGGAGAGCCAGTATGTGTTTGGACCGGAGGTGGTGAGGGAGGACCCCAGGCTTATGTTGCTATAGCTTTTAGCACATGAGAGGCTAGAAAACGTAAGCAGAGCGAGTGCAGAAAGGTGCAGGAAGGAAGAGAAGGACGCCATCACCTATTGCTGGGACTCTCTTGCCAGTTCTCGATGCAGGATCTCGCCAGTGCTGCGGAGTACTTATGGAAGCCGTTGCCGGCCTGACGCCGAGAGATGCTTGGAACGATTTGACGACGTCTCTTTGTCTCGATGAGGATGCGACCAGTCAAACAAAGACTTCCAAAGCTTGTTTCTTCAGTTACCGTGGTCAAAGACTTCCATTCGCATACTACGACTAAGGAGGCAGCTTCTGACGCCGAAGCTTTTCCGGAAGCGGAATTCACGGATTTCATGATGATGGGATGACTTCAAGGTCTGCTGTTCTCCGGAAACAGGAAGAGACTTGATAAGGGTAAAAATGATAATCAGTCTCAGGACAATGTCGACTGTTCCGAATGATGTCACGCACCTCGGAATTGATCAGAACGTTGACCGAGGCACATTAATATCCTGTAAAAGTTAAATCCAACACGCTACGTCATCGCTACTGTCAGGAGTACCAGCCTGCCCCCTACAAGTGGGCAGCTCAGGAAGCAGAATGCTCTCCTATAAATACCCTCTCATTCATTAGAAGGAGGGAAGGGGGGGACACACTCCAAAACACTTCTTCTCTTGAAACCCCCTCCACATCTTCCTCTAACTTGATCGTCGGAGGGGTTAGGTCGAGCACCCCGACCCGACCTTTGTGCAGGTGCGAAGCCGAAGGTCCCCGTTGGTCCCGCAGGCCGAGACGACCACATCGTCCCGATCGGACACCGCCCCCGACCTCCTCAGCGGGCTCGAGGAGCGCCCCTAGGGAGATCCCCGCCTTCCGGACCCGAACCGAGCCGCGACGGCCCCGAGGCCACGACTTAAACAGATGCCCCCCGCATCATTTTGGCGCTAGAATGAGGGCCCGGAATGTCGGGTGACAGCTCGCCCGCGTCGAGCTCCTCGGCTCCTCGGCCCCATGCACGATCGGCAGCACCTCGGTTCCTCGGCCCCATGCGCGGCCGGCAACACCTCGGCCCCTCGGCCCCATGCGTGCGGCCGGCAGCACCTCGGCCCCATGCGTGCGGCCGGCAGCACCTCGGCCCCATGCGCGACCAGCCCGCTACCTCAGCCCCTCGGTCCCATGCGCGCGGCCAGCTCGCGTCAACCGCTCGGCTGACGGTGCAGCCCGCTGCCTCGGCTCCTCGGCCCCATGCGCGCGGTCGGCAGCACCTCGGCCCCATGCGTGGCCGGCAGCACCTCGGCACCTCGGCCCCATGTGCGACCAGCCCGCTGCCTCAGCTGCTCGGCTGAACGGCCCAGCCTACTGCCTCGGCCCCATGCGCGGCCAGCCCGCGTCAACAGCTCGGCTGACGGTGCAGCCCGCCTGCGTCATGCTCCTCGGCCGCACAATGCCCGAGACCACACCTGCGCGGTCTGTCCGCCTACGTCGTGCTCCTCGGCCGCACAATGCCCGAGACCACACCTGCGCGGTCTGTCCGCCTGCGTCGTGCTACTCAGCCGCATGACCATCGCGACCACACCTGCGCGGTCTGTCCGCCTGCGTCGTGCTACTCGGCCACATGGCCATCGTGACCACGCCTGCGTAGTCTGCCCGCCTGCATCGTGATCCTCGGCCGCATGACCATCGCGACCACACCTGCGCGGTCTGTCCGCCTGCGTCGTGCTACTCGGCCGCATGACCATCGCGACCACACCTGCGCGGTCTGTCCGCCTGCGTCGTGCTACTCGGCCACATGGCCATCGCGACCACGCCTACGCGGTCTGCTTGCCTGCATCGTGATCCTCGACCGCATAATGCCCGAGACCACACCTACGCGGCCAGCCCGCCTGCGTCGTGCTCCGTGGCCCCATGTTCCCGAGACACACCTGCGCGGCCAGCCCGCCTGCGTTATGCTCCCTGGCTCCATGTTCCCGATATACACCTGCGCGGCCAGCCCGCCTACGTTGTGCTCCCTGGCTCCATGCTCCCCGAGACCACACCTGCGCGGCTGGCCCGCCTACGTCGTGCTCCTCGGCTTTACGCCACCTGAGACCACGCCTGCGCGGCCAGCCTGCCTGAGTCGTGCTCCTCGGCTCTTCAGCTTCACGCCACCCGAGACCACGCCTACGCGGCCAGCCCGCCTGCGTCGTGCTCCTCGGCTCTTCGGCTTTACGCCACCCAGGACACACCTGCGCGGCTAGCCCGCCTGCGTCGTGCTCCTCGGCCCCTCGGCTCCATTCTCCCCGAAACTGCGTCCGCACGGCCAGCCCACCTGAAGACAGAAGCCATGCATCGGACTCCCCTTGCGTGACAACCGACGCATAGCTCCTTTCGGGGGGGGGGGGGGGGGAATATGATAAGGGTAAAAATGACAATCAGTCTCAGAACAATGTCAACTGCTCCAAATGACGTCACGCACCTCGGAATTGATCAGAACGCTGACCGAGGCACATTAATATCCTGCAAAAGTCAAGTCCAACACGCTACGCCATCGCTACTGTCAGGAGTACCAGCCTGCCCCTGTAAGTGGGCAGCTCAGGAAGCAGAATGCTCCCCTATAAATACCCTCTCATTCATTAGAAGGGGGGAAGGGGGGACACACTCCAAAACACTTCTTCTCTTGAAACCCCCTCCACATCTTCCTCTAACTTGATCGTCGGAGGGGTCGGGTCGAGCACCCCGACCCGACCTTTGTGCAGGTGCGAAGCCGAAGGTCCCCGTTGGTCCCGCAGGTCGAGACGACCACATCGTCCCGATCGGACACCGCCCCCGACCTCCTCAGCGGGCTCGAGGAGCGCCCCCAGGGAGATCCCCGCCTTCCGGACCCGAACCAAGCTGCGATGGCCCCGAGGCCACGGCTTAAACAGATGCCCCCCGCATCAAGACTGGCGAGAGAAGAAAGGAAGGTTCGTGGAAGGAGAGGGTGCCGTCATCTTTTTCGCAAGAGACTAACGACGACTTCAGCTTGGAAGTCTTGGTTAGTTTTGGATAGCTGGTCTGTACATCTGAGAAAAGCCATCAGAGAATAATACATGTTAACCATTCTATTTCATTTGGTCATTAATTAGTTATTAGATTTGCGAAGATAGATTACATTTTGTTAAGATACAACCCGGACCGTTGACCACCTGCACAATCCATGCCAAGTCGTTACAGTTGACTTTTCTCTAGATTTTCCATATTGACTGCTTCCTACGAGTGATGAATGCATAAACAACAACACATCGAAGCTTGCTTACAGCTTTGATGAGCTCCTATAGCTGCGTCCAACTGCTATCCCTGCAGGGATTGAGCAAATGTGGATATGAGATTGAGCATCTCAGACCCCTCCATCTGAAAATGGCCAACTCCTTGGATCAGGTGGCTGTCGACTCTGCCGGCTGCGGATTTAAGCTTGTTTTGCAATTGATCTCTGTTCCCCATGATGAAGAGCTTGGGTTTCTCCGACATGAGGATGGCTTCCTGATGCCTCCCAAAGAGGATGGAAGCCATCAAACCAAAAGGGTAACCGATACTGACATAGCCAACAACCTGGTCTATTTTATCGACAGCCGGCAATTGGAGCACCTGTTACAGGTAACAGAGGTCAATAAAAGCTTGTAATCTGCATAGCCCTACAGATACCAAAAGCCAACCAATTGGTATACAAGCATTCATATATAGTATACAGAATTGAGACCTAGACTGCTATTGTAATCATATCATGAAGATTAATACAGGAGATATGCAGATGCTGAAATCAAGGATGAACCTTGATAATGCTACACAAAGTGCCAAATTCTCTCTTTGGACCAGGTTGCTATTGTGCTTGTGAAAATTTTATGATTGGAAAGGTCAAGAACCACAGATCAGCAGACAAAATTTACTTGAGATACTGATAATAAAGCTGATGTGCTGCTATAATACCAATATGTTCAATTCAGTGCCATACAAGGAATTAGGGTCCATATGAACAACAGGAAACAATCAAAGTTTTTTTTTTTCTGCCAAAAAAAATCTTATTAAACAATAAAAAGCATACATGCAAACTCCAAGGAGACTGAATCTCAGAGTTTTCTTGAGCACAGAAGGTTATCGGTCAGCTCAATGCAATGAGACTACAGGATGATTGCATCTTTGTGGATTTGATATATACTTTGTAGTCTAACAAAGTCACTTAATGCATTACAAAGCTTACATCATTACCTGCGAGTCACATTTTACTTCATGTTCCATTTAATTGCTCACCTCTTATTACCCCTTCTCCTCTAACCTCAATATCCCTGAACTTTTTCCACCTGAAGAAATAACTCTGTGAATCCAGTTTTTCCTGGTAACCCAGCAAGCTTCACCATTACAGCCCATGCCACAGTGTTATTTATGACTGCTTGCCGATCACTAATGAACTCGCCCTGATTCATGCTATGGGCTGGATATGGAAAGTACATATAAATTTCCCCCTCTAATCTTAAGTAGCAAAACTGTCACCACTTTAAATCTATACAAATTAACTGCACGTTTATTCTTAGGTGAGATAAAAATATGAAAGATTCTACCGATGGGATATAAAGAGGAATTATTTTTATATACGAACCAATACTAGCAACGTAAAAATCATAATCAAATATGACATCAAGATTTACGTGAAAAATTCTTCCAACGTGAAGAGTAAAAACTATGGGGCAAACCAGAGATAATCCACTATAAGAATAATGAATACACAAATCTTATAGTCTTTTGCGCAATAATCTACTGTAAATCTGATCTAACATGAGATGAGAATACTGTAGAATAGTCTCTCTGTGTTGTCTTTGTCTTCGTCTTCTTTCCTTTCCTTCTCTTATTTTTTTGCCTTTTTCTCTTCCTTTTTGAATCAATTTATTACTGCAATTGGATGTCTCGTTGCTATAGTTTTTCTTCCCTATTTTCATAGCCACCACACCCCCCTTATTAGATCTAGGATTTGACTTGAAAGGGAGTAAGTTGTGGACTGTTAAAGTCTACTATGGGCTGAACTTGTGGACTGTCAACCCAACACCTACAAGTGACCATAGAAGGTAGAACATTTGCAGACAATCATTTGGCAACATTTTTCTTAGCAAAAGAAACCTAAACCTGTTGGTGCTCTCGAATCCATACATGATATTATTCAGAAAAATAAAAATGTAGATCAATTGACAAAAAACTTTCTTCACTTCAAATTTAGAATTTTTTTTATCCTTGAGAGCAATAAAGAACAACAAAATCAACCAAACTACTTGAGCTACAAGATTTAAATTGGGTGACTATCAGCCCAAAAATCTTACTTATCTTTGTGAGATTCATAACAACAAAAGAACAGACAAGTGTGAAACATTGCTTGCAATAAGAAACTATTTGGACAAGCATCAAATATAAATTGCTTATGGTACAAACTTTTGAAATAAAACGGCCTACAAATTTGCTTTCTAGTTTGGACAAATACTCTGATCTGCCCAATGTTTGTGATCAAGAATGGTTGACAATAGCAAGCAAGAGTTTGCAATTAGTTAGTTCACAAGGTCCCATCTAAATATAAGAATGAAACTAGATAACACAAAATTATCCAAAGAACAGTGCAAATGAAGAGATGTCTCTCACACCATCTACAGCTCTAATTGCATTAATTATCTTCAGGTAATTGGCACTGAGCCTTTTAAGAATCGTCAGACATCTTCAACCATTATAATTTAACCTAAAATATGGTTCCTTAAATAAAGATGTAAATTCTTTTAATTTAACTAAAAATATGACTCCTTATATCTCAATGATGGCAAAATATTCATGTAGTCGATCCCAAATAATTGAAACTTTATTGTTGTTGTTATTTATATCTTCGACAAGGCTTTGAATCCACCAGGAGAAGTCAGTCATGTTCGAAATTTGAAGAGGGGAATTACCTGCGGACGATCCAACCAAAATGATGCCGCGAAGGGCGAGGGTATTAGAGGCCCACTTGCAAACGGCGATGGCGCCCCGGATCTCGGCAGAGCCGAAGAGGGAAGCCCAGCCGGCGCACCTCATATCAAAGGTGACAACACGGAAGCCCCGTTCGGCGAGACCGGTAGCGATCCCCTTGAGGAGTCCCTGGGGGACGCCAAGGACGGTGTAGGGGTGGACGAGGACGACAACGAGGTCGCTCGCGAGGGGCTCCGCCGGCTTGAAGAGCCGCGCGTGGAGCTTGACGCCGTCACCGGTCTCCACCATCACCGACTCCATCCCTACCATCACCACCTCCGCCGCTAACAACGCTAGAAGCTGCGATCGGAGGAAGGAAGCCTTCGTAGACTCCTACTCACACAATGCGTATCATTGTTAGTAAGTGGTAATCATGCCACGTAGGTAGTGTCTTAAACTTCAATCGATTCTCTTATATATATATATATATTTATTTATTTATTTATATATATATGTATATATATATATATATGTATGTATATGTATATATATGTATATGTATATATATGTATATGTATATGTATATATATATGTATATGTATATATATATATATATATATATATATATATATATATGTATATGTATATATGTATATATGTATATATATATATATATATAATTAATTAAAAAATATCGTTATCGTCTTAGTCATTCTGACGAGATTCGGATCCGTATGTGTATGATTTTCTGAAATACCTTCAAGGTGAATGCCACTAGAATGAAGATTGAGGTCGGGCGAGATTTTCCAACTTGATCCCTATAACACCCAAGTTAGTAATATGAGATGTAAGAGTGTTAAAAGGTGCAGACACGAGTAGTCCCTCGAAGTCTCTCTTTTTTTTTGTGTTAAAAGGTGAACTTTTATACCTAGTTGTAAGACATGCAAAAAGCTTGTGATGGCCTTTCTGGTTATAAAGGGCTATAAGGAAATTTACAATTGCTTTTCTACTCGTAAAGGGCTTCAAGAAAGTGTTTGATTGCCTTTTTGGTCATAGAGGCTTGTAATTATCTTTTGAGTCATAAAGGTAGAAATGAAGTTTGTGATTATCTTTGGCAAGAAGAAAGCTTACGGTTGTTTGCCTTTAATCTTTATCCATATAGGCAAATGGGTGGAGGAGCAATCTTCATCTTCTCCTCTCTTTCTACGCACCACGTGGCTCGCCAACAATGTATCTCTTATCATTTAAGCAAATCCCCCCCCCCCCTCCTCGCGCGCGAAGGCATGCTTTAGGACTTTTGTGAGAGGGGTTCAAAATGTAATGTTTAGTTCATCTAACATAAGAGCGTTCGAGATTTTCTCTCGTAGGTCGAGTTTTTCGAACTCAAATGCCTTGAGCACATTTGGCTTTGTACTACCGTTGTGGGTTTCTTTTTGCGTGGGTGGGGTTTTCTAAACTCACGCGCCTCAAGCATATTTATCTTTGTGCCTTCGTGGATTTTTTTTCATGTCGATTGGGTTTTCCTGACTCATGCGCCTTAGGCAAAATATTTTGTCTTACGCCCCCGTCATGACAAATTTTTCTTCATATTTGTTGAGTTTTTTTTTACTCGCACCGTAAGCACATTTGGTTTTATACCTCTACCGTGATACATTTTCTTCAGCTAATTAATTTTTTTTTTACTTACAAACCTTGGACACATTTAAACTTCTAATCACACACACCATGTCTTATTATTAGGATACGGTAATCATGGTAGGTTGTTACTTTCTCATGATGACACTATATCAATCAATGTCACATCATACATATATATATATATATATATATATATATATATATATATATATATATATATATATTAACACCGCATTAAAAAAAATTAAATGTATAGTGTGGTCATCCACATATAAGGATATTTTCTTATATAAGAATAGTGTGGGCTCAATCTATTATAAAGACCCATAATATGTTAGTACGATGCTTTCTTTTGTTCCTATGCAACGTAAGAAGCATAAAAACACATACGTTAGAGCAAATTGAAAGATAATATTAGTAGTCGATAGGGAGGATGTCTCTATATCAGTAAGATTAATTTGATTTGATTTTGATATACATGTGTAAGGAATTCTTAGGTTGTGATCGAGGAGATTTCAAACATTTAAATTGATAAGAAGATCGAGTTCGGATGTGATGAAAAGAATAGAAAATAAGAATAATTATTAAAGAAGTTTTATTGAAGTACCTCATATAGTTGAAAAAATCTTATCTTCTATCATGCCTCAGCAAGATGGTGCTCCTGTCAAGGATACCTGACAGGATACCAATCTTGGATCGATGTAAAGAATGGTTTACGAGCAACAGGCTTCGCTACTACTGCGATTGCTGTTGCTGTGAGGGCACAAGCGTTCCTTTCATTCCCCTTAAGTCCGTCCTTCGTTCTCCTTAGGTCCGTCGACTGTTGGCAGATCATCGAAGATTATCACAGTGAGGAAGATGAGGATTGGTCGCAAAGCCTCTTAGGAATTTGGCTGCAGCGGCGTTGATCGCTGGCCGAAGGCAAGAGCGAAGCTTTGCTTTTCTTAGCGGCGTTGATCGCTGGCCGAAGGCAAAAGCGAAGCTTCGTTTTTCTCAGCGGTGTTGGTCGATAGCCGAAGACAAGAACAAATAACTAACATAATATAATTAACTATTCCTTACATCGAATAGTTAAAGAAATACAAAACAGATTTTTTCTTAATTTATCGATAGTTTACTCAAATAAAATATTATCCTCGAGTAGAATCTAGTGTCTTAAATTTCAAACAAACAAGAATCTCATCCAAAATCAGCATCCCCTTCCCATGTCGGAACTCCAAAGTCAACGGAGCTGAAAAGGGCAAGAAAACACACTTGCGTTGCCGACAACCAATTCGAGACCAAAGATGATATCTTCCCCCTTGTTTAGGTAAAAATAAATGTCCTAAGGCTTGGTTCTCCATGATGGACCACGTTTAATGCACACGGAAATCAATAGTACTACTGAAGTAACACAGATGAGAATGACATCGCCATGAAGAAGATGCATGAGATTGATTACTTGGACACTTGGGACCATTAAATTTAAGTTACAGCGGATTACAATGACCACTATCATTACAGCGGAAGCTTAGAGCATTTCGTTATCCTTTTTCTTTTGCTGTTCAGTCCCCCAAAATGAGAAAAATAAGAGGGGAAGTCCATATAATTTACACACAGCAGATCACCGGCCTCATCTCCGTCTTCGCTTCCTCGAAGTCGACGCCGGAGTCTTGGCAGGCGCCGCTGCCGCTGCCTCCGCATCCTCCCTCTTCCTCTTCGCCGGAGGCGGTGTGACATAAGCCGCCGCCCTCTTCGGCGGCCTCCCCACGCTCCTTTTCCCCGAACCGCCGCTAGCCTCTGCCACCTTCTTCCCCGAGTCGCCGCCCCCTCCAGTCGCCTGACGGGAGCTCTGGTCCTTCCGGGCGTCACCTTTGGCTTCTTTCTTCTGCTCCCTGCCGCCGCCTGCTCCAGACGAGCTCTTTAGCATTTCCATTAGCGTCCCGTTCGAACTCCGTTTCATACGGTTTAAGAAGCTGGTCGCGCTTTGCTTTTTCTTGTCTGGCTTCACCACCTCCTCGACGGCCGCCACGTTGTCCACGGGTTTGGATTTGAGGCTCGGAGTGGGAGCAAGGTTGGACCTTTTGGCTGCCGAACCTCCTTCCCCTTTGCCACCCCGGACTTTGCTGCTCCGCAACCCTCTCGTCGTCCCAGAAAGGACGGTCCTTTCCTTGGTAGTGAGGCTCTTCTCCTCGTTGTCCGACTCCTTTCTCGCAGGATCAGGCTTCTCCTCCTCCTCCTCCTCCTCCTCCTCCTTCTTCGCGGCCGCTACGGCTACCTTGTTCGATATGGAGCTACGCTTGCGGGAAACGATCGGCGGCGGCGAGGAGATCGTCTTGTCGGTCAACGCACCGGCGAGGTCTGGTTCGGGGTTGGGTTTCGGGGCGGCTGGTTTGGGCTGAGGAGGAGGCGGCGGCGTGGGTTCCTTCGGCGTCCGGAAGGTAGCGTCCAACTCCTTGGTCACGAGCCGGCGAAGATGGACGGCAGCGACGGACTCGAGGGAGTCTTTGGGGAAGAAGACGACGGCGTTGCTGCAGAGCAGCAGCAGATCCCGGAAGAACTCTGCGGTCGAATACGAGCGCCCCGATGCTCTGCGGTCCAGCTTGGCCCGGACCATTTCCAGGTCCACGTGTTGCCGCACGAGGCTGCGGTATCTCACGCTTACCTGGAGACAGGAAAACACAAAAGTCACATAATGCAATAAAAATAGGAAATAATAATACTTGAGTTGATGCTTACGTCAGATTCCGTGAATATATTAAGCATCAAAAGGACGCATTTACTGCTCGCAACGCACATCGAACCACTTAACATCTTAAATGTCGAAGCATTCACCATTTCAAAATCTAAAACATGAATTTGCCACGTCAGCCGTGACGCGACCACAGCGACCAGATCTGAGCAACATTAACTTGCCATTTAGCCGCAATATCTAACGCCTACCAATCTTCGTTTACCAAACTTGGAAGTTGACCAATAGTAAATCAATTATGTAGTTCATCGCGCAAAATAGTAGATCAATCCAAAGGTGACCAATATAAGAAAGTTGACTTGTGTAAATAGACAGTAATAGTTATTGACTTATAAAAAAATTGATAATATATGGTTAATATTGACGGATGGTTTTAACTACACATATCAATTTGAACGTCTCTAAATATTGTATATATATTTTAATCTATAATTTGTACAAATAGTATTATATTTTAATCTGCTTGTAAACGTTCGTACAGGCGGCTTGATTACTTACCCAAAGGACACGTACGAGGCGGCAAGGCAACGCGATGGACCGCTCCCACAGTCGGATCTAATAATCGATGGATTCCAATCGACCCGCCTTTTCTCCTCGCACTTTGTTCTCCATCACCAATCAAACGGTGGAAAAGCCCCGACAATAAACCTCGACTCGACGCTCGAGTTTTTACGATATTTCTCAATTTCTCACCGCCTATAATTTCCTAATCGCCCGCGCAAAGGTTGTGTCCAAATATAACTATTTAAGAATGATGAGGATGAGATATGAACGTTATACTCTTAAATAAACGCGAGAAATTGAAGAGATCACAAACCTGGTTCTCGAGCCGGCGCTCGAAGACGGACCCGTATTTGTCCGACCGGAAGATCTCGACGAGGTCAACCAACGGCTGTGATTCCGCGGCCGCCTCCTCGCCCCCGCCGCTACGGCCAATGAAGGCCGCCTTCCTCCGCCGCCGCGACAGGCTCGCCGAACTCTGCACGTCGCTGCTCTCCTTCTCCCCCACCTCCCCTTCCTCGCCCCGCTTCGACTCGGCGATGGACTCGCCCGAATCACCCATCGCCTGCTTCCGGGCCGCCGCGCCAACCGTGGGGCTCCCCGTGCTGCCGTTGTACGATCCCTCGGCCGCCTTCTCGTCGGCAACGGCGGAAGGATCAGTCGCGTTACTGCCGGGCGCAACCGACGCCGACGCCTTCCCCTGCTCTCGGCAGTCCTCTCCGGGTATCTGCTGCGGGTCGTTCGAGTGGGACTGATCGCATGAGGGTACGGAATCACCGCCAGAGGAGATCCGATTTCCGGCGAGGCTCTCCGGCGTGGATCCCAGCGGACCAGCCTCCTTCTTCGTCTCGTGATCCGGCTTCTCCTCGCCGGACTCCGCCTGCCGTAAACTCCGTTCGCGCTCCTCTTGCAGACTTTTTACCTTCAATTGTAAAGATCTAAAAAAATACATATTCAAAACAACTTAAGTAAATCCACGAACCAACACTTGGGACCGTCTGATATTTATCAGACGGCAACGCAAAAAAAAGGAAAGTGAAGGACGCTAAACAAATTACTCCGATCATAAATATGACCGAACCGACTGATTACCCGATGGACATATCGTAACGTTCGACCTCGCGGCGGAGTTCGGTGACGCGGAGCCTGCGGAGCTCCTCCAGCCACGGAACGTCTGCTTTCGAATCGGGATCGGCGTCACCTCCGTCGTCGTCTCCGCTGCCGTTAACGACGCCGACGCCGAAACGACGCTGGAGGTCGCGGTATCGCTGACGGCAGCCTTGTGGGGTGACGAGCTGGGAAACGGATGTACGGGACTGGATCTCCATGGCGACGGACTCCCAGCGCCGGGTGCCGTGGCGATTAACGGCGCAGGCGAGGAGGAGCTCCTCCCACGTTCCCCAGATCTCCTTCTCCTCCATATCACCGGATCTTGCCACCACCTACTCCTCCCCGGTCACCGTGCCGCTGTCATCGCCGCCACCACCGCCGCCGCCGTGAATCCTAGGGTTTCACCTCTCGCCGCTCCTCCTCTCCTCTCTCTCTCTCTCTCTCTCTCTCTCTCGCCCTCCCTCTATTTTAGTTCTTTCTTCTTTCTTTT
Source organism: Musa acuminata AAA Group (assembly GCF_036884655.1). Classification (NCBI taxonomy): domain Eukaryota; kingdom Viridiplantae; phylum Streptophyta; class Magnoliopsida; order Zingiberales; family Musaceae; genus Musa; species Musa acuminata. The sequence goes on along the minus strand of NC_088346.1, from coordinate 47,790,932 downwards.
ATTTACGCTTTCACCCCCCTTTCCTTCTTTTTATGCTTCTCTCTCCTGGGTGGATTATAATGGGATAGATCGATACGCAAACCTTTTATAGCGAGTGGTTTTCAGAACTCCCTTTTTTATTTGTGGAATGACGGAACTACCCCGCTACTTTGTCGGAATCCAACGTTCCGCGAATTAACACGTCGTGGTGCTGATTTGATTCGGTGATCTCGGAAGCTCGTGACCGTTCGATCCTCAGGGTCTTCTTGTCGAGCGTATATCGGGCTTTTTGGCTGATAAGCTGTTTCCGGTGGACCACGAAACATCCGCTCCCACCAATACTTGTCCAGCAACAATCCAACTAGTGTTTGGTGGACCCCAACTTGACCCTTCAGACGCCGTAGAGGTGTGACCTGCAGTAGGATTGTCATGTGAAAAATGACATCTCTCGAATGACTTGGCATTCAAGTAATTAAGTGAGCTAAATTTATAGTTTATATAAGCCATCATAATGATGCATAATTATCATAATGATGCATCATTAATTTCATATACTTATTTTGTTTCTTTTTAGCCATCTTATTGACATGTCTGCTTGCACGCATAGATTAGATTTGACATTATCGTGCTACATTGATACTGGGAATATCGATATACTGGATGGATCGAGTATAAATAGTCGAAATTAAGCGACATGGTATCATCGTTAAATGACTCGAAACTTATTTCGCTACAATATGGAAACATCAACCAAATGAAATTAACGCAGCTGCAACACCTACAGGTGCAAGCTCAAATCTAACATCTCATGGTTTGCCCGCCCCCTATTTTGTGCCTCAGACTTGGGCGCAGCTGATACGGGGTGAGACATGCCACCTAGGAGCTCCAGGGTCTGCAGCTGATGTGTTGGTTCTCCGCGAGCTTCGCCGTAGTGTCGTCGAAGCAGTAAATTGGTGTCAAAAGCTTCACCGGCGTACTGAGGGACGAGAGTTCTATGAATAATTCCCCTTCTTTTCTCGTCATTGTTTTCTCTACAAGACAAAGCATGGCATATCAGCTTGCCACCGCTAATCTCTGCTCTGTCAAATGCAGATGGCTGTGCGTTTCCATTGGGGACCGAGTTTAATTGGGGAAATGGATCCATGAACGAGGGATGCGCGCCATAACCGGCAGCAAACGGGTTCACGAAAGGCTGAGGATCGTAATGAAAGATCATGTTTCTCGTAGCGACTTCCGGCTGCAAAAGCAAGCTCGTACCCATGGGGTTTGGAGCTGTCGCTTCAGCAAATGTGTTCCTTTCCTTCCCCTCCACATTCATATTTGAAGGACGATGGTTGGTCACCGAGTTAGAGTAATATGAATAAGCAATGCCCTTGCCTTTAGGGTTCATGTCTCCTTCGTGGCTGATGCGTTTGCCATCAACATTCAAAGTTGGTGTCTCAATGGAAATGGCATCAGGTTGTGATAAGTACCTAGGAAGCTGAGGATCACCATGCATGTACCCACCGTTCTTAATGCCGCGCCGCAAGTTCTGTGCAGGCCTACCGTCACCGGAGGAAGGATAGGGGAACACTCGTGCGGGTGCAGCGGTTCTCTTGACCAATGTGGATGAGTGATTCCTCCTCGTTCCTTCTTTCTCCATCATGTTGTCAAGGCGCCGATGAGCAGCGAGGTGGCCACCTAACGCTCGCCCACTGCTAAAACTGGTGGGACACTTTGGGCAAGCATACAGATCCTCCAGTGAAGATCTCCGACGTGCTTCATCCATGGGGATGTCTTGAAGAGGCTTCATCGCAGGGGACAACACAGCCCAAGGAGAACGGAGAGAGAGAGAGAGATTGTCTTGAGAGGGTTTTAATGATTAATGGGTGTTTATAGAGGATGGACGGATGGTGGAATCCAGGTCAGATCGATTGTGTTCTACCCTTTTAAGTCACTGAATCTTGTGATCTTGGAAAATATTTGCTCCTAAAACGACTGCGTCATTGTGGACAATCAAAGTTCATGTACGTGAGCTACATAATCATGTACTTCCTTTTAATAGCACAACAACTGGATGAACTGCATTGGGGTAGCAGTGAGAGTAAATAATTATGTTCCAAAAACAGCATGAACAATTTCTTTTCTTCGATGGTTCACTGAGATGGGGAAGGCCATTACGACAAGGAATCTATGTAGGATTCAGTGCTCGGCTGAATTTGCAAACCTGGATATGCTTCTTGAAGGATGTACAATTCCAGAGAGCCTCTAAATGGAAACGAGCGTGGTGAGTAGGTGGTGTAGATTCATCAAGGGATGATGGTAGATCGTCACGGAGAATGAATGGACAGTGGGATATCCAAAGCAAAATAGCAAAGGTTTAAACCTGAATCCTGCCACCACCCAACTTGTTGGGTTGGGTGAATGTAGATTTCCATTTGACTTGTTCTTGTTCTACTTCGAAATGACACTTCTGTTGACTTTTCCATGGTCACATTTCTTTTTTTTCATTAAAATATTAACTTATAGAAAATAAAAGAAAATTCTCATTATCTACTGGAGGAGATCAAAACCTCCAACTCAAGAGGAAATATATTGCATTGAAATGTTATATCATTTCCCTCGAGCCGAAAGTCAGAAACATACATTATCATTCGAATGATTCTAAAAATAAAATAATTAACATAACCCTATCATTTCTCTGAAGAGAAAATGAAAGATAATGATTTTAAGGAATATCAAATAGCTTAACTATTTTATCATGATAATACTGTTCCAAATATATTATGATGGTTCAGGAGATTCTTAATTATTTTATTTTGTAATAATATCAAGATTTTTGACATCCAAATCATCTTTGTTTTTGCTACAAATCCTACTTAACCATGTGTAATCTATTTTTACTTTCCCCATCGAATATTTATGATTAATTGAGATATCTTATTAAGTATCGGCTCAAAAGTCTCAACAAGATTGCAATAAAAGTTGAAATTGTGCTAGATTAGATTTTTAATCAATTAACCCATTATTTTATAGATTTGAAGCCTAAAAACTCACTTAAAATATTTACATATTTTTTTAAATAAATTTTATTATTATTTTTAGGTTTGTTACACTAATTTTAAATAAAATTATATTGATTTTTGTCGTGTCTAAGCCCCAGATACTTTAAACTATAACTAGCATATCATTAGAAGCATAAATAATATTTATCTATTATCCTCACTTAGTGACATAATTTGTGATGTTTATACTTCATAAATATGATAAATGATATATTCATGTTTTTTGACTTTTAAGATTAAAGTATATGCTTTCCAAAAATATTATTCTCGATTTTTTTATGAAATGTTACTTGTGAATGTATAAGCATTAATGCCTACTTTTAAGCATAATGCAATAAGCCAAAGTATGCTAACGGATTTGAATATAAAATTAAGTTATGATAATAAATATATATAGTGATTAAAAGTGACAATTGAATTTTAATCGATCCTAAGTGAATTTTAAGGCTTGAATGAGTTTAACCATGATTAACATAAGAAAATTTGAGTTTTAAACATTATATATGTGGATGATTATAAGCTATTTAGGTATGAATGAAGTAATAAAAAATTAGATAGAAATGTTTAAAAAAAAAGAATATTATACTAAATGTTGAGATATATAGGTATGAATGAATGATGAGTGTAGAAAAAAAATAATATCTTCATCAAACTAAATTAAACTTAATTGAAGTTATTGCAACATTAGAATTATATTAGTAAAAGAAAAAAATAATTGAAAGGAGGCCTAGTGCGATTGAACTATAGATTTCAAGATAACCTCTTAAATACCTCTATTTTATTTTGGTCTTAACCTCGTTACTAACCTAATAACTCATAACTCTTTCTCTCATTCTTCACATACTTTTTTAGTGTTTTTCATACTAAGAAACCCCATCTCTAAAGAAGATTGGGATATGAAAAACTCAATTCTTCCTTTACTTACAATTTCAGTTTTACATATTATAAGTTACTTTTGAGTAACCTAGATTTGGAATTAATATTTAATTTTTGGATATATTTTGTATAATTCTTTTATAGTTCTAAAGCCTTTAGTGTGACCTTAATTTAAGATCGATACATAGAGTTATGATTGTCCTAATCTGAGATATTTAGAATCCTTTATTTCCTAAGAATGGGTTCTACTCGAGCTAAATTGACTCCCTTAGACATATGATTAATCTCTATCCTTATGATATATATTAAAAATTTTCTTAAAAGTTTTATAAAATTTAAAATGAAGTTAATATCATCTCTAAATTTATAAGTTCAGATAGTCTAAGTCCAGTTTTAGCATAAAAGAATTGGCATTAGTAATTGAATTAGAAGGATAATTTAGCCTCGAAATGATTCTGTTTTAAATTAAAGTTTAATGTATATTTATTTTTTTATGTCTCTTATTTTTTAATAAAATTTTATAATATTTTAAGATCATTTGGTCAACTAGAATAATAAAATAATTTTTTTTCATAAAATTATGCGATAGTTTGATCGATACAAACTAGTTTAATTGTTTATAGAATAACCAAATGAAACCAGAAGATATTAGAAACTATTTAATATATTGTGTTAGTATATAAATAGATATTTATGATAGTTTACAAATAACATCACTGGAATACTAATAGAAACTTGGTTTATTATTTATTTTGATCATTATAATAAAAATACTATAAAAATAATTTTAAAATATTATAAATAATTCAAATGAACTTGATCAACTACAAACAACTAAAGAAATTTATTATGATATCACTTATAGTATTTTATTTAAAAAATAATTTTATAATATTTTTAATACCTCAATAAAAATACTATAAAATGATGAAAATTTTGAAAATAGAAACATTTTTTGAAAAAAAGAGAAAGAAATCCTTTTAAGGGAAATCGCTCTCTTTTGCAGCCATCACTTTCTCATTTTGTTCATATTATATATTCCATACGCTACAAATATATATATTTCTCCTCTTCTCTACCCCTCCACTATCGATGATACAGAAACAGGACTTGCTTTCATTGATAGAAGCATGCAGAAGCGTGCGGCAGCTGAGGCAGCTCCATGGCCTCATGGTCGCCACCGCCCTCGTTCACGACGTCGTCCCCCTGAGCCGCCTCATCGACTTCTGCGTCGACTCTCGACACAGGGACATCGCCTACGCCCGCGCCCTCTTCACCTGGGTTCCCTCGCCCACCACCTACATGTGGAACTCCATGATACGCGGCCTCTCCGACGGTGATGAGCCAGAGGCTGCTCTCGCCCTGTACGCCGACATGCTTCGCCACAGCCGCTCCCCGGACCACTTCACGTTCCCCTTCGCGCTCAAAGCTTGCTCCCGGGTCCCCGACCCCTCGTTCGGCCGGTGCGTCCATGGCCGCGTGGTGAAAGCTGGGTACGAAGCGGATGTGTACGTTTCCAGCACTTTGATCCACATGTACGTCTCCTGCGGCGATATATCGTCGGCGACGTCGTTGTTCCGGAACGCCGTGAATCGGAACATCGTTACCTGGACAACGATGATCGCAGGTTACACCGAGAACGATCGGGCCGGCGAAGCAATACGCCTGTTCAGCGAGATGGAGCTCGAAGGCGTGGAGCCGAATGAGATTACCATGGTGCATGTCCTGGTGGCGTGTGCTCAGAGCAGGGATCTGGAGACCGGAAGATGGATCCATGCTCGACTCCGTAGGGCGGGAGCGGATTCAATCACATCCAACCTTGTTCTTGCCACGGCCCTTTTGGACATGTACGCACGCTGTGGCAGTTTGAAAACCGCACGCCATCTTTTCGACAAAATGACTGTGAAGAATGAGGTCTCTTGGAATTCGATGATTAACGGATATAACCAGTACGGTCGGCCGAATGAGGTGCTACGACTCTTCAAAGAGATGCGCGACGCCGGCCTGAAACCAGACAAGGTCACCTTGCTGAGCTTGTTGGGTGCTTGTGCTGACATAGGATCACTGCGTTTAGGCCAGGAGATCCACGCGCGCGTGGAGAAGACGATCGGCAGCGGGGATGTCGCCATTGGTACTTCCCTCGTGGACATGTATGCCAAGACCGGGGACGCACAAAGCGCGCTTCGAATCTTTGCAAGTCTGGAAGGGAGGAAGGATGTGATGGCATGGACCAGCATGATCCTGGGGCTGGCCACGCACGGTCACGGCAAGGAAGCCATCGACCTGTTCGTGGAAATGACGCAGCACGGCGTTGCTCCCGACGACATTACCTTCATAGGCGTGCTCACCGCCTGCAGCCATGCAGGAATGGTCGACGAAGGCCGCAAGTACTTGGAGGCCATGGAGAAGCTTTACGGCATGGAGCCGAGGATGGAACACTACGGGTGCGTGGTGGACCTCTTGAGTCGAGCTGGGCGCTTAGCGGAGGCGGAGAGAATAGTTCGGTCGATGCCCATCGAGCCGAGCAGCACGATCTGGAGCAGCATGTTAAGCGGGTGTGACATCCATGGCGATGTTGCGCTCGCAGAAAGGATCGGAGATCAGCTGGCCCAATCCAAGCCTCAGGGCAGCGGGACGAGTGTGCTTATCTCGAACATCTACGCAGGTGCCGGAAGGTGGCGAGAGGTGGACAAGGCGAGAAGACTGATGTGGAAGAAAGGGCTGAAGAAGACTCATGGCTGCAGCTCCATTTGATTAAGCTCTTCTTCAATGTCTCTCCATAGGTGTCCATGTAACATCGAAGACTGATACCACACCATGACGGATCGAAAGGTAAAATGTACAGCATGGAGAGGGCGACTTAGCTAAAGCCACCTCTTAAGATGCAGACTACTTGAACAGAGCTCGCTCACTCACCGATCCATCTGCCAAGAACTGATGCAGCAGCCTATGCTTTCTCGGGAGGCGGAACGATGACCCACATCAGCCAACACTAATGGCACGGCGCCGGCATCTGAATCCCGCTGTATCTTGCTTTAACGTTCCAACACTCGGCGGTGGCCGCAGCTCCGCCGGTGTACCTCAGATGCACGTTATGGAGATTGACATTGCGGCACGGCGCACCTCTGCTGCACTTGAGCGTCACCGCCACCGGCGTCGCCGACGTCCCCCTTATGTCCCGAAAGAAGATGTCGCTTATCTTCACCCGAGACGGTGCCTAACAATTAGAAACGTCATCGCAATTGAGATGCTCGATCGCAACGCCGTAAGCAAGATCGTATGATGCACCTGAGATGGGCATGAAACGTAGGGGCAGTACATCTGGTCGATGATGATAGGGTTGGCCACGCCCTTCATGCTTATGTTCTTGAACGTCATGTTCGTAGCGGAGCTGCTGCCCGGAGAGTTCTGCCATGTCTTGATCCTTATCCCGTTTGTCGTCCCAGAAATGGTGCTGTCTCTCACGACCAGCCCTCTGACATCGCCCTCATCGCGGTATCTTCCCAAACTCCCAACACTGAATCATCACCGAGGAAGAAGAAGATTGTGTCGTCAGCGTTACCTATGTATTCGCATAGCTCTGTTACACGTTGGAGCGCTACCTGATTCCATGCCCTGGACCGCAGGTGATTCTGCTGATTCGCACATGCACGTTGCCCTGCCCTATCGAGATGCAGTCATCTCCTGTAGCGATCACCGAGTTACATATGGTGACATCCGAGCTACGTTCTATGTGGATTCCGTCGGTGTTGGGGCTATTGGAAGGTGCATGGATCCTTATATTACTGCCATGGAATCTCTTGCATCCCACGACAGCTACGTGGAAGAACTTGCTGTTCAGGGATTTGACTCTCCTGACGACAGTGTCGGCGGTGGCTAGAAACTTAATCGACTGCAATCAACAAAGACGACCAAGTTTCATCATTTGGTGTATGCCGCATCCGAGTAAGGTCAGGGGCTTACCGTGGGGAGAACTCTGCAGTTCTTCTTCCTTGGGCACTTGTTGAAGGGCCAGGATACAGCTCCTTGACCATCGAAGGTGCCTCCCCCTGTCAAGGTCAACTTATCTACATGTCCAAACTGTATCCAGTCGTCACCTTCGACATACTTGCTCAGGTCGGTGGAGGCCTTCAAGTACCCCTGTTGCAGCACAGCATATCAGATCAACAGGAAGACGGATCTCATTTACTATGCCTGTCATCGGATGCACTTCGACCTGCATGTAAACCGTGATGGAGTGAACATTTCTGCAAGGGCCATCGAACTTGACGGGGCCGACAAGGTACTTCCTTCTGGGTATGTGGAGCTTGACGTTACCGCTTGCAGCGCATGCCGCCTTCCACGCTGCCATGAACGCCTGCATCGTCACAGAGACAAGGAGGCCAGGAACAATCGATTGAACACAAGGGAGAAGAAGAAGAAGAAGAAGAAGAAGAAGAGAACGTAAAGCATTTGGTGTGAGACAGAGTGGTTGATGCAGGATCACCCAAGACAAAGTGGTGCGACCTTGCTATCGTCGCTGAATCCGTTGGCTCGGGCACCGTAATGCAACACATTGAAGGTGCCGGAGCTCACTCCACTCCTGCACTGGGCATCGGCGATGGAGTAACAACAGATGAAGGGTAGCAAAAGAAAAAGCTTCATCTCTTGCTAATCCAGATTTCTTCTCTGTCCTCTGTTTTGGAGTGGTTTTGTGTGCATTCATCCATAAAAATAGAGGAAAATGCGTATATAACTGAGATATGAACTTAAATTGAAGGAATGAGGCTGATGGAGTTGCTTAAACGGCCGCAATACCCTCTCCTCCCCATCCCCACCTTCTTCGGTTTCCAACCGCTAGTTGGAGTTTCGATCCCGTTTGTAACGCATGGCTTCCTCCATCCCACGTAAAGAGAGAGAGAGAGAGAGAGAGAGAGAGAGAGAGAGATCAACTGTTTCAAGCATTAATGGGAGAATTAGTGTAGCAAGATCTTTATATCTTGAGCAGAGCAGCATCACTCCCAACGTTACTACGCTTGGGACTTTTCTCTTTAAGGGAGATGCTCTGTTTCTCTATGGTTGGCGCTACCTTTCATGATGGGAAACTCGCTAATGACTTCTCTTACGCTGCTGCATGCATTTTAGGTGTATAAAACCCATATTATTCGAACATTGGGCGAGTGTATTCTAACATTGGCGAACTGCTCAAAATATGTGGAGTCTTTTTTTTCCCAACTATGTCATATTTATAATTTATAAAGTTAGAACATACTGATATGTTTCCCAACTATGTCATATTTATAAAGTCTATCTGCCCTCGGCACATTTTGCCCCGTGCCTCTATCGTGGCGGATTTTTTCTCACACGAGTTGAGTTTTTCCAACTCACGTGTCTCGGACATATTTTGTTTTATGTTTCTGCTGTGGTGGGTTTCTTCTCACACGAGTCAGATTTTTTCGACTCTCGCGTCTCGGGCATATTTTACCCTACGTCTTCATCATGATATATTTTTTCTCATGTGGGTTTTTACGACTCACGTGCCTCGGGCGCATTTTACCTTATGCCTCTATCGTGATGGATTTCTACTCATATAGGACGAATTTTTCCGACTTATGCACCTAAGACACATTTTGCTCTATGCCTCCGCCATGGTGGATTTCTCATCACGTGAGTTGGGTTTTCCCAACTCACACACCACAAACACATTTTGCCCTATGCCTCTGTCATGACAGATTTTTTCTAATGTGGGTTGGGTTTTTATGACTTACACGTCTCAAACATATTTTGCCCTATGCTTTTGCCGTGACGAATTTCTCACATGGGTTAGAGGTTTTTCTAACTCACATACCTCAGGCATATTTTGTCATACGCCTCTATCATGGTAGATTTTTCCTCACGTGGGTCTGGTTTCCCAACTTACATGCCATGGGCACATTTTGCCCTATACCTCCATTATAGTGGATTTCTTCTCATGCGGGTTGGGATTTTTTGACTCATGTGTCTCAAGCACATTTTGCCCTACTCCTCCATTATGATAGTTTTTTTTTACTCACACGCCTCAGGCACATTTTACTTAGTGCCTCCATCACAGTGGATTTCTACTCACATGAGTTGGGTTTTCTCGACTCATGTGTCTTGAGCATAATTTTCCTTGTGTCCCTACCGTGACAGATTTCTACTCACATGGGTCAATTTTTTCCAACTCATGCGCCTCAAGCATATTTTGATATACTCCTTCATCATGGCATATTTTTTCTCACACGAGTTAAGTTTTCTCGACTTACGTGCCTTAAGCATATTTTGTCATACACCTCCGTTGTGGCAGAGTTCTCACGTGGGTCGGGTTTTCTTGACCTATGCATTGGTCATGATGGATTTCTTCTTACGCGGGTCGTTTTACCTTATACCTCCACAGTGATAGGTTTCTACTCACGCGAGTCAGATTTTCTTGACTTACGTGCCTCGGGCATATTTTGCCTTGCGCTTTCATCGTGGCAAATTTCTCCTTACATGGGTTGGGTTTTTTTGACTCACACGCCTTATACGTATTTTGCCTTATTCCTCCATCGTGATGGATTTATCCTCATGTGGGACGAGTTTTCTTGACTTACATGCCTAGGGCACATTTTGGCCTATGCCTCCGTCGTGACGGATTTCTCCTCATGCGAGTCCGATTATTCTAACTCACACGCATCAAACATATTTTGTCATGCGCCTCCACCATAGCGGATTTCTTCTCATGCGCCATGGTGGATTTATCCTTATGCGAGTCAGATTTTCCCAACTTATGCATCTTGGGCATATTTTGCTAGTCATAGGTGCCCTACATATTAATCATGTGAGTGATGACATATGTGACATGATATGCATCATTTTTACTTATTATATTTTGGTATTTTATCACTTTATATTGCTTATTGCATATATACATATATATTATGATATTTATTGATCTGTGCAATGGGAATTGGATCGTGATAAGATCATGATAATAAGATAGATTCACCTTTAAACATGGACCCTAAATAATCCTGGTCATAGGTTACTCGAAAGGGACATCGAGATAACCAAACAAACTGGTGTGTTGTATACCCGTCTATATGATGGAGGTAGCTGGTCTAATAGTTGCTCGTATAGGGACACTAGGGCTACAGTGCAAGTGCTCATTGGAGAATAAGTTCACTGATTGATCCGCTCACAAAATGTTGGATGGTTAATGATACCTCATTGTCATACAGTGATTCCATTGTCCAAGTGGTGTACCTGGTCCTTAGGCTTGAGACACCAAGGATGTCCCGTGTTCCACTCTTTAATATCGGATTTATAGGCCTAGCAGTTTTAGATCTAGCATAGTCGGTCAAGAGTGGCAGCCAATCTTATGAGGACTATTAAGTGTCGATAGAGGATCATCTACTCTCAATGTCATGAGAGGAATATCCCATTTGTTCTTGCTCAGACAAAACTCTGACCAGGGTCATTCAGATTGAGAGAAAAAGAGTTATCTGGGAGAATCAGATTAAAGCGAGACTTAAGTAAAAACTATATGGGTCTGACAACACCATACCTGATATACGATCTCTGGGAAATTAGATGGATGAGGGACTATAGGTATACAATCCCGACTTACATGCATTGGACACATTTTGTCTTGTGTCTTTATCGTGATGGATTTCTCATGTGAGTCAGGTTTTCTCGACTCATATGCCTCATGCACATTTCGTCATGATCTCCGTTGTGGAAAATTTCTCCTTACGCGAGTTAGGTTTTCCTAACTCATATGCCTAGGGCACATTTTACCGTACTCCTTCATGACAGATTTCTTCTCACGCAAGTTAGAATTTTTCAACTCACACACGTCGACCACATTTTGCCCTACTTTGTCATGATGTATTTCTTCTCATATGAGTTGAGTTTTCTCGACTCACGTGCCTCAAGCACGTTTTACTTGGTGCCTCCGTCATGGTGGATTTCTGCTCACGCTAGTCGGGTTTTTCCAACTTATGTATCTTGAGCATATTTTATCTTATGCCTCCGCCATAGCAAATTTTTGCTCATGCGGGTCAAATTTTCCCAACTCGTATGCCTTAGGCAAATTTTGCCCTACGCCTTCATCATGGTGGTTTTTTCTCACGTGAGTCAAGTTTTTCCGACTTATGTGTCTCGATTATATTTTGTCCTATGCCTCCACCATGGTAGAGTTCTCACACAGGTTGAGTTTTTTTTACTCACGTCTTGACTATAGTATATTTCTTCTCATGTGGGTCGTTTTGCCTTGTGCCTCCGTAGTGGTGGGTTTCTCCTCACGCAGGTCGGGTTTTCCCGTGTCACACGTCTTAGGCATATTTTTCCCTATGTCATCGCTATGGCAGATTTCTTCTCATATGGGTTATGTTTTCTTGATTCACGTGCCTCGGACGTATTTTACCTTGTACCTCCATCGTAGTAGATTTTTTCTCGAGTTTTCCCAACTTAAACACCTAGGGCATATTTTTCCCTATGCCTCCGTTGTGGTGGATTTCTCCTCATATGAGTTGGGTTTTCCCGACTTAAGCGCCTCAAGCACATTTTACCTTGTGCCTCCGCTGTGGAGGATTTTTTTTCTCATGTAAGTTAGGTTTTTCTTGACTCATGTGCCTCATATATATTTTATCATGTGCTTCCGCTATGTAGGATTTTTTTTTATGCAAGTCGGGTTTTCTCAACTCAAGCACCTCAGACATATTTGGCCCTATGCTTCTGCTATGGTAGATTTCTTTTCACATGGTTCGGGTTTTCTCAACTCACGCGTCTTGGGCACATTTTATCTTATGTCTCCTCCATGATGAATTTCTGTGCACGTAGGTTGGGTTTTCCCAGCTTATGCATCTCAAGCACATTTTGCCTTGTGCCTCCATCATGATGGATTTCTCATTGGGTCGGGTTTTTTCGACTCACATATCTCGAGCACATTTTGCCTTATGCCTCCGTCGTGGTGGATTTCTTCTCACGTAGGTCGGATTTTCCTAACTCATGCGCATTATGCACATTTTGCCTTGTGCCTTTGTCATAACAGATTTTTGCTCACATGGGTCGGAGTTTTTTTTTTACTCATGCGAAGAAGTCATAGGGATGAGGTCGTTAATTAAGAGCCTTAGTTTTTAGAAAGCGCCAAAGCAGAGGACATTAGCAAAGCTACATATATCGATCATGACCATCTTCACTCGAGCGTTAATTACCCTTACAGAGACAACTAAGTTATCGTCATGGTTCGGGACAAAGTATTTTATCTTCTCCTCTTTGAAGGTTATCTCCGGGTCATCTCCCATCCTTAGGCACTTTTCGATAGTAACTCAGATGTAGACTTTACATCCCAATGAGCTGTCTCCTCTCGAGACAGGCTCATCAATGATAACGTCAATATGTTTCTCTATTGGCCCCTGAGATCAGAGTGAAGGTTCCTAGTATCTTCGGACGAACTACTCGAGGTATCTTGACATATGAGTTCTTCAATTTATTTTTTCAACCTTCCATGTCATGGTCGTAATCCTGATGGAGGCGACAATATTAGGATCTGTCTCTTTTTGCCAATGATGTCTTCATTAGTTGAGGGTCTTTTAGGAGTCTTTTTTCTTTTATCTATAAAAAAATTTAATTTTACTCATATTCGGGGGGTTAGCTCAGACCTTGGACGAGACAACTCTGGTCGTTCATTTCTCCTTCATTGTCGTGACCTCGGGTTGGGGTGGATTATAGTCGCTCTTGTCTTGACCTGTTGTGACTCCTTATATTTATCCAAGACCATTGCCTCAGTGATAATATATTGATTGACCCTCTAAAGTTTCTTTCGTACCATCATTGGAGGCCTCTATACCAATGACCAAAAAAGGTGAGAAGGCTTGAGTCTCATCATAAAGGCTCGTATTACGAGTGACGGATGGGCATCTTCCATGCCTTAAATTGCGTTAGTAAATCGAGTGACGAAGTCTGAGGGCATTTTCTCCTTCCCCCCACCTAAGTCCAAGAAGTGTTAACGCCAATGGCCTCGGATGCATATTCCTAAGGAAGTAAAGCTTAAATTTCCTTGTGAGTTGAGCAAAAGAACTAATAGAGAGCAGCTTTAGACGGGCATACAATTCCTGTGTCGGACCTCTTAATGTGGTCAGGAAGGCACAACACACCAGGGCATCTAAAGTGCCAGATAATGACATTTGGGCAAGGAAAGCGATGATGTGCTATATCGAGTCAGTATTGCCATCGAATGTCTCCAATGATGAGAGGCAAAAATTCGTTGAGATTAGTTTCTCCTGAATTTCTAGGTGAATGGGGATCGACTCGAGGTGGGATCAATCAACGCTTCTCCTTTGGATTGTTGAAACTCTTGGCACATCTCCTTCAAGCGTCGGTCCATCTGTCATAATTAGATCCATAAGGAATCCTCCGTTGAATCTGCTATTTGAGTCTTGGAATCAGGCAGGGTGGAATGGTAGTGTGGTCTATTAAATTCTACAATCGGGGAGCAAAGAGCCCCCTCGACCGACAATTCAACGAGCCTTAAGTGATATTGAGATGTTAACACCATGTCTGGTGGGAGAACCTCAATGGGTGCTGGTGCTGGTGGTGATTAAGCTAGTGCCATTGTTTGTTGGGCTAGCTAGGGCAAAAGTGGAGCGATAGCTTGTATCATGACCGTTAGCATTTGCACATACTGGGTGAGATTCAAGAACACTTCAATTGGGACGAAAGTGGGATTGTTCCTAAGGGTGAGAGGCCCGAGTTATTGAATAGACACTAATATCGCGTCAACATTTGTGCCGAGGTGGATATATCAACATGCGAAAATGGTGGCTGTAGCTCCACCTACGTGAAAGTACTATGGGTCGGGGGCAGAGCCTCCTCGCTCGAGTGTTTGTTGAGAGGGTTAAAGGATGAGCATTCCTACGATATCGAGCCCTCATTCTAGTGCTAAAATGATAAGGAAAAATATCGTTGACGTCTGAATTAACCTGATATGGTTTGGAATTATATGCTAAGTATTGTCCAAGATGGGAACATCGAGCTCCCAATGTGCCTCCTACATAAAGATCGAGGTCGAAAGAGGTTTTCCAACCTACTTCCTCTGATGCTCAAGTTAGTAACCCAAGATAAATACGGATGCGAATAGTCAAAAGAATTACTTATCATCGTATTAAAGACGAGCTTTTATATCTAGTCACAAAATGAGAGAATATTTTATGAAATGTTCTATGAAAAAATAACCTCTAACCACCCCTAACGATCCCTCTTGGCCTCTTGTCACGTGAGGGACAAGGAGAGGGGGATAACCCCGAACTGCATGCCGCAAACTTGCTTTGGACAAAGGGAGGGGATAGTGCATTCCCTGTTACACAACAAAACTAAGAAGATAAGTTAGATCAATCACCCTAAACCTACTTACCGCAAGCCTGAGTCTCAAGATGTAATCGATAAGACTACGTTGCTACAAAATCTTAGAAGTAGATTTTTTTTGTAAATCTAAAAAACATTGTTACGCTGAAAACTACCAAATCACTTGGCCTTAGAAACTCTGTTGAGGCCAGGCTAAGCACCCACCATTGCACAATCAAAATATAATGAGATTTTAATGAAACATGTTACTCTTGCATCGTTGCTTCTATTACAGCATTTGATAATTCTAGAGGCAATCCAAGCACTTTTCAGCATGATAATTCTCAGGTTATTAATAATGTTTCTTTCAGCAAACTAAGGCAAGTAAATGATCAACAATAGCCGATTCAAACAACCAGAAACTAGATTTTTGGGCAATTAGCTGAAGAAGATTTCTCATTGCACGCGACGAAACATAACACAAGTTAGTTTGGAAGGAATGCTGGATGAGAAGACAAGCGGAAAGATCATATTATGATACTGAAGAGAATAAAAAGAATAGAACTGAAAGAAGAGCGGAATGTGGGCATGGAGTATGAGCTCTTATTAGGGTCATTCTGCAAAGACTGGCAAAAGCTTAGAACAAGCATCTCAATGACCTAACAGGGCTGCCATCAGAGTTAGAGTCAGCAAAGCTGGTGCACAAGAATTTAGACCTGCAGGGCATCCGCTATGGAGCCAGCAAGGCTAAGCACCTCGAAAGGAGCCTCATTAGCAATGGCCTTCACGGTAAGCGGACACGAGTCAGTTATCCAAAAGTTTGCAAATCGATGATCGGATCTCTCTGAGGAAAATGGTGTATGATTAGTGCCTGAAAATGTTTGGAAGAAAGGAACCAATAACTAAAATGAGTTTATACCAGCCTTGATATGCACAAATCGCTCCCATGATCTCTTGGGGAACACACCATGTGTAACGTAAGCACTAACTTTTCCAGCACCATGAGCAGTCAAAACCTTCTGTAGATCAGAATTAACAAACGGAACTAGTAAGTCCATGCAAGCAGGTCAAATGGAGATAGAATCAGTTCTTTGAGAGAAATAAGCTCACTTGGCTAATCAGATGTAAACAAAACTAACATTTAAATGAACATAGCATGTGTCTATATGATATATTCACGTGGGACAAATTACAGAGAAAACTATTTCGAGGGAAATCGAGAAGCATGAAATTAACAGGATTGACAATTGTGCTTAAGCTGGTGGCTAAAAGATTCCTGATGTTAACTTTTCAAAGAATAAGTACGATATGAGAGTACATACTACATAACCATAATGTACAAAACATGAGTTGATGAAAGATTTCATGATCCTTGCTCTTCTTTTGTCTTAGGTTCTAAGAAAGTTACAGTATAACACTAGTTTAGTTAGTCAAAGATAGTTTAGTTCTTATGTTGCATGGGTAAAGAGCTATAGATTAGCTGACATTCAAAAGCCATCTGCCTTATGGGGCTGTTAAATGGGTCACATCTCCCCCACATACATGGTTTAGGAATGTATGATAGAACTGAAAGGAATGATTCATGAATGACCTTTTCATCTCTGCTGCTCGAGGTTTGTCAAGAACTTGACTTTCTTTATGAATCAGACATCATTGTCAGTTCCAATTCTCTAATGGTCCCTAATGAGCTTCCATCCCTAATGGTTCATGCTTCTTTAATGATCTTTTCTATGGTTATGCCAGTGATGATAAGTGGATCTGGTAATTGGGCTGTTCCCATTCTGATAGGTGAACCTGACATGGTATTTCCGTGACAAAATATCTCATTCTGGTTGTTGCCACCAAGTCTCTTGCTCCTATTAAGCTCAGCCATGTCATTGGAATTATATGCTGCTTCCTTGGGCCTCTTTGGCAACCGTGAAGTGACTGGATGAATTGCCAAATCTCATATTCAAAAGATGCTACTAGTTTCTGAAGTCAAGTTGAGCACCCAGACAAGATGCTGCCTGCTTGAATGACAAGATCTGATGTTAAAGAGGGAACCCCTTTCATACAGTTCTAAACAATCAATGACCAAAGAAAAAGAAGATGTGCAGAAAAAAGCTTATGGCTAGAGTGCCTATAGCATGGATACAGATCCTTTTGTAAGAATAAGTTGAATTCCTTATTGCCCAGTCCCAGTGAAGGTATCTGAAAACTCTACGGACTTGATCATACAATAGAATTCAGTTTGCTAAACCCGAAACCCATTGACAAAGAAGAGTAAGACTAAACCACTCAAACCCCCAAGCAGGGTCATTTCATAATTCCTGACTAGCTCAGTTCTCGTTAGAATGGCTCTCTTAGTTATGCTGCACCCCGACCCAGGACCATGCGTAGCTTTTATATGCCTGCAACCTGTTTTCTTTACCAACACAACATTAGGGGATTATTTTCCATCTAAAGAAAACTAAAATTAAAAAGGCTTCACCAGTACCTAAAACTGATTGACTGAATGCTCACTAAATGACAGCTAAGGCTATGCCTAAAAGTAAGCCCATTTTCTTGGCGAGTGGGAACTCGCCAGAAAGAGGGGAGGAAAGTCAGGTTACATGACCTTCTCCATCATACCTTTTAGCACTCCCTGATAAAAATGGATTTGAAGGACTGACCAGAGGCTTGATAGTCTATCAGGTGATTAATTGGATTCTTCCAAACTGATAGATAAAAGGAGAGAATTCAATCTAACCTCGAGGATAGAAGCAGGCATCATATGAAGTGAAAGTCTTTCAGGTACAGATAAGCCCCCTATATGATTCTGGATTACTAAGACATGAGAATGATCAGAGTTCACTCGATAAAGATGATACAATATACCCTTGCTTCCTGAAACTTGTATGTTTCTTAAAGTTATTTGATAATCATGTTGGGAGGAATAAAACTAGACAACGTAACCAAGAAAAATGAGATGATCAATGGAACTTTTCCGATAGATATTCCTTTGTCGCTCTCTTAGCAATCTGGCAGAAGAAGACTGCTTATCTAAGTGATCGTGACATTTTTACAATAGTTGAACATTGAAATGAGATATTCTAACAAGACAATACCAGGATGTTTTGGATAGTGTACTCCTCTTTAATCCTCTCATGAAAAAGGGAAGCTTCTGGAGCATTTTACCTGTTACACTCCATCACTTCCCAGATTGAATAGCGTTTGTCAGATATATAACGGCAATATACTAGCAATTGTCAGATATACCAAGGCAGATAGAAGAAATGACTCTTAAAAATGAAATAGGAAGCAAGTTAGTTATTCATCCGTACTGGAACCGCATAAAATTACACTGGCACTACTAAACCAGTGCAAGATACATAAAAGTGTCAAGCAATTTATTGCCTCGTATATCATCTGAAGGGGTAATTTGTATGCAAATTCCAGTGCACCACTACTATAGTGACACTATTCAGCTCCTTGGTAAAACTAAAAGCTAATAATATATAGTTCAAGGATTCATTTTGTGGTGCTAATAAGCTACAAAATTCTCATTACCAGATACATAGGCAAGAAGAAAGTATACAAAACCATGCTCTACAAAAGTCTAATTTATGACTTGCATCACTGTTGTTTACCTGGCATTCAATTAGAGTACCACCAGATTGCACCAAATCATCAACAATAACAACATGTCGACCTGCAGGATTACCTTCCTTAATTTGAACTATTCTCTTGTCACCTTCACGAACCTTCGCACAAACAATCTGTTATACAGCAAATCAAACTTTCAGTCAGAAAACAGATGAAAACTATGACTTGTATATTCACTGTTTCTGTCCAACAATCTACCATGGGAAAATGCATCAATTGCTTGTGAAATCGCTTCCAGGCCCCATCATCCGGGAATGCTATAGTTACCTATTTGGATGAGACTTACATAGGAGTCAGTGGACCAAGTCCAGGTAAATAACAGCAGATTTGCTACAACATATGCCTTGAATCTTAAAAAGGGTTGTATGGGCACAAATAGTGCATACATTATCAGCATCAGGAAGTTTGCGAAGGCGCTGCAACAATAGTGGAATACCAGTTTCAAAGCAAGGCAAGACATCATCCCCAAAGTAAAATCTTTCCTGAGGAAATCAAGAAAAAGATATGACACATTGCTTCAACCAACTACAAGGTTGACATAAGAAAAGCTCAGACATATTATGAGTGTTGATTGGTAGACAATTTATAGAAATGTCTTGGCACCATTAAAGGATCAAACTATCAACATATGGATCAAAGCATACAAGAAAAATCTGCATCAATCAAGTGGTTACAGATATAATTAGGCACCAAACAGATGTGGTTTTTGTATTTTCATAAAGGGTTAGGATTTTTTATTGAATTTTACATTCTCTTGATCAATAATTTTTATGCAGAAAAAACATTGAGTAATATAGTCAAATTCAGAGCCAATTTGTTAGAAACTTGGAATTGGTAGTAAAATCAGTACTGCTTATAGCCTAATGTTTCCAACATGATGGTTCAGATGTTCCAATAAGTGAAATTAAAGTTAGAAAACATATGATAGAACAGCAGTATCACACAGATAACTTTATGTTGCTAAAAGATGAATTCTATTTCAGAAACAAGAAGTCCTGACCCATCAGAATAGCAGAGAAAGAACAAAGAGCCAGTACATGGGAAAAATAGCAAGTTTGTTGAGAAAAGGGCTTAAGACAGGATTATTACTAACAACTTAAAAGAGTCTTACTTCAGATATGCCCATGCCTCAGAGTCCTTAAAATTTTAAAAACATCTGATCATGCATGTCATTCATCAGAAAGCATGAAACTCAGGCTAGATATTTCGTCTTGATGTTGTGTGTTTCAATGCTTAAGAATCTGAAACATTACAAAAATTTGATCATAACAGAACACAACATTCTAACATGAAACTTCAAGCCAGTGCAGCTCATCAACCCTTGACATTCCTTTCAAGGAGGGAAACTATAGCATACTCCAAAGAAGGTCTATGCAAACAATGATAATGAACTAGTGAAAAATTAATGCCCACGACAAAACAATAGAGCAACCACTTCACGTTTGAATAAATGTTATGTGCTACTCATGAAAGACAGGACAAATAACAAGATCATCAATGCAGATTAATAAAAATAATAGATATTCAAGAAAAGAAGACCAAATCTTTGATATAACTTCAACAAACCTGCAAAGCATGTATATCATATATCACAATACTAGTTGGTCCACCTCTAGACTTTGGAATCATTGACAATATCCGTGCCATCGTAAATGCAGTAGCAACATCTCCTTCTTCTTCCATTCGTTCAAACGAGCCGGTTGGGAAGAATGGTAATACCAAGGTGAAAGAAGCAATAAAGAGTTTTGGTAAGGCAAAAATTGCAGATATCTGCTCAAAAATGACTCCTGGTGAGCTGAAAGAGGCTAGAAATGCAACATGTTGTCCTCTAATATCATGTGCATTGTTGATGAAAAGGTTAGGGAATCCATCATCAAAGTTTCTGATAACATCATAAAAAATGCAGCAATTATTGACCGAGTTAAAAATTCAGTTTGGCAAGATAAACTTGAATTGACTACTTATCAATAAAATAAAGAAAAACTATCAAGTAAAGAGTTCTTATTTTTTCCTGAAGCTAAAGATGATGACTATACACCAACTTCTTACGAGAAGAACTTGATAAATGCCCTCTTCATATGATAAATCCTAGTGCATGATGATGTTTTTCAATAATTTTCGAAAAATAGAAAAATAGCTTTGTTAAAGCAAGTACAACATGCTTCATTTATCAGAAAGAAGATACTGTATGAGTGATTATTTCTCTTGATTTTGTAAAAGGTAAAAGATCACAAACATTATAGTAATCAGCACCTTCAGTCAAACAAATCACTTTGTAATGCTAGCTATGATTTTGACCAATACTACACGGTCTATATCTCAATAATATCTAGAATAAACAGCAGTCCTATGAAGTTGTAATCTTCAAGAAGAGACTTTTGTCATTACTAATCATCTCTTATTTTCCTAGTGAAGTTTTTCAATACATTTACCCAAGAAGGGAAGCTTAATAGGCTGGCATTTACAAGGATTATTATAATATATCGATGATTTTCCATGCGGGACACAACATTAAAAATTTTAGGGTTAAGTTAACCACCTGGTGATAGTACCATAAAAGAAGTGAAAAAACTGCATTGTTAACCCATTTGCATGTAGACACCCGATTAAGATACATTACTTTCTATATAGTAAATAATTTCCAACAAATAGGTAGAATATCTGTCCAATAATCTGATTGGTCTTAGAGGAAACTCCCAAAGAAGATTGCCAGAATCCACAAATCTACAAAATTAGAACTTGTTCAAGAGATAGCATCATCTAGACAGAGGAAAGGTACGGTGAAACGATGAACAACCTCACGGATGCATATATATTCGTTCTAATGCATAAGAAATGAGGGGGGGGGGGGAAAGAAAACTGATCTTTAACGGCAAATCAAAATCAACACCAAGAAGCCTATATATATGACCTAACATTGGCGATACAGTCCGATTCACAGAAAGAAACAGATAAAACCAAGAACTTCAGAGAACGCATCACACAGAGAGTTCAGCGCGAAAAAACGAAAACAGCGATCTGGCTATTTATTATACAAGAAGGAAGAAGACAATGAATGATGAGAAAAAACTTAATTTTGGGGGAAGAAAAATGATAGAGACACCTCCAGGTTTATCCCTCGGCCTTAACGTACAAACAAATCCAACACATAGAAAGATCAAAATCGAATCTTTAACGCAGAAGCCATAGAACCCGGGTCAGGAAGTATTCTATATTATCTTTCACACAGTAACGCTTCCTCCGCAGACCCAACGGAGGCATAAAAGAAGAGGATGTCTACCTCCAAGAGATGGTCCGGAGTTGGATTGCGTCGGACTGATCGGCCACCTTCCTGGCCAGCTCCTCGGACTCGGAGCAGTAGAAGAGGTTTACCTGCTTCTTTGTCCTCATCGCCATCGCCCAGCACCCCGCACCAACGCCGCCCTGCCGCCTAAGCCCAAAGTTTCTTCACCGTCTCGTCGAGCCCCGAAAGGAAATCGATTCGAAGAAAGAGAATTTACGGAAACTTTTCCCCAAAGTCGGTAATATAGTCGCCACATCAATGCACCCAAAGGCATACAAATCATCTTCGAAGGGAAAAGGTATCTCTCACAACATTTCATTTTGTGAACATAGTTCGCCTATGCGCCTCTAAATAAGCATAAGAACTTAGTAATTGTCAGTGAATGTAAATAGCAGTGGGCATCAATTAATCGGTAATCTAATGGATAACAGATATTTTATCTCAGAGGTGGCATTGGAATTAATTGCCCATACATTTTTGTTGATGATCTACGTAGGCATCTCGATCGAAACAAAATCAATAGATAAATTATCAAGAAAAAAAAATATATGAAACATAAATGATGATTAACTATAAATCCTCCGAGAAAGAGGAATCATTCCATTAGCTTAAACACAATGTTATCATCGATGGATCCCTTCATTTCAGCCGATTCAGTAAACCCACAGCTATCTTCGTAGCACAATTACAATGAAATGCCATAGCTTTGAAGACACAACTGCAGTTAAACAAAGATATCAGGATAAAAAGTTAATAGGAGAAAAAGATAGCACAGCACAGCTCCAAAAGGATTTGCTATGAGCATTCACCTCTTCCCCTCTCAGACTAAATAAATTTTACAACAGAAGTAAACAGCATGATTCTTTTCTTTGTCCCTTTACTGTTAATCGAGAAGCATGATATTTGATGGACCTGTCAGGTAAGGAAGTAAGCAAAATTCATCATAACCATAAAAGTTGACTTTGATTAAACAATAAGAATATCCCAAGGTATCAATGGGCTGTGCTGCAGTAAATTCACTGTCTACAACATGCCAAGAGTACAACCAATGGCAACTAAATGATGACAGAAATTGAGAAGTTCATCTTCTACCACAAAGAGCCTGGCAACTTCAGTCTGAATCATACTGAGTTTCAAAGATTTGACTTTCCCACCAAAGATGAAATCTTTGGAGAATCAGTCGAAACATCCAAGGATAGTCAATCAGTCTTTCCCTCCTGAGCTCCAACCTCTTGCAGGTAATGTTCCGCATCCAAAGCAGCCATGCATCCTACAGCATTCCAAGGATCACAATATATCAGTTGAGTAACTGGTCGAATGGCTACCCAAGGAAACAGTTAGTTCTGGTGTAGACAAGAAAGAAGAAACAAAAAAAGGGACTGTCATGAGAACCAATATCAGTTCAATCAGATCAAGATGGAAAATTCAACTTTTGCATATTTCATTTTCTAATATTTTCTTCCCATTCTGCATTTCAGATATATCAAAGAACATAAAATGATTGCTGCTATAACTTTTGGTATAACCACAAGCTGACAGAAAACATAAATAATTTATATCAACATTTTTTACTCCAAACTCCTAATATAAACATAAACACAAGGCAAACATGCTGTAAAAACCACAAAAGTCCAATTTACTGGTGGTACAGCATAAACTAGCTACACCACCGAGAAATATGTGCTATAATATCTTGCCCACAAGTTCTGGACTATTGTGAAGAATCAACACACAAATGTTTCTTTTTCACTCAAAGAAAATGACATATCATGTAGATTGCAAGTATCAAAAGATTAATTTGAAAGATAAGGTAGGTTCAATAAAGTGAATAATAACAAGTTAATATTGAACGGCCAATATTTGACCAGCAGCTGAACAAGAAAATGGAGAAGCTATCATCTAATAAATTAACATTTTAGGAAAAGTTCAAATCAAGGTGTCACGAGATTAGCAGCATGTGTCAATCATGAAAATTAACTGCAACAATTTTATTGAAGATACAGAACATTCAATATATAGAACATGGGTACATCATGATTTCTCTAAAAATTAATATTCGACAAACTACTCAATTTACAGTATGAAATAAATGAAAGTGACCTTGATGAAATCCTAAAGAGAAAGGAAACAAGTTATCATAGCTTATATCTTCATGCTTTCGCTTTATCACTGAGTTATATTTGCTGGAGAATAAGAAGCACCATTCATATTAAGCTATATTAAGGTAAAAGTTAGGAAGAGATAAGGCTTAAATAACACTCAGGAAGTGGTGATGACCATGAGGCCACAAAAAAAACTTTCGAACTGAGAAACTAACACCTAGAAATGAGAAAGAACAACCAATTGATTTGCTTTACAAAGAGAGACAAAAGTGCAGAACTTTATAAAGAAGAAAAAGATACTAATAATTTATAGAGAGATACCATTCAACACCAGTACCAGGAAAGTCAACAATCTATCTAAGAGTGCTTACTTTGGTTAGGCTTTAATCTCCTTCAGAGGAAGGAAAGTTTAAGCCTTACCACATGGTGAACAGGTTATTTCCATTTTTCAGGAAGACACTGTGAGCCATCTCCTGCTATGCAAAATTAGACATAAGCTAAAAAATGGGAAATGTGTCTTACAGATTCATGAAAGAGATCAAATGATTAACCAATTAGCCAACCTCCAGCTCAATCATAAAACCTTCTCACAGAAAATGGATTTAAAATTTCAAAAAGAACTAAATTAAAATTGACTTACATGAAAAAAAAAAAGAAAAAGCAAGGAGCCAAACTGAGAGGCTAGGACCATTGTTACTTGAGCTTTTCGCTGGCCACTATGGTGGAGTTTTATCTTCATGAGAACTAAACTGCAGCTTGTCTTAAGGGATGATTAGAGGGATAGAATCATTTCAGTACACATATATGACTGTGATTGACCAATTGTTTCAGATGTTCCTAACTGTGAAGGGTCTTAGTAAATTAGAGGGTTGAGGACTATAGCAATTCTAAAGCAGAGAAAAGAATAAGCAAAAGATCTCTTTTCACCAAGAAACATGAGGCAGGAAAATATTAGAAGGAACAATATGGTTGGTCATATTTTGCAGATTATGCAGCGGGGTACTTCAATTCTTCAAATGAAATAAAACTAATAGCTCTTTACTTTCTTCAGCTAATGATGTTCCATATAGATAAAGGAACAAAGATGAAGCTCACGTGAAGGTAAACCCCTACGTTTAAAATATTAACTGTGGCTCTCATGTCATACTGTTAGCAAAAGACAAACTTACTCAAGTGACAAAATTTCAACATATTTCTTTTTAAGTTAGATACAAGGTGCTTGTAATAAATGCAATAAAGTGTGAAGTATTTTTAGATTTTTGTATACGTTCATTGTATAATATGACCGATGCTAGTCAGAAGCTCACATGGAATGGTCCTTGGTTGGCTTTATACGCAACACAGCCAATTATGAAAGATCCCTTTTCTTTTGGTGAAACACACACTGTATCTAGATATTTGTGGAAACGGAAAAGAAAAATACAAAAAATAAATAAAAAAAGAACTGAATGTATTTATTGCATCCTATCTAACTGTATAGGAAAAGTAAATGATAACTCTAGTGTTCACTTTTCCAAACTAATCATTTCTCAAAAGAGAACTCTGAGAATTATATCTATATTAGTTTGCTTTCAGAGACATTTAGTCAAAATTATTAAGGTCAGCCATTCATCTGGGCGATTGACAAATTATTAGTAACTCTAACACCAATGGTAAGGACAATAACTCATAGGTACATTTACGAATACCATCTCAATAGTGCAAGACAAATGACAATCTCTAAATCCTACATCAAACAGTAAGGACGGCGGCTCACAGTTAAGCTTATGAATATTATCTCAGAAGTGCAACACTCATCATTTTCTTAGTGTTAATTAAATCTATAATTGCACTATACTTTAGTTAATGTAATGATAAAATTACGCACAACAATGAAATAATGAAACAAGCAAGAGGCTTTGAACATCAACAATTAAGAACCAAGTTAATCTGCACATAGTTATGTCATTCTACCACTCAACCTAATAAAAGCTCCCACTAAAATAAATCCTAAATTTACCATGGAACAATAAACAAAGCAGTTGTGACATGAACATAAAATCAAACTCGAGTACTTCCACATCCCATAAAGTGACTATCAACTATCAATAATAGCCTCATTGCAGGAATTCCTTCGCCATTATATTTTTGTACTGAGAAATCATTTTTTGAAGGGTATTTTCTGAAAGCAAGATCATCAACAGATATTAAAACAGTCAGTCGCCCACCGGATCCAGCAGCGGTGATAGCCTGCCGGTACTTCTTGTCCTGCACATCCCCTGAGGCAAAGACACCCTTCACGCTGGTGTGTGTTGTCCCGGGCTTGGTGACGACATAACCATCGGAGTCCAGCTCCAGCTGCCCCCCAAGGAACTTGGTGGCAGGCTCGTGCCCGATGGCAAAGAAAAGTCCCGACACCTTGAGATCAGACACCTCCCCGGTGACAACGTTTCTTACCTTCACACCGGCAAGCGGGCCGTCGGCCTCCCCGAAGGCCTCGACCACCTCCGAGTTCCACAGCACCTCAATCTTGGGGTTCTCGAGAGCCCTCGCCTGCATGATCTTGGACGCCCGGAACGTATCCCGGCGGTGCACGATGTAGACCCTCGACCCGTATTTTGTCAGGAAGTTGGCCTCCTCCATGGCGGAGTCGCCGCCGCCGACTACCGCGATCGGGCGGTTCCGAAAGATGGGCGCGGCCCCGTCGCAGACGGCACAGGCCGAGATCCCCCGGTTCCAGAACACGTCGGCCCCGGTGAAGTGAAGGCGGCGGGCGACAGCACCGGTGGCGACGACGACGGCGTCCGCCTCGACGGAGGTGGAGGAAGAGATCACGCGGAAGGGACGGACGGCGAAGTCAACGGTGGTTACAGTCTCACTGAGGATCTCAGTGCCGAAGCGAAGGGACTGGGCGCGGCACCGGTCCATGAGCTCGTAACCCATGATGCCCTCCGGGAACCCAGGGAAATTCTCGACGTCGGTGGTGGTGGTGAGCTGCCCGCCGGCGGCGATGTCGTTGGCCATCCACCCTTCGAAGAGGATAGGCTTCAGCTCCGCGCGGGCGGCGTAGATCGCCGCCGTGTGGGCGGCGGGGCCGCTGCCGATGATGCAGAGCCGGGTGCGGAGGGTCTTAGTAGGTGCGTCGGCCATGGCGGTGGCGGTGGAGAAGGGCTTGACGGGATGCGGCGAAGGCGCGGCGGCTGCAGCGGAGGAGTCAGAAGCGACGGCGCCACCAACAAAAGAGCAGGCGTTCTTGAGGAGGGCAGAGAGCTTGGATCGGAGGTTCATGGAACGGAGCGCCGTCGCAATTGCCGCCGCTGGGCTCGTAGCCTTCCGCTTCCTCGTGTTGTGATGCCTTTTGGGTTGGGCTTTTAGGTTTGGGCTTAGGGTTGGGATCATTCAGCCGTTTGTATGGCGAACAATTACCTATTGTTTTGGACCGCAAATGTATGTGCGTCGACGTAACGTAAGCTCGAATGGGTGCTTTGTTTGTCGTCACAAGTGGTTATATTTATACCCGTAGAGCTTCGCATCGCTTGGCTCGTCCGCCACCGCATATGCCTTGCGCAGCCTCTCTCTCAAGAAAAGGGAGGCATCGGTGAGCAGCGAAGTAAGGCGGGAATACTAATCAGTGTATGTTTCCGGGCAACGAGTAAATTGGTGTTCGCTAGCATTCTATTTGGCTATCTGTGAGCAAAAGTAAATTGGGGAAATCATAACAATTTGATTTAGCCCCGTAAACTAATATTTAACTAAGACTTAACTATTGTTATTTTAGATTTAATTTTTTTAATTAATTATTCATGTTCGATAAATTAATGGGTTAGTCATCTCATCGGACCAAAATCCTTACTTATATTACCACGAATGAAACAAATTACGATAAACATATTAATTATGTTGTTGATGGCAATTATAACAAGTCTCATTTATAACCAATAAATGTTAAGAAAATTATTATGATTTCACTTAATTTCTGTCTAGAAAAGATATGTGGCTATTATAATTTTAGTGAGATATTCTTTAGTTTAGTACATTATTACACAATTGATAGGCTCATGTTTGATTTGATATACGAATATTTTGTATATAATTTATTGTACTAATAAAAAAATAAAAATATGTATATTAGATCTTGATGTGAAAGAAATGACAACAACGAGGAAATTATATGAGATGGCACCGTCCTACACAAAATCATCCGCGGTAGTACGAGATGATACCGCACGTCGTGGAACCATGCAAGTTAGTCTATGTCGCCAAGAGTATATGGGCCGATCGCTCGGGGGATCGACAATCATTAATGAACCCCAGATGACAGGTATAAAGGTCGACTCCCAGGAACAATTCCTAGAGCAGTCAAACACACAAAAACTCACTTTCAATATTATTCTATTAACTTAAGCTTCAAAGGGGTCGAGTTGGAATTCTCCCTCCCAACTTTGACTTATGTATAAGAACCTAGCAAGAGAGGAAAAGTAACTTCTAGCTTGATCTCGGATTGGCTCGACAAGCAACGTCTCGACGTCTCGACCTGACGTAGTCCTTCTCCCATCGGAAATCCACGTTAATAACCTTGCATTTGGATCGGATCGAACCGTGCTAACAACTCAGTCACACCGTAAAATTGCACAACAAGAAAGAATTTGTACAATTTAATCCATAAAAGAAAAGTAGTAAAAACAATCTTATTTGATTCGTAACTTCCATATTAACTGTTTGCAGATCAAATTAATTATAGGATATTCTCATTTAAATAAGCAGATCGTTGTGATCGATATAAGAAAAATATCAGCGACGGATCGGACGGAGGACTGTGCACAGAAATGGGATTTGCGTGATACACTATCCATAAAAAGGTTATAAACCGTTCCGTCTTAATTGCTTGCATAATCAAATTAATCATATGTTATTCTTTATTTATGTACAAGAATAATATTATTCCACGGAATGATCTGAAATAAATGTGATTCGCGTGATCCTCATAACCGTTTGTTCTCTGGACGATTGAAATAGGAAGCAGAATGAGACGAACGGTTATGCCTTTTCCTCAAATTTAGATTCTTTCTTTACTCTCCCCTTCCCCACCACCCACCAATACCCATAACAATAATCATAAATAAGAAAAGAAAAAGAAATTAATGCCCTCCCTCTCTCCTCCATTGATCTTTACGCTTTCCTTCGTCCGATTCTTTCTCCTTCCTCTCCCCCTTTTGTTGGTTACCGGATGTCTTCTCATCTCTTCTGCAATCGCCTTCATCCATGTCTGAGATCGTCTCGGAAAAAGAGAATCGTGGCTTAATTTTGCTTTCCGTTCATCGATTCTCCTTGTCGCTCACTTTGCATCGAATTGAGAGATCCATGGCGCTGCAGTTGATCTGTTGCTTTCTAGTGTTCTTGCTCTATGGCAATGTTTCCGGAAAGGAATGCACCAACACTCCTAATGAGCTATCTTCTCACACTGTTCGTGCTCAGCTTATGTCCACCGAGAAGCAATCTTGGAAGGCGCATGCGCTCTCTGACTACCACTTAAACCCCACGGATGAGTCCGCGTGGATGGAGTTGGGACGGAGAGAAGCGCTGAATAAGGAGGTTGGTATCGAGGAATTTGACTGGCTGATGCTCTACCGGAGCATGAAGGGTTTCGGCCGGGTCGAGGTGATCGCGAGGCAGCGAGGAGAAGATTTCCTTAGCGAGGTGTCGCTCCACGACGTTCGTCTTGATCCGGATTCCATGTATGGACGAGCACAGCAGACGAATTTGGAGTACTTGTTACTTCTTGATGTCGATCGACTAGTTTGGAGCTTTAGGAAACAGGCTGGTTTATCAGCTCCGGGTGAACCTTATGGAGGATGGGAGAGACCAGATGTGGAGATTAGAGGACATTTTGTGGGTAAGTTGTTTGTAGGAGAACTATAACTCTAGTTGCTGGCCGCTCATGCTTTTTGCAAATTGCTTGTGGTGTTTCTTTCATATACTGATTGATCTTTTTGTGCTTGTTTTCTCACCAATTTGTTCATAATGGAAAAGCCTTTTATTGTTGGATTGGCTGGCATCAGTATAGTCTTTTTTTTTTTCCTTTTTGGATTGAGAGCTTAACATTTAATAAAGGATCTTAGCTTTCTAATTAGTAATATAATTGTAGTAATTTGTAATAAAGAATCTTAACATCCAATAGTTGTTTTAGATAAATTTGAAAGAGAATCGTCACACTGATGTTGTTTTTGTGTTTCTCCAAATACCTACAAGCGGAGGTTGTCTTCCTGATGGTAATTGAACTACCGTTAGCATGTTCTTGCTGTTCCTGGTGTAAACGAATTCATTTTCTCTAGAAACCTAGAAGTTTTTGTCATTCATTATTTTTTTTAGATATCTTTGCTCTGTCCATTGTCTCCCTGGGATATGGATTCATCATTTGACATCAAAATTTCATGAACTCCGCTTCCATGTTTGATAATTTCTCTATCAGCTAAGCATTTTGCCAGTAACTTTCCTACATCTACTTAGAAATTTTGTCTCGATCAGAAGAAGCAGTCTTCTTCTGTAATCTCATTAAAGTTTAAAGAAAAGGAAAATGTTAGCTACAGCACTTCAACTGCCCCTTCAATTAGCTCTTGATTTGTTGCCCTTCATAGTTTTTCCTTCCTTATATATATGTATTACAGGATGTGCGTAGGCATGATAATGCACATGATAGAGTTTACTGGAAGATAGAGTGCCTAGCTCATGGGGAAAACCTGCCTGATGCCAACCGTTCAGCTACTTGGATGGTGGTGTTTTGCCCTTCGATTTTCTGTTGGGGTTGTCATGGCACACTAATTAATCTTTCTACTGCTGATACATTATTGAGATCTTTAGCTAAAATGAGTTGAATGAGACAGTGAGACTACAAATTGGCACCAGCGCCACAATAAAATCTAATAGAACACTTAAATCTCCTGTTTTATAATCAGTCAAGTTGGTTATGAAACATATATTGCATTTTAAATGTATAGCACAACGCTATCCTGTAATCTTCTGGTATTATAACAAGGAGAAACAGACTAATTGAAGTATCTTTTCCTTTGTTGTGTGAACATGTGAAACTTGAATATGTTGGTCTTAAATCCGAGTGCTTATCATGTATCACAACTGAGCCTTGTACTAAATGGTTTATATCTAATCAGATAACCTAGACCAATTAACTGTGTCTACCTATGAACTGATTTGGCATTGAAGTGACCACTAGATGCCTTACCATAAAGGCTTACTTGGTGTAAGTCTTGGCCACAATTTATGAGTTGTTTAAACTTTAAAGTTTGTCCAACTTCTTGCTGTTTTTTCGTTGATCATTAAACTAAATATTTATAATTGTTTCTGTTGTAATCATGTTAGTTTTCACAGTTAATGTTCTCATGTGGTCACTTGTATAAGAATATGCTAATTATTTATTGAAGATCAGTGACAAGTTAATTTCTCATTGATTCAGGCAGAATGTAGTAGTAGTGCATGTGTAATGCTGAGATGAATTCTGGTTTATTGATTTTTTCCTATAAAGTTGATCAAAGCTGGTCTGGGGAAGTAAGAAAGGACGCAATCCTCTTGGACTATCTAATACACTACTGTTCACTCATCTTAACAATGGTTATAATTACATATCTGTGCAGCATACCAGATTTCTATGGATATAACCATCTTTTCTTTGAATTCTTCCTAAAATTTGAGTTGATGATATGCTGTCATAATCTTGATTGCTGCATTTTGCAGGGCACTATGTGAGTGCTTCTGCTCAAATGTGGGCTAGTACACACAACAGAACGCTATATGAAAAGATGTCGTCAGTGATTGATGCACTTTATGAATGCCAGAAGAAGACAGGCACAGGATATCTGTCTGCTTTCCCTCCTGAATTTTTTGACCGTTTTGAAGCTATAAAAAGTGTTTGGGCTCCATATTACACAATTCACAAGGTAATTTATCAAGATTCTGATACTTGATAACTTGAATAAAATGCATTGCCATTGATTGCTGACATCTTCATCTTTAACTGCCATTGTCATTTGTTATTCTTCTATATTTAACCTAATGCTGATCTACTGACAGATCATGGCTGGCCTCCTCGATCAACATATATTAGCTGGTAGTGTCAAAGCATTGCAAATGGTGGTGTGGATGGCAGATTACTTTGGGAACCGTGTCAAGAATGTTATACAAAAATACAGCATAGAAAGACATTGGTCGTCTCTCAATGAAGAAACGGGTGGGATGAATGATGTTCTTTATAGGCTCTACAGTGTGACGGTAAATTACCTTGTGAACTTCGTATTGCAATTTGCAATTACATACTAGTAATATGGCTACACAATTGCCCACTTGGTCACTGTTTTGAATTCTGCAATTTTATACAAAACCCTTGAAGGGATACACAAAACACCTTTTTTCATAAATTTGACTAAAAAAATAACCATCTTTTCGCCATCCTGCCTTCTATGTTGGTGATTTACCCCTTGCTGTGCTTGTCTAGATGAGAGTGATGGGCATATCTGATGATCATGAGGTGATAAGCAATTGTTGCACAGACTATCATGCAGTCTTTAAGTAAATTTTAGTAGATCAATTAAGAAAAATGGCATCATTTGGTTAGGTAAAATCGGATGAAGATTTATGTTGTGCACCTTGCTTCATGAAGCCTTTCTAGTAGGAAAATAAGTTCATTATTGGTCTTTTCATGGGTTCAAGTTATAAGAAAATCCATATATAATTTTGTCATTACCTATGGTTCTGGATCTTCTTGGTTGGATTAGTAGTCTCCTGAATTGTTGAAAGCATTTCCGTTGAAGGTAAATGTCTAACTCATTCTATCTCATCTTTTTACTACAGAGGATAATATAATCTTCCTATGTACATTCGCCATGTACACATGTCTTTATTGTAATTTAAAATATAAAGAAGCCTTTTTTATTGAAAAATGAAAAAAAAGGAATTTACATTTTTCACTGTTACTTGCTATTTTACCAACCATTGGAAACTAATATTTTTTTCAGTTTTTTTATGTACAAAATTTTTTTTGCTACTGGTCAATATAATTGACAGTAATTTCTAATCGATACTTATGTTAAAGCAATAAGAGTGTTCTGTTTATATGATTATAGTATCTGTGCAGATGTCTTAGCATATCCAGGTTACTTAATTTACTATATGTAGCAGTTCATAGTATGCTTGATATTTGGTTATGTAGACTGCTTTCTGTGCAATTATTTTACTTCAATTCTTATCCTAATGCATGATCCACATGGATCAACTTCTTAAATAAAATTTCCTTGAATTTGTTTTCTGATTATCTTCTAAGCTTTTGCTTTCATGTTGTTTCATATATAAAGTCAGCATAAAACTATATGAAACTTAGCTTGAAAGAAGCTCTTCTAGTTATTCATGGTGTGCGACATTGTTATAAGTTATAACTGCTTAAAGTTCTGATAATTTGAAATTAAATACCATTGCTTTGGTAGCAATATTGAGGTTATCCCAAGGTTTATCGTACCACAGCGTATTGCTCGATATGGGTGGCATGTATCTGCTCGATAGGGGATCGGTATAGGTACTAGTTTGCCAGTACACCTCACCGTACCGTGTGTCAATACATTGGTACGGTTCGGTATGTAGTATATTGATGGTTGATCGATACACTAGTATGGACTAGTAAGGCAAACCATGGGTTATCCAATATTGAAAGAATTGGGCTCTTAAGCTAGATGAAATAGTTTTGAATCTTTAGTGGTTAAAATTACTGCAGACATGTAAGTAATAGACAATTGTGGCATGGTAATATGAATAAAATTATATATATTTTTACTGCTCTAGTTCTCCAATGATCTAAAGTTGTTTAAAAAATTGTCTACTTCAAGAGCACCTGATATCCTAGTGAAGCTTGCAGTCCAAGCATTATTGGAATACTTTGTTAGTAAGAATCTTTTGAAAAAAAGACTTGTATTTAATTTCTTGTTGTCGACAACTTTTTGGTCAGTATTGTAGGAACAAAAAGCTAAATCAGAGTTTCTTGTTTGACTAATGCAGAAAGATCAAAAGCATCTGGTATTGGCTCATCTTTTTGACAAACCATGTTTTCTTGGTTTGCTTGCAGTTCAGGTAATCATTCATGTCCCAGATCATAGTTCCCTCCCCTTTTTTTATAACTTTATGCATCTGCATTTCGGCTGGCCAACACTAAAATCACTTCAAATGGTAAAAGGTAGTTACTGGTTGTTCCTTCCTGTGTTTTTTATAACTTTATGCATCTGCATTTTGGCTGGCCAACACTACAATCACTTCAAATAGTAAAAGGTAGTTACTGGTTTGATCTTTCACATCTTGTGGCCTTTTGACAATAGATACAACTCTCCAGAAATTTGCCCACATGGTGGACAATCAACAAAAAATAGAAACTATATGCAGAATTGTTGAAGTGATGGAAAAAATATGATTGTCATAGAGTTCAATTATTTGATTTTTTTTAGCAATATATATTATTTTGCAGAAGATTCGTGGTTTCTTCTGTTGCTGCTTTCCTTCAATTACTCCAGCCCATAACATTCTTTTCCCAACTTAAAAACATTGTATGCCTTTCATGAGAATAATATGCTCCATTTTATCAATTCTTTTGACTTGGGATGTAATATATGAACTACTATGTCCAAAATAAGAAACATGGCAGCCAACATGATGAAAGGACATTAGTTCAAGAATAGAAAAGAAAGCTTTTGGGAGGCAACAAGTAAAATAAAAAAAAAAGGGAAGAGGACACACATAAATTTGAGAAAAAAATAAACCAGATGCTTGTGATGTATAGTTATTTATTTTATCCAAAATTGTTCTCCTTTGTGGTCTCTCCTCCCTCTGTCTCTTACCTTTCAAGTGTCATCAATCATGCCCAATGCAGGCAAAATATTATGACAATTTCTTTTGACAAGGTATCTCATAGGCTACTATATCACTTGCTTTAATTACATAACGTAAACCAACCAATGCCAACAAACTGGTGAACATACATAGTGACTGAAGCTTAAAGTGAATGTTATGTGATGATGAACATATTGTTGTAAAGTGCACAATATGTTGTAATAACAACAAAATGTCATTATTTTTGTAATCTTGTCATGAAAAACAAGCTAATAGTTTCATATTTCTAATGGCAGGCTGACAGCCTTTCTGGTTTTCATTCAAATACACATATCCCAGTTGTTGTAGGAGCACAAATGAGATATGAGATCACAGGTGATCCACTATACAAGGTAATTGTGTCTTTAACAAGAATTATTTTTTTAATATCTGAAGCTACACTCTACTGATTACATCAATAGTGACATCTGAAAGATGATCAAAATAGTAGTAGATGCCATCTTCTTTCTCTTTGAACTTGGTATGTATCGTTTGCAGACTGAGGCCTTGTGTTAACTATGTTCTTTCAAGGGGCACAAACCAGCTGGTCAGGCTGGATCTCTTGCAGTTGTTGTGTCTTTTACTTCTTAGCATTTCTTTAATTGCTTTCTTCTATGATGTTACATGGCAACTTTTATGTTTGTTTGGGGTGCCATTTGTCATTGTTGTGTAGCCAGTACACCAGACCATTTAGAAGTCAAAGCCAGTCAACAATTGCTAAGTGCTCATGTGTAATCTGTCCTTCCATTTTTTAGAACAGTATATTTTAGAACTTGTCTCAAAATGTAGAATGATCTGGCTAGACACTCAATTCATCTTTCAGGATATTGGTGCGTTTTTTATGGATGTTGTGAATTCTTCCCACAGCTATGCTACAGGAGGAACCTCAGTTGGCGAATTCTGGTAACATGATTATCGGTAGCTTTTGTTTCCATTTACTACTTTGACTGATAGGTAATTTGTCGAATTGTTCATACGATGATGAATCTTGAAATATCATGCCAATATGTGACCTTTAGTTTCTGAAAAATATTTTACGGTTTCTGTATTCTAGAAATGGTATAATTTAAGATGTTCTTTTCTTCTGTTACAGTCTGTCTGTTAACTTTGATGTGTAGGTCTGATCCAAAACGTTTAGCAGATACACTAGGTACAGAAAATGAAGAATCTTGCACAACTTACAACATGCTTAAGGTGCAGCAACCTTGCTTTTGCTAGTATTACCTACCTCTTCTTCAGAATATACAATTATTAATTAACATCTAAGGTTCTCACTCCAATCGAGACCAGGAAAAAGGTTACCAAGGTGTCAAAACTTGAAGATGTTTATCTCACATAGAGTGTCATTTCTCAGGGTATATCATTTTCTTTTTTTTAAATGTATGCCTGTCTGCAGGTATCTCGCAACTTATTTCGTTGGACAAAGGAAATGGCATATGCTGATTATTATGAGAGAGCAATATTGAATGGCGTGCTAAGCATTCAAAGAGGGAAGGAGCCTGGAGTGATGATTTACATGCTTCCACTGGGGCGTGGACACTCCAAGGCAAGGAGCTACCATGGGTGGGGAACAAAGTTTGATTCATTTTGGTGTTGTTATGGAACAGGTAGTGTGATGTTCTTCCTGAGCCTCTCTGGTTTTTTAGCTATCAAAAGCTGTATCTTTTTCTTTCCACTTCTGTAAACTTAATAATTATCTATTATGCAGTGACTGCATGACCATAAATTCATGGAAATTCCCAGTTGATAGCCTCTGATGACTTGGAACTTGTCTACATTTTAACTGATCCTTTTTGATGTAATATTTTTGAAGATCATACGATGGGTATTCATTCTTTCTCTCTTTGTTTTTGCAGGAATAGAATCATTTTCAAAGCTAGGAGATTCTATTTATTTTGAGGAGAAGAGAACAACACCAAGCCTTTATGTCCTACAGTATGTATCAAGTTCTTTTATTTGGAGATCTGCAGGGATTGAACTCAAGCAGAAGACAAAACCTGTTAATTCCTTTGATCCTTATCTCCAAGTATCCATAACGATTTCAACTAATAAGGTACCATGAAGCAATTTAATTACTGTTGGGTATAAATAAGATCAAGACTTGAATAATCCACAGAGATTACCTGTAAATATCAATCTTGCTCTATATGGATTATGCATCATTTACACAATAAACTTTGATACTGATAATAATACTCTTCATACATAGAAGTATTCAGATTAGCTTTGTCACAACATCAATGCTCTTTTGATGGATTCATTCCTATCAGAAAAAAAAAATCAATCAAGGGCTTTTATTAATGTCATAAGAACTAGTTCCATTGAAAGACTTATAAAGATCTAATTTATTTTATATCGTGTCCACGTGTAGTCAAGTAGTCAAATTTCAACTTTGAACCTGAGGATACCATCTTGGACATCTTTAGATGGTGCAAAAGCAACTCTAAATGATAACAATCTGCAGCTACCATCTCCTGGTATGATTTTGTTCCATCTTTTCTTTGAGATAGATCTCATGGCTTTTATAGGTTTCAGTTATATCTTTCCTTCATGCCTATTGCTGTCCACGTAAACTTATATGAGCCTTAGAGCATAATGCCAATATGTATCATCAGTTCCAGTAGCAGTACAGAAGTAGTTATCAGGAAACAAGTCTTCAATTTCTTTAAATCTGATCAATATTGAAGTACAAAGACTTGTATGAGATGCTAGTTATTGAAATGAGTTTCTTTTTCTTCATGTATGGAAATTTAGTAAATAAATGGTCAAATAAGTCCGACTTTACTACTTTATATGATTTCTGAACCCCCATTGATCAACATCCACTACTGGAAAGGAATGGGATATGTATTTTGGACAACTCAATAATAAGTCTTTGTTTTTGTTCTCCATGACTGATATCTTTGATCTTTCTTTTCCCTGTTTGACGTTGAAGCGGTTGTAGGTTCACCATCAGCAGCAATAGTGCATCTTTCCCTTCCCCTGCCTTCATTTTTACAATTCCTGTTCCTGTTTTCCCAAGCACTGAATTGACAATTTCCATGCTGTCAGTTCTCCGTCTTCTCTCCCTCAGGCTTTTTGGAATCTGTGTGCTATGTTCACTTGTAGATTCCAGTCTCATTCTACTTCATGAAGTTTACCTTGAGCTCGGAATGCTGGATCTTGTTGGTTGCTTAGCTTTGTTTCTTGGTTATTATGAACAAGGTATGCAATACCGTACCGTACCGGTGTTTCGAAATTGGCTCGGTATGGTACCGAGCGGTAAACTAGGGCGTACCGAGCAGTTTTAAATATTTCTTCCTCTTACTGTAGCACTATAGCACGTTCCGTCCGGTAGCAAGCGGTCTGCGTCGGTATGCCATCGGACCGGTACGTACCATCCATATCGGGTGGTACCATTCGAAATTATATACCATGATCATGAAGTTGGCTAAAATATGTTTTTCTTGGAATTTAAACACAATGTTAGCCAGAACAATAAACCGTTCTTATAGAGAGAAAAAAAGTTTGAAGAGTTCAGACTTGGTTAAGCTCCTTGTTTGGGGCATAAGCATATGTCAACAATCTTGTCCTTGGTTCAAAATCCAATTTTGTGTTTGCATCTAAGGCTGCAAACTGTAGCTTGTTTTGATACTTGGTTGCCTTTGTTCTGCAAATTTTCTAACAGCAATGTGTTTTGGCAGGAAATTTCATTTCTGTGACCAGAAATTGGATGTCAAATGACATCGTGACTGTTACATTGCCTCTCAGATTAAGGATGGAGCGCATACAGGGTTAGTTCACAGAATTATTTCACTTTTTTGTTTTCTTCTTTGGCTTCTAATTGAGAACCTTTTAGAGGAAAGCACAATCAATTTGTTTTGCTGACAGTAATATATATATTGGGAGTAGATTCAACCGATCTGACACTTGAATTTGATCCATGATTTCTGGCAGATGATCGGCTTGAATATGGATCTCTCCAGGCAATTCTTTTTGGACCTTATCTTCTTGCAGGTCTGACCAATGGCGACTGGGACATTAATACTGGGAATTCCAGCTCTATCTCCGACTGGATCACGGCAGTTCCAGCTTCATATAGTGGTCAGCTGATAAGCCTCACGCAGGAGGCCAACGGCAAGGCGCTCGTCTTCTCCAATTCCAACGGCTCACTGACAATGGAGGAACTGCCCATTGAGGGGACTAATGCGGCTATCCACGGAACATTCAGATTTGTGTTCCCCGAGAAGCCGGCTGCTGTCCAGAGCTACGTTATGCTGGAGCCATTTGATCTTCCTGGCACGACGGTGGTGCATCGAGGCCCGAACAATGGGCTCGCAGTGTCATCATCGTCGATTGCTCCTGGTGCTGATGCCATGTTCAACATAGTACAGGGGTTGGATGGCGAACATGGGACGGTGTCGTTGGAGTCGAGCACCCAACGAGGATGTTTCGTGTGTGGCATCGGTGGATCGTATCTCTCTGCTGCCGGGAACAAGACGGTTCAACTGATCTGCCCATCGGACTCGGAGCTCGACATGATGTCTTTCCGGCAGACTGTGAGCTTCACTCCTGTTGCCGGAGGGTTGAGGCAGTACCATCCTATTAGCTTCGTGGCTAAGGGAGTCAGCCGGAATTTTCTGCTGGAGCCTTTGCTGAGCTTGAGAGATGAGACATACACTGTCTACTTCGACATCCACCAACAAGGCAATCCAGCGATCGACAACTTTGCCAGAGCCACCTTCACGCCCGTCGAATATGACACATCGTGATGTGCGTTACGTTGATGGGTTGCAGCCAATTCTCGACGGCAGCCAGATGTAAATATGTTTGTGTCGTAATCTATAAACTCATTTGACTGAAAGATAATAGAACAGCATCCATCTGTCATATTTGTGGTGCCGAGATTACATCTATAGAACAGAGCAACAGAATATATCATCGTTGCTGTCTGACATGAGTTCGCAGTGAGTCCTAAATCTTAGATTCAAGGAACCATTCTTAAAGCACCACAACCAACCTAAATCTTCTGCACCTCTCTACTGATACTTGAATATAACACCACCCATGTATCATAAAAATGCACAAGAATTCATTGTTTACAAAACCAAACACGACAACAACAGTAACAAGCCTTAATGACTTGACCACTTTTGATCTACCAAAACCTAGTCCAGTAGATCATATGCTGCTAAAACTAAGTCTCTCAGTTGATAGCATGCTCATGAGTCATAATCTTTTCTTGATAATATAGATATTGTGGCCTATTAAAAACCAGCAATACAAGACCATAGGACTTCGAAGCAGGGGTCAGACGAAATCATAGATTTACAAACCTAAAAACCCTTGATGTAACAACAGAAAAAGAACAGCTCCACGTTCCAATTACCTCAAATCTGTTTCACTTTGGAGAAATGGACATATTGCAAAACACTTACATAGAACACTGTAGAGCACAAGAACAAAAAGAAAACAAATACGGGAATTAAGGGCAAAACATGAACCCCAACCTTCCCAATGACATTCCTCAATAACCACAATTCAGATCATCGATCCAAAATGTTTCTCCATACCATACAATCAATAAAGCAAATTATAAAACTGATGCAGCGTAAGCTAAAAACTTCCCAAAAACATAGAACTGAACTCAACACATTGGCAATAATTACTATCACTAAATAAATATAGCATAACATCCATGATGGTACGTAAAAAGCATCAGATCATAAACCAACATATGTAATCCACCAATCAAGCACAAATAACAGCTCACACAATTACGTATTGATGCCCTAGGTATCACTCCACTCATTTTAGCAACAAGGACATCACAAAGCAGCCAACCAAAGGGAAAGCTTGGATAACAAGAACACTGAACCAGAGCTCAATGGCCTCACCCATTGCTTTAGATCTTGTCAAGCTTCTCAGCCTTAACCACAGGGTTCGCTTT
Source organism: Musa acuminata AAA Group (assembly GCF_036884655.1). Lineage (NCBI taxonomy): Eukaryota > Viridiplantae > Streptophyta > Magnoliopsida > Zingiberales > Musaceae > Musa > Musa acuminata. Next base: position 47,749,880 of record NC_088346.1, on the reverse strand, counting down.
GGCAATGGCATCCCTGGCAGCTCTCTGGTAGTCGAAAGGGCAGCCATGCTTGTCCGAATAACGATGCGTAATGCAGAAAAGATCCCCACATCGACATTGAAACCCTGTTAGACCGACCCGTTTCTTGCATGTGCTGCACCTATTTGGACCATTTTTTGCCTTTGCTTCCCCAGAACCACTCGAGCTTAGAACTTCTGGTGATTGTGAAGGAATGGCCTTTAGCTCCCCAGAGACAATTCTCACATCTGTTACAGAAGAGATTACAGGCTCCTTGCTATTGCTGCTGCAAATGTCACCACCACTGCCATTCACAAGATTGTCAATGGAGGATGCTGCAAGCTTGGCCTGCTCCTGCTTTAGAATCATTTCCCTGTGGCACTTGGAGCACATATTCATGGTCGCCGCACTTCCGAAGAATCCACAGTTGTTGATGCACAGGATCGGGCCCTCAGGAGCTTGGCATCCAGTCTCATCGTGATCCATCTTCAAGTTTGCTATACCACGATGACCATCAATTATATGCCTAATTAGTCTAAACCGAAACCCTAAGATAGATCATTCAGATAAGTTCAAAAAATCCAAGTATCAGTAACCCCATTTCGTCTAACAATTTAAATACCAAGAAGAAGATTCCTGATCACGATCAAAAAAATTAAAGCCTTTATCCCATAAATCCCTAAAGAAGTCTAGTTTATTCCAAAACAACAAATTTTACATCAGGAAAGACGTACAGCGACAACATACAGAATTCAATTTGGGTACAGTAATCAAGAATACGCATAAAAGAAAAGGCAAAAAGATAGAAACTAAAAGAAAGCCGGATGATTTCAACCCAACGATGAGCACTTTTATGCCCCCAACAACAAAAGAATGCAACTCACCTGCTCGAATCTGCTCTCAAAGGCGACTGTTTTCCCTCTCGGTCAGTAATAATAAGCTTGGACGAGCCTGGCGATTGAAAAAACGGGAACAGAGAGCAGAGCAAAAAATTCAAATCAACCAGCCTCGGCGATCGATCACCACAAAAAAGGAACGACAGCCAGCGTGTTAAAAACCTAACCCTAACCCTAGCAACCAGAGAGCTCCTCCTCGGAACGGTGCGATCGAGGCTGGGAAGATCCAAGTTAACTATGTGCTCATCCTCTGCTATCTTATCTTATGTTCCGCACTATATTGATATGCGTACACTGAATCGGCCGTCCACGTTTCTCTTAAGGACTGCTGATGCTCGATATCGATCGCTTGTGAGAAAATGGACGGCGATCTAAAGATGTCGCCTATGAAACCTTTATGAGCATACTTTGCATAAGAACAATGTCACTTGTAAATGATACCATTCTAATCCATTGGGTTGACTGTATCCATCTGTTATTATCGTTAATTTCTATAAGAATAATATGTTTCTTTCCCTTCCTTTTTAGACTCACTTAAATGAATCAGCACAAGTAATCAAATAATACTATTATATTTATTTATTTATTTATATTGATAAAAGTATATCATATAAAACTGATTTTATGAATATAAACAAAATATTGTTAGTAAAAACATATTGTTATGGAAAATATCAAATATAAAATACAAGATAATATAATGATATTGTTTATATAAATTTAATCATGAAATGAAGAAAAACCGCTTGAACATTAGCATATAAGGTTTTATGAAGCTTTAAAAAAAATATTTTGGAAACCTAAGTTGGAGGTCTTATTTAAAAATATTGGAACTCACCTTCCAATGTTTCAAAAATTCTAGATTTTCAAGAAAATTTGAAGGAATGGCTTACTAAGTCTTTAAGATAGGTTTTTTACTAATTCCATTCATTAAAAAAATTAAATTTGTATCATTTTTTTAATTTTATTAAATTTAAGATTAATTTATTATCGGTTTGGGTTAAAAAAATATGTGAGTAAAGAAAAAAAATTAAGAATTGAGTTGCACTATTTTTAGGATTATATTAAAAAATAATATAAGATACAATGTAACTTTTATTTTTCAAAAAAATAAAATTTTAGAAAATAAAAATGTCTTACAAAGTTTGAAATGAACTATATATAATTGATTTTTGATTAAAAAAAGATTGAATTTGTATGGATTTTTTATTTTTGTTCAAAAAAGATTCAATTAATGTATTGAATTTGTATGAATATTATCAAAGAAGATTATGTTAAATATCATATTTCGATGATAAATTATTGAGCTAATATACTTTTGAGATAAGTGGCGTAAGAAATACTTCAATCATACACTCTGACCGAGACAAATATCAAGTTGAATGATTGGTTGATGTGCCAAAGAATGAAGTTCATGCTAAAAGTTTCGACATAATATCGAATTGATCAAATATTACATTAGAAGATTAGACATCGTGATAAAGACAATATGTCGGAGGAGTAAGCGATATGTCAAGAATAAGATAATATATCAAAGGTTCAAATGAAAAACCGTACATCGGGACATGTCAAAAGTTTCAATATTTTGTTAGACAAAGTTGTTGACCCAACATCAAAATATTCTATCGTTAATTTGAGTAATTTTCTAGTTGAATTAGAGCTCAAACCTGCAACACCCTTCAGGCTTAAGTTTAGGTTGAAATTAAGCGTCATACCATCAAACTTAAGCAACGATACCATATGAGTCAACCAACGATAAAAAAGATATTAACAACCTTGCTGACAATAGTACAATCAATGTAGGTGGTCATATTGCCTATGTTGGCGATAGTATCACTTGGACTCTAATATATCAATGGTAGTACTACTAGAGTCAAAAGTTAGGTAATACCACTCAGTATCGATAATAGTACCCAGGCTCGACTGATGGAGCATATATCCTTGAGATTAAGAAGTATTATATGCTCTCATTTTGAGTATACCTTACGTATTCTTTGCTTTAGTTTAGTTGTAATACTAAGTTGTTACGAAGGTGAGAGATCTTTTGGAAGAAAAAATTAGTGTTAAAAGTTCTCTTCTAAGTTTTAAAAATAAGAAGGTTATAAAAGATGATTGATTTTCACTTGTTGAAAATAATATCATGGGTTAAAGTCGATAGCCTTGATGAAAAGAAAGTAGATATAGGTAAAAAAAATTTAACCAAAATAAAAATTAATATGCTTACCGTTACTCATCTTTTACTTATAACTTAGTATTATTATTTTTACCCATAACTTTTACTCTTACTCTGATGAATCGAGTTTTCAAAATATATTTTTTATTAGATTTTAAAATATTTAAAATTACTATAACACTAATTCACCCTAGCTTATTGCCCAGGGCTATTAAGATATTTAACAGGTTCTATTTTAAAAAGAAAAAGAAGATATGAGTTATAATGTTTTCCAAAGTGATTATATATTTTTTCCAATCTTATTTAGAAAAGTAGTAACTTTGTTTAAAAGAGTATAACTCACGTCTTAGTTCTTTTTTTACAAAAAAATTTAAATTTCAGCGAACATTAGAAATGACTTACAAAGAGGTAAATATTTAAGTCTTAAAAATAGGTATTTTCACATAAATTACACTATCTTTACTTAATTTATTACAATTATAGCAACAACATCAAAATAAGTATTTGAGTATGAAATTAATAAATATTCTAATATTTAAATACTACTTAAGATATTTATAAAAATATCATTTTTTGATTATTGAGTTTTTATTTACCCTTTTATGTTAATTATTTTAAATATTAGTTATAAAATTATATTTATTGGGTTATCTTTATGTTAATTATTTTAGTGATACAATCAAAGATGTAGATCTAACGATCCAACCAAAATCATCTCGAGATAAAGTCATCTCACGATAATTATATATTATCTTTGTGGTTAGATCTCTTTAGTATTTCGATACTTATATTTATAAAATTTATATTAAAATCTCTATAGTTATGATACTCAAATATGTAACCTCATTTACTTTAATACCATCATTTTATTAAAGAAAGATACAAGAAATGACAACATGTGTAGAAATAAGGTAGAGCAATGCAATATTGGCGTAGATATAGAGGCACCTAAGGAGGAAGAGGAGGGAGAGCAACGATGAGAGGTATGGTGAAGGGAGAGGAGGAAGAGGATGATGGCTGCGTCGATGCAAATGTAGAGCGACATCGATGCAGATGCAAAGTATTGGCATCTATGGCTTATGCTCTGCATTGCCTTACATTTGCATTCGCACCGACGCAGATGCCAAGCGATGCCGATACAAATGTAGAGTATCAACATGTATAGCTTGTGCTTTAGCAAAATAGAAGCCACAAATGTATAGCAGAGTGGTGTTACTTTACATTTGCATTGGCATCACTCTGTATCTGCATTGGCTTTGATGCAAATGTAGGGCGATGTAGAGTAGATGCCGATGCTCTGCATCTGTGTCGACGCTGCTCGGCATCTGCATCGACATGGCCATTGTCCCCTTCTTCTTCTTCCTTTGTCTCATTTCTTATCATCGCTCTCCCTTCTTTTCCTCCTCTTCCTCCTCCTCTGACAAGAAGTTACAAAAGTCTCTCAACTCTACCTCCAAAGACTTCACATAACCCATCTCTAAAGATATCCTCACATCGTTCTCATCAACCATTATATTCACAATCACAACAACCACTCATGGCCTCCAATGGTGCAGCCATTCATCACCACCATAATAGTCAACCAAGAAGAAACAAAAATATAACTAAGATGTTCAAATTATTTTTTTTACCGATATGCTATATCTTTTGTTAGTAAAACAAACGGCGACGTCAGGATAAATAGAGCTAAATATTTTATTTTTATAATTATAAATATTTTGATATAAAATTTTTAAATATAGGGATCGAAATATTAATGAGATCTAATTATAAGAATAATTAGTAATTAATCCTTAGTAAGATGAGTCATTTATTTATAGAGAAGAAACACTCTCATGTATCTTTTATCTTCTTTAATATCTCACTTGCCTTCTATTGTTATCAATACCTCGTCATATTTCCTAATTCCCTAACTACGTTGCTCGCTCCAAAGACTATAATCAATCTATGCTTTGAAGTTTAACGATCGTCCGTTTGATATATATATATATATATATATAATCCGATGATATCTATGCGGTGCTATCAAAAGTATGCGGAAAGGTGTACTGCTATCAGAAGTGTGCCACTAATGTGTTCATGTAACCGAGTAAAAGCAGCTCAATCTGTTAAAGACGCCATTTTTATCTCCAACCCACCCCTGAGTTGTTCCCCAAAACTCTCACTTTTCGCCCGTTTTCATCTCAAAAGTCCATCTCTTTGTACAAACCCTCGCATTCCGTTTCTGTTTGATCCATTTTACCTATGCTAAGCGATTGCTGCATCACCGAATTATTCGAATCTTGGGATATCTAGGGTTTTTTTTTTGGCTCCGATCGGGAGGCGGGCGGGCATGAATAATCCGATTTTGGGCGGTCCCTTGCTCCCAGGATCTGTTGCCGGGTTCGACTCCTCCGTCAATCAGCTCCACCCCCACTTCCGCTCGATCGCCGCCGCTGCGCCGTCAACCGCCGGCCTGGACCCTGACCACCAGATAGGCTCGCTCTTCGCCCCCTCCTCTGGGACCACCGCCACTAGCGACGACGAGGACCACTTCCCGGCTCCCGCTGGCGACGAGAATGACCATGAGTCCCACTCCTTGCCCGCTTCCGAAGCCGGCGGGAGCAAAAAACGCTTGCCTTGGCAGCGTATGAAGTGGACTGACGAGATTGTGCGGCTGCTGATCTCGGTGGTGGCATATGTTGGGGATCATGATGACGGTGCTCTGGAAACCTTTGACGGGTCGTCAGCAGCAAAAAGGAAGCACGGGGCCACGCTCCAGAAGAAGGGCAAGTGGAAGACTGTGTCGAGGTTGATGCTCGAGAAAGGTTGCTATGTCTCGCCCCAGCAGTGCGAAGACAAGTTCAATGATCTCAACAAGAGATACAAGCGTCTGAATGAGATCCTTGGACGAGGGACGACCTGTCAAGTTGTCGAGAACCCCCTCCTTCTGGATTCGATGCACCACATCTCTCCAAAGGCTAAGGACGATGTGAGGAAGATCTTGAGCTCGAAGCACCTTTTTTACCGGGAGATGTGCGCCTATCACAATGGGCAGAAGATGCTGAATTGCCATGATGTCAATTTGCAGGTCTGTCCAGTCCCAAAACTCGCCCCTCCCAGTAGTCTTATGGAGGATGAAGAGGAAGACGAGGATGAGGGCAATGACATTGGGGATCATGATGAGTGGAGCTATGAACTGGGGAAAAAGGGCTATGAGAGCTTCAGGGTTGAGATAGATGGAGTACTTCGGGACACAACAAAGTCACCATGGGAGCAGTGGGAGTGGTTTAAAAGACGTGCATTGCAGCTCGAAGAAGAGAGGGTGGATGTTGAGGCTGAGGCATTGGAACTGGAGAAGCGACACTTCAAGTGGCAGAGGTTCCGGACCAAGAAGGATTGGGAGCTTGAGAGGTTGAGGCTGGAGAATGACAGATTGAGATTGGAGAACGAGTGCATGATATTACAGGTGAGGCAGAAGGAACTGGAACTGGATATCAGATGGTCTAGAGACCCACTGGATTCTAGTGGTCGAAGGATGGAGGCGGAGCAGGTAAGAGATCCAATGGAGTTAGTGATGTTATAGTAAGATATTGTCCTCTTTTTTAACTGTTTGTGTTAGTAGAGAGTGTTGTCTTTTTTAGTTTTGCATGTTGCCTTTTGTAGTTAGGAAGGTACTATCTGTAGGTCTTATTTCCTATAACTGCTGAAGTATGCCCGCAAACTGATTCACTTTTACTGGCTGACCATGTACTTCAATTCTTGAGGTGTAGCAAAAATCCTGTAAAAGTGAGGATCACCTGCTATATGAATTATGTACCTTTTGTTGGTTGGAGGCAGGATAATATTTTCGCATGCTAAGCACGGTGTAACCAGCATTTATATGCAAGGGACATGATATGTATAGCTTAATCATCTGTCGGATTTAATTATCATATTGTACTTATTTTAAAATGTAGCCTGACTTAAATAAAATTCTGATATAAAATCTGCTCTTTGTTCTACCTGCTTAGATTTTTGCTTTTTGATAAGAACTGATTTGATTAAACAGCTGGTGATTGTTGTTTTAGTTGCTTTGTTCTGAGCCTTGAATTGAATTGCTAAGTACAGACGCTTCCAACACAGCACCCATGTTTTTGACCACACCAATAACTAGTATGTTAGTTCCTTTGTCACTGGAATTGGATCATTTTGAATAACAAGTGAGAAAGGAAACAGCTGCTCTCAGTCTTTCTGAGTACATTCAAATATATTTGTTTCATGGATCAGACAGGATGCAGTTTAGTGAAACTTGTGGCAGTGAGTCATTGTAACAGACCTAAAATTGGTAAGTCAATTCTTTCACTCAAAATGCTTCTCTTAATGCAAAGATAATTTGGTGTCACTATATATAACTTTACTAGGTCTGAGTGAAATGAATTGCTGTGATACTCTGTAAGCAGCAGCAGCAACAGGTCTCCTAATATTTAGGTTTCCTGTATACATTCTCTAAACCTTTCAGTTTCCACAAAGTAGCATGTTGCTTTTTCAAATTGGGTTGTTCAAGCTGAGAAAATAATGGAATTCTAGAGCTTGTTTAACGTCAGTGAAAACATTGGTGGCAACTCAGAAGCTAAAGAAGATGGTGTTGGATATGGTGCTTTTTAATTATTCTGAGTTTAGATTTTTTGTAAGACCAAGTAGTTGGTGTTTTGGAAAGCTTGAAAAATTTTAAATTTTCCGGCAATTGCCTATTTTTTGTTATCTACTTATCAATTGAAAAGTGGAAAAGGAACAATTGTCCTTTTCAATGATTGGAGGCTCCAGAATCCCAACAGTTATACTTTTTGAGAGCAAATAAGAATGACTGTGACCTAGCTGAAGAACCAGTTTGTACTAAATTAACTCTTGAATTAAATGGATTATCTAAATAGCAGAAGTTTATGGTTTGTCATTTAAGTCTAAAATAATGTACAAAGGCACAATTATGCATAACTATTTGGAAATCATATATATGTACATATTACAGGTTGCTTCAATTGTTTGAATCACACAGTTTCTGTTAGACCCTCACACTAATAATTTAGTTGTACTCATGGATGACTGTGACGAGGATCTATAAGCAATACTGTTTGTAGGTTGGCTACAGGATTTGTAGTAACTTAAGTGGAAACAAGGGATTATTTCTTCCTGTAAGCCTTACTAGACATGAACTTTTTTTTTGGCTGCTTGACCATTCAATTTATGATGTGGCACAAGGTTTGTCAACAGAATTAAACAGTACTCGTGCCATTACTCTTTTCTGGTTGGCTCATGTAGGATTAGCAAGTAGTTTGAAAGATTCATTTACTGTCAGCGTGATTAGGTGATCTTTTTCTCCACATGCTGCATCATTTAGTAGCAAAAGTGACTGCTTCTAGTCCCCCCCCCCCCCCCCCCCCCCAAGATCATCAACCCAAATTGCAGCAGAATAATTTTCATATTAGTTGACTCAAATTATATAGATAACTTCCACTCTAGCAACTTGCTGATGATCCACTTGATTTTATTATAGCTCATTCTGTGGATTGGTTCAGTGCTGTGTGATTTATTGATTTACACTCCTTATTTGATTTACACTCAAAGAACCTTCTTGCATTGCATCTTGATATAGAAATTTCACTTGTTAGACATGTTTATTTTGTTTCAGTTACGATGTCAAAGCTTGTCTTCAAACAGAGGCCTTGTTTCTAGAATTTTTCTTTGTTAAAAAATTAACCAAAATTTAGCATTGTTGTTCCTCTTTGTAATCCTAGTTTAGTCATGTTTATCATAATCGAGATTTCTGATTGTATGTAAGTTTCTTATGGGGAAACCAAAGTGTACAAAAGTTGTGTCAAACATTTCTATGCACTGTTTCGCTTAATCGTCAATATATTTATTATGTTCCTGGACTTTTATACATGAACGGTATAGCTCATGATGCTTGGTTAGGTATGAGGCATGGATTAGTGAGATGGGCACTTATTTCTATGGCCATGGGTACTCATGTTAGCATATCAATGACATTGTTCTGTGCACCACGCTGTTGCACACATATTATCTGAGGAAGCTTGCACTTTCCTCTACATGCAAATGCAGTTTGGAAAGAAGCATCAGCAGACTGACACGTTTCTGAGCTTGAAATTTAAATCAATTAGCTTGAGAAACTTGGTACAACAGCAATAGCAAAAGATATGAGGAAGTGGAAGTTGCCAGGATGCCAAAACATTTTGTATCTTCACATTTGTGTGGAATGAGTAGTGATTTGGTTACGGGTGATTGAGATGACAAAAAATTTTGTATCTTCACATTTGTGTCGGAATGAATGGTGATTTGGTTATGAGTGATTGAATTGAATATGTATTTCCTCCAAACCTCTGGCTCAGGTGTTTGGTGTTTGTAAAGATGGTGATTGAATTGTGAGTCATCCTCGTTCTACAATGTTAATCTCTATTCTGAAGGTTCTTTGTGAAGCTCTTGCATTCTCCACAAATCAGGTGAATTTTCTTTTGAATCGGCATGTAATTTAAGGTGTGCTTCTGACAATGAGGTGATTTGGAACAATCTCAGCTGTTTTAATGGCAGTATACAACAACTGTTGCCATTTATTTCTTTCCTGCTACAAATTTTCTATGCTTGTATTGCAGAATGGTTTACTGATGGTACTCAGCACCACTTCGAATGTCCCTTTTTGGGAGAAGTGCGGGGATCATAATTGTTAGATGTATCATTTCTCATCCTTTTCAGGTTTGGTCTCATGAGTTTTTAATGATTAATTCAATATTATTCTAAGAAAAAACTCATTTGAAAGTGTTTTCTTATTGTAACTTTTATTCCTTATGGCCTGAAATCATATGGATATAGAGATTATGAAATATTTCTATGTCAATTTTTCCATATATGTAGGAAATTATAGAATATCAATGTCAAGATAGAGTATAATGCTAAAAATAAGGTTGTTCTTGAAAATTAGGCAATTTTCCCAACAATGAAGTTGGGTGGACTGCTACAGTTCACAAAGATGATGATTGGCTCTGTTCTTCTTTTGTCGGATTGGGATGCATTCGTAGAGATTAACCGAACCCATAAATGAATTGCTGAATAATAAATGGCTACAAACATATTCGTATAAACGATATACGAATAAGAACGGTGCATCTGATCGGTTTTTTAGATTTGATCAGATCCCGATTCGAGTCAATTGGTGTGATCAGATCGGTCAATGATTTGATCATATCATTGGTTCGAGCCACCTGATTTGATCAAATCTAATGAAAACATAACCCTCCCTCCCCCTCCCCCTCACCCCCACCCGCCGCTCGGCGCCGTCTTGGCAGGAAACCCTAATCTTCCCAGTTTTCCTCCTCCTCCTCCTCCCGATCGCGTGCAAGGCGGCCGACGATCGACGACCGGCATTCGTGCGCGAGGTGGCCTTATCTCCGGCGGTGCCTCCCTTCTCGCGGACGGCGGTACGTCCCTTTCTTTTGACGCCCTCGCTATCTTCCTGTCTCTCCCAACGGTTCTGCCGCCTTCTCTCTGTTCCGGGGGTGGTTCAGGGCCCCGTTCTCTCTTTCTCTCTCTCTGCTGGATCTTTACCTCCCAACGCCCCACCTCCTCCTCCCTTTCTCTCTTTCTCTTTATCGCCCTTCCGGCATTCCCCCCAGTCTCCGGCGGTACTCTCTCTCTCTCTCTCTCTCTCTCTCTCGCCGTAGCCACCTTCTCGCCCCCTCCCTCTCCCTCTTTTTCCCTCTCGCTCTCCTCCTCCTCCTGGCGATACCCGGCAACCACCTCGTCCCCCTCACCCAATTCCCCTGCTCTCAGTCCCCAACCGGTCTCCTCTGTCTCCCCCAATTCCCCTGCCTTTCCCTATTCTCAGCTGATCTCGTCCTATGCCTTCCTCTGCTTTCAGTCACCCCTCTTGTGTATTTTTTATTTTAATGATTGTATTTATCCTTAATTATATATTTTTTGTAATTTTTATATTGCCTAGTGCCTCGCTTCACTGAAGTCCGCCTAGGTCCTCAGCATGAATAAACAATATTAAAAAAAATTATAAGATGCATGAAATAATTTTTTTTAGTAAAATAAAAATCTAAATATTTCATAGTGAACATAAGTATTATATAATATTTCTAGTTAGCTGACCAAATTATTTTTTTTAAAAAAGTATTGGATAAAATCTAACATATGCATATTTATGAATAACTAAGTCAATTAATATTTATTTACTTATTATAAATATATCTTAAAAATAAAAATAATATATTCTATAATCGAAATAATAACTGTTATCTAAAGTAGATAAGAGTATCATGACAAAATTATATTCAAAATGTAAAATTTTATAATAGTTTCTATGAAAAAATTATTAGAATGACAATCTACATACTTCCATTCCTTGGGTAAGGATGTTTCGGAATATTATCAACATAAATATGAATAATAAGAAAATTATTTTTAAATTTTTTAATAAATAATGTGGTATCGATCTTGTCTTTAGAGAAATTATTTTGAATAAGAAAGGAACTAAGTCTCTTATACCAAGCCCTTGGGACTTGTTTTAATCCATAGAGAGTTTTAGTCAATTTGAACACATGATTAGGAAAATTATAATTCTCAAATCCGGGAGGTTATTAAATATAAACTTCTTCAGAAATAAAGCCATTAAGAAAAGCACTTTTAATAATCATTTGAAATAACTTAAAATTATTACTACTAGCATAGGCAAAGAGCATCCTTATGACTTCTAATCATGCCACAAGAGTGAAGATTTTTTCATAATCGATACTTTCTTTTTGATTGAAACCCTTGGCCACTAATCTAGCCTTGTTTCTAACCACGATACCAAATTCATCTACTTGTTTCTAAAGACTCATTTAGTACCAATAACTAAATGGTCATTTGGGCATGAAATAAGCTTTCATACCTTATTTCTCTCCAATTGGTTCAACTCTTCTTGTATTGCAGTAACCCATGAATCATCTTTCAAGGTCTCGTCAATGTATTTAGGTTCAGTTTGGGAGAGAAAAGCGGTGTTGGCACAAAATTTTTTAAGAAAAGAACGAGTTTGAACCCCTTTTGATGTGTCTCCTATGATTATGTTGAGCAATCATAGGACTTTTGATGTGTCTCCTTTTGATGTGTCCCCTTTTGAGAACTTTGGTGCTTTTATCTCTTATTGGTTTTGACAACACTTTAACTAATGGAACTACTTGTGGACGACAGTTTATGTTGAGCAATCTATGAATATATGACACGATTAGTTACCTCATAAACACACTATGTTCTAATAACTTGGTGCACTTTTTAAAAAGGGTATCCTATTGAACTTCCCACATCATTAATTTTCATGCCCAGATTGATAAGCAGTATATGTTCTTTAAAGTTGACCTTTTAATTAATAATTCACCACGTTACTCTTTAGCTTCGCCGTTTTTAATATGTTGGCACATTCTAACAATTGTCTATTTGCAGCTCATTTGACCTCAGAATGAGGCTATCCTTTCAAAGTTCATTCGAGAAACTTGATGTGGTGCTTATAGTATGATTTCCATGCTTTACTTTGTAGTAGAAAGCATGGGCTCATTCTGCAGTAGACAACAACCATTGAATGAGGTTGATTCTGATGAGAACAAACAAGTAATTTCCCATCTACTTCTTATATTCAACAATTAAGTCTGATGGAAATCTTAACCTCCAATAGCTTGCTGTAATATCAATTTATGTCATGGAGGTTATGTTCTCAATTTGTTTCTTCTCTACTTTGCTTATTTCAGGCTGCAAAAATTGATAGCCAGATTGCTGAAGAAACAAAGGCTGAACAACATATCCATAAGCTTTTGCTTCTTGGTATGATTAACAATATATATGAATATCTTAATACATAATATAATGCCATTAATTCCCCATTGACAATTGAACTAAGTAAATGGCAACACAAGATCTAAGTGTTGGTTGTGATCTTTTGTCTTTTCAGTTGTGGTTCATGTCCTTATTCTTATTGCATGCATCAGCAATGACACAAAAATGAGTTCTATCAGCTGGTAGACTTTTACCGATACCAGACCTTTACTAATTGTAATTATTTCAGTTTACCTGTGACACATTATTTGTGTACTAATATGGTCCCAGGTAATAGTTGAGAAATAAGATTTCATAATGCAGAAAAATATGATAGTCTCTAGCAAATTACCTGAAACATACTGTGTTTTTGAATAGAAAACAGAAGAAAACACCTGATTTGCATTAATCGTTTGGGCTAATCTTGACCATTTGCAACAACCATTTAGGGTCAGCTACATGAATTTTCATGTCATTGATGTTTTGCAATCTCAATGACCAAGTCTCCATCAAACCTTGATTGTCTCACATATCGGGAATTTGATTAAATATTGATTGATATACGAAAAAGATTCTAGTATAATATATAGGAAATTTGTGATTTTAGTTTTGGATTTCTCAACTTATTTATCGGGGTACTTCTTATCATAAGAAGTAATAGATTGTAACTTGGGATCATACTTTCATATGGTGAACACTATGGCTCAGTATTAATGGTCTTGAGTTACACCTGGAGGGATGCGATTGGAACTGAACTACTTTGCAATTGTCTTCCCTATATTAATCGTCTCTTTAGTGTTAGCGTCGAAGACAAATGTGGATAGATCTATACAATTCTAGACTAGAGATCAAGTTTAAATCTGCATGGTTCTCAGTTAAATCCCGGAGGTATATTGGTTGAAACCATATGGATCTTTACTGGGTTTACGTAAATATATATCAATATGAGGATATCCGACATAGAATCAGATAAATCCATGCTAGATGCACATAGATCCGACTTCATCTTGTCAAGAAATTAGATGAGGAAAAATTTGTAAATCAACAACTAATGCTAAAAATGAAATCATGAGCTTAAGATGAAAATAATTACAAGAAGAGAGCTCCAATCAATAAAAAGGAGAAAGAAGGGAGAAGTAGGGAGGAGGAAGGAAGAAAAAGGGAGACGTAGGGAGGAGGAAGGAAGAAAAAGGGAGAAGGAAGAACGAATAAGGAAAAAGGAGGAAGGAGAAGGAGAAGGTGGTGGAGGAAGAGGAGTCGAAGAAGAAGAGGTGAAGAGAAATACTAGAGATGAGGTGAGCAACAATGTGGAGAGGAAGTATGCACAACGACAACCGCACTATAGTGCAAAGAGGGGGCTCGTGATTCCTCACGAGCCCTAAAAGCATCCGACTTGGTTCCTTGTTAAAGAGAAAAAAATCGAGTCCTGAAGTCTGGTTTGGTTGGAGTCTTTCTAAAAGAAGAAAAAAAAGAATCCACACCGACATCTTAAGAAAAGAAAAAAATGGGATCAATCAGTTAGAAAGAGGGTGGTCTACATCTATAAATCATTACAAATGAAACCAGGCCAAATTGAATTTGTTGGCTTCCACCACCATTAATTGCTGATGGTACAGCCACTACCAGCGCCAACGCCTGATCCACGGCATTTGTACCTCTCCTTTTGGGTTGTAGCCTTGTCAATGCCTCCCTCTTATCCATTGCTTTGCACAATTTTGATTGTTCTGCTCATCAATGTAATGTGGGAATCCTTGCTTCTCCATGGCTCCCCTCCCATATAATATTGACCCCTAACATCCCAAGACATGATATGGCTCAATATTGTGACAGTTCAGTTGACAACAAACTGTGGTACCAATTATCAAATCAAAATTTTAATTCTTGTCTTGTATTATTCGATAGTACAACTTTACCTTATAATAGGATTTTAATGACTTCTTAAAATGGCCATTAAAAATACACTGAAAACTCAATTAAAATCACTAAAAGAATAGAAAAATATATCAGGCTAGGCAGCTTGTATTACCTTTCCTAATTCTCATAGGAAAGGCATAGGGATGATGGTTATGTAAGACTTTCTTTCCTAGCTGAGGAGCAGTTAGCCTAAATGTCTCTTTTACTCCTTTATTTTTCCTAGTGTTGAGATATTGACTCCCTTTTAAGGCTGGATCAGTTGAGCAGCTTTTGGTTCCTTTCTGCTAAATTGCATAGGATTACTCTTCAAGCTGGACTGCTGTTAGAATAAGACAATTGAGCTGCCACAAACTGAAATATGTTAAACTAATGTAAATTTGGAGCTGTAAAATATTGCAGTAGTTTGCCATGTTTGGCAGCAGGCTGCCCCAAGTGGGTTGACCATTATTTAGACTCTTTTGATGGTTGGACGGGCAGTTTTATGACTGATTCGGCCCTTGTTATGCCCTGGGCTGGCTTTATGAAGGTAAATTAAACTTTTGTGTATAGTCTGTTTCATTAGGGATCATAGATGTTCAGAAGATATATGTTAAGAGGATCAGGCTTCGAAAACATGTCATCCATATCCTATAAACCTAATGAGTTATCAATGTGACATTATTTTGATATGTGGTACATTGATCTATCTAGACCGTTGAGATATAAAGCTTGTACTTCTAAGGTCAAATTTCTTTTTTGATTAAAGATCATAATTTTCTTTGAATAATTACAGTGTCAAATGAGACTGGTAGATGTGAAGTATCTAAAGATTCCCAATATGGGATCAGGTGGTATGATCCTTTAATCGGACATAAATATTAGGTTATAGATTCTTCAGCCTATTCATGTTGAGAAATTTATGCTTAATACAACATGGTCATTTACAAGGTAACTGACACATTACTATGATACCTATACCTGTTGCCTATTTGTAGAATTTCATTCTGATTAAAGTTCATCAGAGCTGATGAAAGAGTGTCTTGATGGACTGAATGTTGGAATCTCGTACTTTATACATTCAGCTCTTGAAGCACAATTTAGGCAACCTGTTACCTTCTTGTTTTATGCATTGTGCTAATAAAAATAATTGATAACCTGCGTTGGATTTGTGTTGCCAGTGATAGATACCATGTTAATCAACTATGCTGTTCAAAATTGGCGCAGTTATATGGGATAAGATTATATATTTCTGTCTTTTTTCAATGTTCCAATATATTAAATGCTTTGGGTTGCATCTCCTATTTGATAAATCTAAAGTCCTTTTTCTTAAGTTTAATCATCGTAATCTTCCTTCTAATCGCTTCATGTAAAGCACCAGGAGACACAGCATCTTTGCCTATCCCTTCTTTGGAGATTTTCCTAGCTTGTCTTAGTTCTTAGGTTACCTTGGCACCCAGGTTTGTGAGGTTGCAATATCTTCATGCTCTGTCATAGAATTAACTCAATTAAGGATTGAGATCAATCCTGCCCGATCTCCTTGAATCAAAAGATCCGGATTTTTTGTCTGCCATACTGGTTGGATCAGTGAACTGAAACCAATTTCTGACTGACTCTAGCCAACCCTCGGCAATCCGTTGATAAGTTGGGGATCGTGAAGGTTGGTTGATTGTGCAGACTGCAGACCTTTGTGATACTTTAATTTTTACCGTGTTCTTAACTGGTTAGCTTATTCTAGCTGTTAAATTGGGATTTTTTTTTTAATTCGATGACTTCAAGTTCATTTCCATTTCCTACAGCTTTTTGCCATTTGAAAGCAGCAGCTGTTGGTATATAATTGGATCAGAGAAGTTAAATGAAACCAACTTAAGTTTTATCATCTTTTATTTTTTTTCTCTGCCCAAAATAACATTTCCTTTTTTCTCTGCACATTAACTTTTACCTCTTAACAGTATGTTATATTCTTTTCGTCTTGTTTTTAATTTTGTTTCTCTTTTTAAACTAAAGGTGCTGGAGAGTCAGGAAAGTCTACAATTTTTAAGCAGGTCGGATTACAAATTTCTTCTTTCTTTTCGCTGAGTTGCAGTGAGACATATGTTTCTTGGGCTTGATTGTTATACAGATAAGGCTTCTCTTCCAAACTGGGTTTGATGAGGCGGAGCTAAGAAGTTATACATCAGTTATCCATGCTAACGTGTATCAGACAATTAAAGTACGCACTACTATAAAGGGTGTGTTTGTTTTTTTCTCTTATGTGAAGAGTGAAGAGTTTGGCCTTATATAAGTTTTGGACTCAAATTTCTGTTGCATGATTATATGTATTATTCCATGCTCTAAATTGGTTGGCTTTAAACAGATATTGTACGACGGATCAAAAGAATTGGCAGAAAATGAGCCAAATTCTTTGAAGTATGTCGTACGCGCCGATAATAAGGTTTGCTTATGCCTTCTTTTGCTAGTGTCTTTAACATTGAATTTATAGAAATAGGAATGTATTCTGCATAATTAATTATTTCAGTTTTTGCTACTTGTGAAGCCTTGTGTAAGGAGCTTATACTTGGAAACACATTCTTATAGTTTATTTTGGATCTTTAACTTGTAATCTAACTTTACTTTTTATGATGTATAACATAGACTAAGTAGTTGTTGTTAGTCAATCAGGACATTTCATAGAAGTTTTGATTCTATATAATTTTAACAATATGCTAACTTTTCTGTGCCATGAATTCAGATTTTAAAGATTTATTGTAATAAGCTCTGAGATGGATATGCTTACTTACATGTATATCGTATAGTTGGGACTTGAGGCTTTATTGTTATTCGTTGTCATTTTTGTGCCTTCTTTGAGCTAATAAAATGAAAATTCTATATGAGATAGGCACATGGCCTTTACTTTGAAACTCTAAGCCTTTTTATTTTTGTGTATGTTTTGTTGATTTTCCCACAAAGATGCCAAATATAGCTTCCATAGTTATATTTTTCTCTTTGCTGTGCTCTGAACATGGACAACAGATCTAGTTAATTAATTTCTTGATTATCAAGCTTATACACTGATAGTAGCATTTATATGTGATAATGTGCTCCTTTTGATGTCAGGAGATTGGTGAAAAATTGTCAGAAATTGGAAGCAGGATGGACTCTCCTTGCCTTACTAAAGAAATTGCAAAAGAGATTGTGACTTTATGGAATGACACTGCTATTCAGGTTGATATTTTTATGACTAATGAATTTCTAAGATTCTCATTTATCGTGGTCCTTTGGTGCATCTTTGATGGTTGAAATCACTTGCAGGAAACTTATTCTCATGGGAACATATTACAAGTCCCAGATTGTGCTCAGTATTTTATGGAGAATCTAGAACGATTTTCTGAAGTAAATTATATTCCAACAAAGGTAATATTTTGAACCATTTCTTTCTTTTACCCACTCCATTGTGCTTCATGGAAACGAGACTCTTTCTATGCTTCAATTAACATTGCTGAAACTGTTCAAGCATTTTTTTAAATATAAGGTCAATCTTCTAGTACAGACACATTATAACTCTAAATTGACAATATTTTATTTTTCGTTTTTTTCTTTGCCTACTATCCAATTTGACTACTGGGAGTGAGGTGAAAGCAAGTTTTGTATTTTGAAGTAATGGGTAAAGAGCAATTTAAAGTTGTTTGATTCTTTACTCTCGTAATTCAAGTTTGGTGATCTGAAGGGAATTAACCTAGAAACTAGTTTTAATTTTTTGTGATGTTCTAAGTTGTACAAAAGTTAATTCATTTCTGTATTGAACCTATGTGGCAAGTACTGGCAGAACTTCAGGATTATCAGGAACAATGGAAAAATGATGTCTATTCCACATATTGTAGTTACTTATGGGAAATTATAACATGTAGTGTTGAATAAGGACTTGGAGATGGTTGCAACTCACTTCGATTATGTTTTATGATGAGAAAATCATATTTGATGATCATCATTTATGAGTTCATTTTTTTGGATTTCTGTTTGTTCCTTTTATTTTTTAGACCTTGTTTTAGCTTTCATCCTTGATAACCAACTAATTTTGTCTTTTCTTAGTGTTCTTGAAGAGTAAGTTTGGTTTTAGATGTATCTGTGCCACAAAAGTTTCAATGAACTTTTGAACTGTATACTCTATATTTGCCCGAACTTTTCGGTTCTCTTATGATATCAGCTCTTAACACTGCAGGAAGATGTTCTTCATGCCAGAGTACGAACTACTGGTGTTGTAGAGATCCAATTCAGGTCACCTTTATCTAACTGCTTTCTTTGAGATTCATCTTTATTAGTTGATTATCTTTGTCACTCTTCTTTTAGTCTGGTCAGACTTGGTGATGTTAATGCATGAGGAGGATATTGAACTTTACTTTGATAAATGTCATATTCAATCTTGGTCTGGTATTTGTGCCCAAAGTGTTGCACACATTTTTCTTTCAATATCAAAAATGAAAACCCAACTTGAATCCACAATTGGTTTGCTATTTTTGTGCGCATTTGTCTATTTCCATATCTTTCTTGTATAATCTGTATTGTGAAATAAGTCAACCTTATTGTTTAAATCAACTTGTAAAACTAAGTTCAGTTGGCATTTGGATGAGTTTAGGGTGAGTCAAGTTTTGAGTCAGTTTGTGCCTTTAAATAGTAGGGTCTTGTTGTTCAATCCATTGAAAAACCTTATTCTCAGATTTGGAATTGTGATTATGTAATTTAGATGGCTATGAAATGACATCTAACATGAACTCGTTATTGGAGCAATAAATTAACTTTTTATCCATTTATACCAGCCTTTTTTAATTGAAAAGTGTCCAAAGTTAAGTGACAACATTTTGGCTACTGAATTGTTATTCTGTATGTCATTGTAGCACAAACTAGAAATAATATTCTTTTATAAAGTGCAGAAAATTGAACCAGTAGCATGTGTGTTTAGTTGGTTTGAGGACTGAAGTATGTTTTGTTGTTTCCAATACTAGATAGGGGAAGGATCATGGTAGGACAGTTCTATATTAAAGCATAGCACAGATAGCCACAGATCATCTTCCCTTGGTCTCTTTTACTTTTCTGACTGAAGGATTCTATTCTTCTGTCATATCAATCCAATTGCTTATTGTTGCTATGGTCATTCAAGGCAACTCGTTTTTATATGGTCAAACCTGATTAAAAGGACACACACTAGAAAAATTTTATGCTTGTTTTCTATAATGTTAAATATTGTGCAAGTGACATCTTACTCCTGTCTTTTATTCTGCAGTCCCGTAGGTGAGAGCAGAAAAAGTGGTGAAGTTTACAGGCTTTATGATGTAGGAGGCCAGAGAAATGAGAGAAGAAAATGGATCCATCTATTTGAAGGTGTCACTTCTGTGATTTTCTGTGCTGCAATTAGCGAGTAAGGTTACGATTTTCTGGTGTACTCCAAATTCTTCAAAAATGTGTTTTTTTTATTTTCCTTAAAGATATATGGTTCCTGCTCACTGTAAAACCCTTTATCTTAATTGTGGGGCACCACTTTTTACTTAACATCCATGTTATCTAGGATTTATGTTGCAACATGAAATCATGTCCTCTGATATGACTTATCATAAAAGGATGTTAGATTGTGATATAGGCCAAAATACCAGACAAGAACTCTGATATGACTGATGCAGGATAGAAGGTGGGAGAAGAATTCTGTTGGAGATTAGGCTGTTGGTAATCTCATTTTGAAGTTTACAGTTCAGATCTGTATATTAGCAAATCTCAGTTGATTTAAGAAAATGTCCAAAAAACAATTGATGTGGATTTGAAAATTGATGTTATAATATTTAGCATGTGGGTAGTGCAACACATGGAAACAAGTCTAAATGGCCTGCTGGAATTTATGCAGCACATTATGTTGGTGCTTGGATAGAAATTAAAGTTGAAACATATATAAACTAGGCAGCAGTAGGTTACTGCAATTTTCTGCTGCAAATACTGTAACAATTGAGTGAAGAAACAAGGACAACAAAGAGGAGCATGAAGCAGTTAATGAGGTTTGCATGGAAGGGATTTGCAAGAATGACAAAACTAAATGCTAAGAAGATAAATCATTAAGATAAGCATGAGGTTTGGATGGTTCTAACTTTGTTCCTAGGTATAACTCATACCGTATGAAGCTTGGACACTTAAATGCTTGCCATGTCCATATCATGTTTGTGTTGGACTTTGACACCGATACATTCACGAATATGCCAATATGATGCCTTTGTACTACTTGATCATGACTTTTGATACCCAACTGATGCAAGTATGACTATGATACCAAATTGATGTAAGCACAACATTATAAAGAGAGAAAATATGAGGAAGGTAGAAGATCATAGTGAAGTTGGGAGTTAGAAGCTGAACAAATATCTTAAGTGGAGGATAATCATGACTATTAAATCATTAAGTGATTGAAGGGTGATATTGATAGAAGATCACGTTACGAACGATGGATGCTAGAAGCCAGATGAAATTCTTAAGCAAGGAAAAAGATAATCAAGGTTCACTATATTATGATATGTTTATTAGACTCCTTTTATAGATTTTAAAGATACCTATTTACAGAAGGTATATGGTATGGAAAAATGCATAATTTCTTTTGTGATCTTAATCTGTTCCTTATTTATCTCACTGTTGAAAATTTCTTTTTCTTTTGTTATATCAAGGCTGATACAGTAGAGATCTGTACAGAAGCTGGCTATTTGTCTAGAATTTTTTTCACTTTGATCTCACTTTGAATTTCTTAGCAATCTAGAGTCTGCTATCTTTTTACTTGCTGATTTTTTTCCCTGCACATCTGATTCAAATGACTGTAAATGGGCATCTGATAGCAAGACAAGATTGTCATCTGATATTTTATTTTAGAATATAATTGTTCCAAATTCTTCTTCCAAGTTCAAACTTCAGATGGTATATGGCAATCCCAATAAAAATCTTTATCAGATGAAAACTCTAGAAGGCAATACACCTACTAGAAACCTACTAGTCTTGGATACAACACAACAAGCATAATGTCTCAACTATTTGGGGTCAGTTACATGCAACTCTTCCCACCATTGAGCTTTGTTTAAGATTTCAAGTTCTGACAATTTCATATTGACTGTTAGTTGCCTAGCACAACATTTCATCTTTTTCATCCTGGCTCAGATCCAGCAGTCACTGTTACTTAAACTTCTAGTACCCAACTCAAATAAGGCATTCAAACTAATAACTAAATTTGACTCAAAGACTCAAGATAAACATACATTTAAACTCAAGACTGACTTGAAATGGCACCTGAGCTAAACAAAAGTTGACCCAAATTAAACCTAAATTTATAGAGATTTGAACCAAGTTCAACCGGTCCAATTCATGGTTTCTGGAAGCCTGACGAAAATTAGAAAAATCACTATGAGAATAACAGAAAATAGTAAAATTAAGGCTTTTGCATGCTAATTGATCATCTTTATGATCAGTCTAGAGACTCTAGACTTAATCTCAAAATCTTTGATGAACTTCCCAACGTGTCAGGTGCTTCAGTGTATTTAGATTGCATTTATATTAATGTATGTTTGTAGAACAACTTTATCATCTTTATAATGCTTCAAGATATGTCAAAAAAGTAGCATTATGTGTGTAATTTGGACTGCTGACTTTAACATTCTGTATACAAATGTTTGCTAATTATATGGATGATTATTATCTATCTTATACATTTCATATATGATTGTTGTAGAACATCTGTTGTATAACACCCAAGTCTTTATGGTCTTATATTCCCATTGTAACATCAAGCTTTTTTTTATGGAATAACATCAACAAACCAAACCTCCATGCATTCTTTCTATTACATTAAAATATTTTTGTCTCCATGTACTTAAATGACCCATAGCAGCAGAAATTCTCAATATTAATAGAATTGGAATCCTTATTGCCACTAGCAATGGAAATGTCCACCAACGCAAGCTCAGAGCCAACCTTATCCTTCTGGTCTAGTTTGGTTGATATTTCTTGTGTTGTTATTACTTCAGCAAAAATGGCCAAAATTGCTCACATACATTCAAACTAAAAAAAGTTTTGTTATTGCATCGTGCTGTGAACGCTCATTATTTGTTTCTCCATGTTCTTTTCATGAAAATGTCTATGCTGGAATTCCTGTGCACAGTTATAATTGCCACTCTTCTGCTTTGAATAATTTACACTATGACTTGCTGCCTTTCATGAGTTTGGCATGTCATCATTGTTAGATCTTGCCATCTTGGTACTTGTTAACTTTGCACACCTTTGAGTGCTTTGGTTGTCATGCTTTTTGTTTAAATGCAGAAACGCAAACCAAGTGCATATGAAAATTTATAATCTCTTGCAGGTACGATCAAATGCTTTTTGAGGATGACACAAAAAATCGGATGATGGAGACCAAAGAACTATTTGAGTGGGTCCTAAAACAATCCTGCTTTGAGGTCTACATGAAGCTTTTTGATAATCTTGTTTTTGAATGTTGTAGAGTTGACTTGGATTGTTTCTTTCTAAATAATTATCTACCTTGAGCAGAAGTCATCATTTATGCTGTTTCTGAATAAGTTTGATATCTTTGAAAAGAAGGTTCATAGAGTAAGAATTTCCTTCTTCTGACAGATCAATTAGGTATTGTTACTTGGTTATCTTCTGATATGCTTACTTTTGCAGGTCCCCTTGAATGTATGTGAGTGGTTTAAGGATTATCAGCCCATGGGATCTGGGAAGCAAGAGGTGGAACATGCATATGAGTAAGCGAATTCTGCCACTAGCACTGTTACTCTACTAGCTGATACCATATCAAAAGTTAAATCATGCTTGCGAGTGATTGTTTTAAACAATGTCAAGTGATGCGTTATTGCAGAATCTTTTTGATACTATTAATATATACAATTTTTAATTTGTATTTTGAGGCTTATCATTTTCAAAATTCAAACTACATATTTATTAGGAATTTATGTTGGTTCTTAACTGTGCCAAGACTCATGAGCATGGATCTTGATTGTATGGATTGTAGGACTAGGTTGTCATCTAGAAGTTATGTGATTCATAGGGTTATCATTGCTTCACAAATCTGTGTAACACTTCATCACACACCTGCACAAAAGAAGTAATCCAAATTGAATGCATACAAGGGCATGGTTCCTTGGCTATTCACACTTGCACACAAGTTGTTGGACATAGGGGAGACACAGAGATTTTGTTGTGATTAATGAAAGCAGTTTTACAAGGATCTCAATAGCAGGGAAAGGACAATTGTCTATCAAAAACTTTTCACAAGAGCAAAAATACTTGGCTTAACACTCAATTCCTACCTCCTAGTTATGATATTGGAGGGTTTCCCCCTTTTGTCACCTAGAAGTTTCACCCTTATATGGTTGACGTTTTAATTTGATAATTACATTCATGTCCATGTCAGTTTTCAGTCCATGGCAAGGAAAAAAATTGCTGTCATAGCTTAATAAAACATCCTGTTGCAACACCATATAATCTAATGTCCACATGGCTTGATTCACAATGACGTTATGTGGCCTCATTTTCTATCAATTGCACGATTCATCTTCTTATAAAGCCTCCACATACATCAAACTGTTATGATCCTTCATTTACTTTTGATTCAGCCTAGACTGCAGTTTAGACTGCTCCTCTTGATCTTATAATGGTTGCAGCAAACACATTGCTTCGATGTGAGGTCTTTGCGATGACTCATCATCATTGCTTGACTCCAAGTCGTTTTCACCTTTAGTAGAGTTGGTCTTTTGAAAAAAATGCCATCATAACAGTGTTTGCTTCTTAGGGCAATTCCCCTTCAACCTTCGCCAATAGGAAGTTGTCCTCGGACTTCCCTCTTAGTCCGCACAAGTGTTGATTATAGAGTGGCCATGTGGCAATGTCCTCGTACTAAATTTCCACCACAATTTGACATCTCCAAAGAGGTACATGGTTGTTGTTAACACCTTAGTATTTGAGTTGGCTTTGTTTCTTGAAAATACAGCTCCATGCCAAACAAAAAGTTCTCTAGCTTCTTTTCATTCCAACCTCTTCATTAGCCCTATGACTCATATGCCTTGATGAGTTGAAGATGGCTATGGGTGGTGACTTTATCGTGTGGAGTTTTCTTGTAAACAAGGACAGCCTCAGTGTCAACTTTGTTATCTACTCCTATGAAGTGCTACTTGTATCTGATGCAAAACAGGCCATTGTTCTTGAATTATTTTAAACCAATGTAGGTTTCAAGGATTTTAATTTCGAATAATACTGTCTGTACCGGGTGGTACGTATTGGTCTGCTAGCAGATTGGTACGCAGACCGATCGCTACCGGGTGGTACCGTTGATTGGGACTGTTTTCGCCCCATTACCATCCTAAATCGGGCGTCACTGCCCGCTACCGAGTGGTATTAGTCGAGAGAGAAGAAAGAAGAGGGAGAAGAAGAAAAGAACCTGGAGATCCGGTGCCACTCTCCCTTGTCTGAGGAGATGAGGCTTCGGCGTCGCCTCGTTGCCCTTTTTTGTGCGGGGAGAATGAAACGGTTTTTTCTCCCCACCTCCCTATGCGGGCGGAAAAGAGGTGACGTCGCCTCGTTTTTCTGCTCGCGCGGGGAGAAGAAATCGGGGTTTCTTCTCCCCATGCACCAAAAAGGGCAACGAGGCAATCGCCCCTCTTTTTTTTCACTCATATATATATATATATATATATACCAAGCGGTATACCGAAATATACCGCTCGATATACAGTACCGTACCGTATCGAGGGAATCTCGAAACTTTGGTACAGGACAAAATTTCAATCCTTGATAGGTATAAAAGATAGTCTAAAACAGGATTAGGCTCACAACATGGAGTAGAGAAACACTTTTAAGAAAATTATTAGAAACCGTAGATATGACAATTAAAAGAAAAATTAACATACAGGAGACTAAGTTGTAGGAAAGGCCTATAGAAGTTGATATTACTAGATATAAAATTTGGTATACCATGACATTTAAATATAGAAATGGTATATGCATTATTGAAGATTAGAATCTCATGGGCAATGTTGTTGAGTTGAAGAAAATTAAGGGTAAAATTATAGGATTAAAAGTTTTATAAGGAGGTTTTGAATGTTATAAATGTTTATGCTTCTTAAATTGGACCAGAAAATTAAATCAAAAGAGAATTCTAAGAAAATTTAGATGAAACTATTCACCTCTTACTAAAAAAACGTACCATTGAAAGATTTGGATGGTCATTAGAGGAGTTTGCAAGGTGAACTTCAGGAGAACATAAGGGCTTGGATATGGAAGAGGAATGAGTAGGGTGATAATATTTCAGATTTTTTTATATATTATGACCAGGGTTCTCAATTTTGATGTGTACTACCCGATACGGGTGGTACATACCAGTCCGAGAGGATATTGGTATGCGAACCGCCCTCTATCGGACGGTACCAGTGTTTTGATTGGTATCGAGGCATACCAATCGATACCGAGATGTACGGATCGGTACCACCCTAGATTTTGACCGTTACTGAGGCGTATCGGTCGGTACGTCCTGGCGTGGTAGGTGGAGGTATTTTGAAGGTTTTAGGGTGTACTGTCGGTACGCCCTGGCATACTGACCATACATACTAGTACGTACCATACCGAGCAAAGCTTGATATGCCGATACAGACCGGTATTCAGAACCCTGATTGTGACCTCATAATTATTTATATTCTTGTCAGGAAAATAGATGAAGCATTTCTAATTATGTTAGATACTATTTTCTCAATAAAAATGGTAGGTAGAGACATGTGAAGGAATTTTAGAGTTGTATTTGGTGAAAGTGGAATGAATCAACAAACATTTATGGTCTTTAGGTATATCTTTAAAAGAACTAGAGTGAGAAAAAAAATAGTAGCTTTATTAGAAATAGACGGTGGAACTTAGAATAATGTAAAGCTTTCTGAAAATATTATGGAGAAGAATGAGTTGTGGAACTTAGAAGGGGATAACATTGGTACCATGTGGAGTTTGAGGGCTACAATGATTAGGAGTGTTGATAGAAAATATGTATAGCTGTGATAAAAATGTTATGGTGGATGTATGGAGTTACTAAGAAAAATAGAACATGAATGTCTCTACTTGTGAACAATTAGGTACAGCCTTGATTGATATTGTCCTTAAATGAAATGAGTTGAGAGATTTTGCTTTTCACGGAACTCCATGACGGGAAAGTTTCATGTAGCTGATCCCAAAAAATTGAAACATCACGGCTTGTTGTTATTGTTGTTGTTATATGTTGGGTTTTCTCACGACTCATGAGTACTCGCCATATTTTGCACCATATACAAGAGAGAAGAAATTGTGTTACAGCCAAATGATGTAAAAGGTGTTTCTTAGATTCTGTTAACATTGTGTCGGTCGAGATTTGTAAATTGAAAACTGATTAAGGATTATAAGATTCTTTTTCATTTGATGAAAAGCTTGAAAACATGTATGTTCTTCTCATGTGTAGTTGCAATATTTTGCACCATATAAAATTCTTATACAAGAGAGAGAAGAAACTGAGTTACAGCTACTGATGTAAAGGGTGTTTCTTAGGTGCTATTAACATTGTCTAGGTTGGGATTTGTAAATCAAAAAGGTGTGTACCAACTGAGAACTGATTAAGGATTATAATATTATTTTTTTAGAATCTAACATATTCTGGTGGTGTCAAGCATATTCTCTTGTTTAAGATTTAGCCATAAAAGGATTCTTAGTTGTTGAGTTCAATACTTTTTACCTTTAACTTCGGCTTCAAAAATGTCTTGCTTCTGTTTTACTCATTGGAACGTCGGAAACTGAGGTGATCTATTGAATTTGAGCTGACTAGTTCACTTCACAATGGTATCAGGCTGGTTATCAAGAAGCAGAATAACACAATATGTGTTGTCTATTATTATGTTAAGGACTGTGTCATTCAAGTTTGAGTATTTGTGATGTTATATAATCCTGATCTGATTATATATCCAGATTATGAAGTCTTTTGGGTTGTTCAATTTTACTAGGATAAGCATATCCAAGCCCCAAATTCCCCTGGTTGATGCATATGCCCATGTTGAAATTCATGGCAGAATGCACCTGATGGTAATTAGGTGACCATTGAACATGAAGGTTTGGGGGAAGAGGATGACAAGAGAACAGCAGAAGCCTGCTTCTGCTGCTGCTGTGGAGTCAGATACCACTTCTTCCCAACTCCATTGAGTCAACCTCTCCTAGGACAGGACTCGGGAAAGCCCGAGAGCCCCTATCTGCATTTTCTCACATGAACAGTGTTATGTGAATATCAAGATCTCTAATTTAGCAAGGAAACAAGATCAAGATATGGGGACATGTAGGAGAAGACTATCTAAAAACAAATGAAATTTACAGTACAGAATTATCAGATTGTGATTTGTTAAAGCAAAGTTTATAAGAAGCCTTAGAATAATAGAAAATACTGTCTTATAATTGAACAATATGATATATATTGAACTCGTGGATGTGTCACAACGGTCTCTAGGTGTGGTTTAATACTGTCATATTAATTTGTACAGAAAACAGATTATATTGCTTTTTCTATACAATGTGATAAAATAACTTTGAAAACATTGAAATTATTTTAGCTAGATATTCACAACCACAATGGAGTATTAGTTGGACCAATGCTTTGTTCATTAAATTTTGCTCTGTATAATAACAATCTTGACAGTGCAAACACTTGAATGCAATGTTCATGGGCACCATAATATGATGCTGTTAAGTGTAGAGTATTCTGATGTGTCCAAGTTATCAGTCTTAATATTGCAAAAAAGGCCAATCAAAATAAAGTTCTTGGATACACAAGCTGGGCTGCTACTACTAGCTATTATTACCCATGCCACTTAATATTTAATTGGATTGGTAAGAAATATTCTCTGAATTGATAAATTTCAATAAGAACATGACAGAAGTGTATATTTACTTTTTTTCAGATTAATAAAACTAACCCTGGAGGTCAGATATCGTCATAGAAATTAGAAAAAGTTGTCATTTAAGTAACAGATTTATCCAATAATAGAATTCATGGTTAAACAAATAATTTGTTATTCGGACAATTAATTTTGCTATGAAGTTTGGAGAAACATGCAGCTAGTAGAAACTCATGAATAATTAAAGATTTTTGAAGAGGGTATGCTTTTACGAGGACATGAAGTGGGGCATATGTGGAGAGTTGGATTATGAAAAGAAAGCACCAAGTATGAGAATGTGGACACAATAATTGATTAAAAAATTAAAAGAAAAAAGGAAAAATAAAAGTTTTAGAGGTGGGGCATAAATTACTTTGGCCATTGTGTAGGAAACAAAGTGCAATTAGCTTACGGCATTCATATATGCAACTTCTGTTATTATAGTTCTATTTTCTTGTTAAGCATACTAATCTTGTTTTGTATCTGTTATTATTGAAAGATTTGTGAAGAAGAAATTTGAGGAACTATACTTTCAAAACAGCAAACCAGACTGTGTTGACCGGGCCTTCAAGATTTACAGGACAACTGCCTTGGATCAGAAACTTGTAAAGAAAACTTTCAAGCTTGTTGATGAGACCTTGAGGAGGAGGAATCTCATCGAGGCTGGTTTGTTGTGAAGAGAGAATCTTTGTAGTCCCACTTGTGTTGGATCTCATCTTATATATTGGATGAGCTCCAAGTAAATCTTCGAACATTTTATGATTTTTTGTAGTCCACTTTAGGTCGAAGTGGGTCAAAGAAAGAAACATTTTGTTCCCATCTGCTTGTGTTGGGTTGATGATCCTTGACAGGTTCAAGGTCTGGTAGGGCCCACAAGTTTCTTTTATCGTAGTAAAGGTCGAAGTAAATGAGGGTCGGTTGTGGATCCTTTGCTGTTGTAATCTCGCTGAATATTTTTGTATGCTTTGATGTCACCAAGAGTATGCATTTTTACGATTAATCTTTCATAAGGTTGGATAACTGAAGTGTTGATTTGCTAAGTGGATGGAAGTCCTTTAGGATCACAAAGTCCTTGGACTCGATTATTTTGCTGTAAGAAGTCTGCATGTGTATGGTACCGTTTGCATACCTATTCTACAAATTGATTGGGAAATATGCTTCCTAAGTCACATGGTGTGTAGTAGTAATTGATTAGTAATGGCAAGGCATTGCGATAACTTGGAGTAATGGCAAGGCATGGCAAGCATCCAATTGAAGACTATGAACATGAGAGGCTAAGAGATGTTTTTATAGTGTTGGTCAAACTTGTGCTCAAATAGTGGTTGGAAAGCATATTTGGTGGACTAACCCTTGCCTTTGAAGTGTTTTGGTAGGGTTCTATTGCCGACATTACTTAGGATACAATAGAGGTTCCCTTTGAGCTTGATCGACTATGAATGGTCTTTCGCCCATTAGGGTATAGACTTCCTCAAATTCTTTCTACTAGCCTTGGGCCACGAAGGATTCTTATTGTGAGAGTGGATTATTTCACGAAATGGGTGGAAGTTGAGTCGTTAGTGTCAATCATCAAAAAGTAGGTTGAGGGATTTGTATGGAAGAGCAGATTCAATTCAACAATATGAGGTTCAAGTAGTTCCAACAATCTTACAAGATTCACCTAAGGTTCAGCTCGATGGCCCATTCTCAGACCAATAATCTTGTCGAGGTCACCAACTAAGACATTCTTAAAGGGTTAGAGAAGTGGATCGTTAGAGCAAAGGGTACTTGGGTGGACAAGCTGACAAGCATCTTGTAGGCCTCCCAAACGACACCTAAGATCGGGTCGAGAGAATCGTCATTCAGCTTAGCCTTCTGCACCGAGGCTATCCTACCACCCGAGATAGTCTTCCCAACAACTCAGGTCAAGAGCTTTGACAAGGAAACCTCCGAATGAGGGCTTCGAGCTGAACTTGACATGATCAGCGAGGTCAAAGTGAAAGCACACCTAAGGGTGCTGAGATATAAAAAAACGATAGCCAAGTTATATGATCGAGGTGTTCACCCTCGGGGACTTGTTGCTCCGTAAAGCTAAGGTCAACAACCCCACCAGGTCTCGAGGGAATTTGACGTCGAACTGTGAAGGATTGTATCTAATCATTGAGGTTGTCCAAGACGAAACATATTATCTCGAGACAATAGAACGAGTGGTGTTGCCGAGGACGTGACACATTATAAATAAAAAGAAATTTTACTTCTAAGACATCCCTCGGGATCAGATCAGGGAGACTATGCCCCAAGCATCGGACATTGGTCTAACGTGCCCATGGCATCAGTTGTAAAGTGTATCTTTAAGATATCAGTATTACGAATTGAAAAAAAAGACTTTATTACTTTAAAAGGAATTACATCAACTCGGTCGGACATCTACATCCAAAATGAGACCCTAAACTCTCAAAATAAAAAACTAGTAGGGTGGACATACCCGATGCAAGGAGTGAGTTGGGTAGACTGACTCGACAACTCAAAAAGGCCAGCACAAAGGAAAATGACAACTCAGGCATCGAGATAAGGCGATAAGTCCAGACTGTTGTTAAAAGGTCCCTCGGGCACCATCGGAACATTTTGATCCTTGGGGTAATTAGTGAATGGATCTTCCACAAGCTCTAGCTTAGGGTACCTCACCTTAAAACGAGCTAAGGTAATTTGGTATCCAAATTAGTATGAGACGACCCTCGACCTCTCTAAACCCCTCATAAACCTAACGAATGCCTTATAATCGACAATCGCCTCCTCCCGATACTTTGGTACCATGTGTTGCTCGACCTCTAGCACTTCCTTTATACCTTGAACCACTCGGTGGTACTCATGACCCACTTATTGGTCACTATGACCTGATTGTTGGTTGCCACGACCTGCTTGACGAGCTCCAAGTTGCTCATCCTCATCAAATCCAACTCCAGGGTGAGTTTCAACAACTCATCCTCTATGTCACGGTTATTACCTTGGACTATCTTCAATTGCTCAATGAAGTCGACAAGGCATTGCTTGGCCTCCTCTAGTTGTCTCATCAGCTTGCCCCCCCGAGCCTCTGCCTCAGCAACAACTAAAGGGGCTCTTCCCTCTAACCCGTTAATCTCTTTCCGAAGATTGTCACTTATAAGGGATTGATGGTGAATGATCGAGTCAACATCCCATACACAGTCAATAAGGGTCGTTATATAGTGATAGTGCTGCAAATCAAAGACAAGTAGATGAGCAACATAATACTCAAGGGGATAGCTACAACCTAACTTACTAGCACTTTGTTGCGGTAGCAGGTGGTGATCAAAACCTCCGAAGGA
This sequence comes from Musa acuminata AAA Group, assembly GCF_036884655.1. Taxonomy (NCBI): domain Eukaryota; kingdom Viridiplantae; phylum Streptophyta; class Magnoliopsida; order Zingiberales; family Musaceae; genus Musa; species Musa acuminata. Next base: position 47,717,851 of record NC_088346.1, on the reverse strand, counting down.
GAACAATAGATCTACTTCACCACCGTTGAACACAAGGACTTACAACAATATTGCTCTAAAGCCTCACCATTGCCTCACACTTTCTACCCCTCTCAAAAACCCTACCATCTCAGTTGCAATAGTGCATTCAGACTTGGGTGTGGTAGGTTGGCTATTTGTAAAGTTGTGAAGGACAAGGGCTTGTCCTCGCACAGGTCGAACATCAACCTTTGCCTTTTTCCTCTTTTTTTCAAAGAAGACTTAGAACTTTGGGGACCCTCTAAAGGTGCCGATATTGCAGAGGTAGGAGGTACTTCATTTGGTTCTCTCTTTAGAATTGACCCCTCGGTTTCCTCATCCCTTCGGGGGTAGGGCACCTTCCTCACGATAATCTTTTACTTCTTCTTTGGCTTGTTGGTGCTGGTAAAATGGCCATGCTGAGTCAAGTTAGACACCTCGAGCGATGACTTATGAATAATGGCTAGAGCCGAAGAGGCCATCGTCATACCCGAAGAGGAGTTAAGCCTCTTTCTCTTTAAAGAGTGTAGATTCATACTTGTAGAGGATCAAAACCATAATGCTACAAAGGATCAAAAAGAGAAGTAAGGTGAAGTGGCGAGGTGTTTGGGTTATACCCCGAGGAGCCGGGTTGAGACCTACATCGATCAACCATTCATCGTCCATCTTTTGGATGACCTGAGAGGAAGGAAGTATATCCCCTATTGACTCACCTTCTCATCCAATAAGAGGGAAGGGGTGTTATCTATGTAGTGTGCCGACAAGGTGAAAGTGAACCTCCCAATCCCAACCTAAACCTATGAGAAAGAAGCTCTCCTTCCAACCCTTGTGGTTAGAAAGGTCACTACTAACTTTTAATCCCCCATAAATAGCCAGGTAGTAGCCACTTTTCCCCTTGCATTGTCGAAAACAAGCAATGAAAAGTTTACGGGTCAAGGTAATATCAGCATACCAGCATTCTCCGATGAACACTATCATATAGCACCATGAGTTAGGCATCATCTAAAAGGTTGATATCTTCCACCATTAAAGGTAAGACATTATCACATAGTGGAGGAAAAGATAAAGTCCCACCTTGAGGGTGTCGCACGACATGCAAAAGAACCCGAGCATAGGGTTGAATGGATGTTGATCAGGTTGGGGGACATGCAAATCAAACTCGATTGAGATGGAGCACCTAGTTCACAAGTGATAAGGAGTGACGCAAGTACCATTGAATCATAATCATGCGAGTTTTTCATAGACTCTAAACCCCAAAGAATCTTTGGGTTCATGGGAACTACCTCCCATGATGAGGGGGAGGTGAAGACCTCCTCGGCCCTTAGGTTGTCCAAAGGTAGAAAGCTAACCTCGACCTTCTAGTGGCTAGGAGTCGAGATGAACTTGTGTGATAAAGGAGAGACATCTCGACCTGAGGAGGCAGAAGGGTAGGATGGTGAAAGACTATCTTACTGCAAAATCGATATCGGGGCTACGAGGAACTCGGATCGACTCGCCCTACAGGGAACCAAAATGAAGTAGAGAAGACTTTTAAGGAGGCCTTGGAGGCGAAACATAAGGCTTTTGAGAAGGCCCTAAAGGCTTAAATAGAAGAATAAGCATCACCCCACATGGTAACGAGGGATTTATAGGGAGGGAGTCAATCTCTCTCCTCTCACATTTGAGACAAGTTTGATTGAAGGACTCGAAAAGCACCAAAATTCACCATGACGGAAGTGTTAGGACTGTAAAGGCACTTGGGGGGGAGGGGGGGTTGAATTAGTACTTTTGAAAAATTATGATTTGAAAACCCATTCGATCAAACCCATATCGGAAATATGTTTAACTTACAATATGCAAAAGAGTAGTGAGCAAGTAAATCAATTTGTAATAGGAATAAAAAGTACAAAGGAAATGTAAACAAATTTATAGTGGTTCGGTAATCCCAACATATGTACACTCCCAATTCTTTTTCACTCGAGGTCATTGGCTTTCACTACCGATCTTCTTTTCAATAGGTGCAGATTAACTATCTTTGTTACAATCCTTTCTCCTTTCTCCTTTTCACAAGCTCAAGAGAGAACATTTACACCTCACTCCTTCCTTAAAAGACTTCTAACTCTACGAGGAAGAGATTACTCTTCCTTAAAACACTTTTATTCTCAATAATTCTTTCCCCTTTCTACTCTTTTTCTTACTTATCTCAAGCAAAAATGAGTGGGGCATTTATAGGCCCCAAATAAGGATTATCAAGGTACTGGTGGTATTATCGCCTGCCACTTTGTGCATTGGCAATACCACCACCCAATTTGGGCGGTACCATCGCTTGACACTGGGCGGTACCACCATCGGGTTTTCTACAAAAGTACATTTTATACTTTCCAACTCACAAACGCTTCCACCGCTTGGCCCAACTTCAAGTCACAAAATGGCCTTCCAATAGGCCCAAATCAACCTTAATTTAGGCTCAATGGGCCTCTAATCAAGTTGACATAGTTATACCCAAAACTAACTCAATTAAAACCTAAACTACTTCGATCAAAACACAAACGATTACAAACATGAATCATATGTTATTAAGCATGTCATTGGTTCATATGATACTTCGTCCGAACCTTCGATGCATCGTCCTGTCCTTTAGTGTATTGCTCGATCCATCGGCATGTTGTCCTACTGCAACATCTGATCTTCTTGGCGTAATATCCAATCCTCCTAGCTTGATGCCCGAACTTATGACACAAAGTCTATCTTTCGGCACGTCAACCAATTCTCCAACTCGACGTCTAATCTTCTGATATGATGCTCTCTGACCTAACGTTTGATTCTCCTATTCCAATCAATTTGTCTTTCCATGATTGAAGTGTTAGTTATAGATGCCCTGTAAGCCAATTGGTCGATCGCTCGTAATGTCAGGGCAATCGATATCTCCCAAGGCCACCTGCGTCTGGGTGACACTGTTACATAAACCGCAATATACATATATGCATGTTGTGTGCACGGAGCTTTACATAGAAGGGCATCGTAGATAGTATGTATGATGTATGTATCATGTACGTAGTGTTTGGGGGTAATAAAAGGGCAGCTCGGTCTGAGAAACTGTTGTCTACTTCGTATATATGTTGCAGTTATCTACACCTCACTCTAAAGTCAAGAAACTTTTTCTTGACCTGAACAAAGTTTCAACTATAATTTGCACTTCACCATATCCTACAAAACTGAAGCCAATTTAGATGCTGGGAAATTTCCTCAAACATCTGGACGTTGAAGCTCTTTGCAGCAATTTTATTCACTTAACAATACTGAACAGCAACTTATTTCAATGAATAAATACTAAAAAAATGATAAAAAAGTTGTAAAAGGCACAAGGTGCAATTAAGATAGGATCCAGGGATGATGAGGTATTCAACCCTGAATATATTGGCTATTGGTAACCGATGAGTTCTCGGTAAGGAAGCACTCAAGCTTCATAAGCGCCTGCAGAACAGAACGAAGAGATTTTAGACATGTTTTAGTTTTAAGAAGATTCTTTAAGGAATCTTTGAAGGTTTTGAAACTTGAGACACGAATAAAATACTGTAAACAGGAGAGTTACGTGCCTCGAGGGCTATATCAGTTGGTGTAAGGACAGAAACGTCTCCATGACCCTGTTTAGCTGCAATATCTGCATGAACAATGAAGATTTTGGAGTTACTCAATTTAATCCAAGCAATGTTAAGGCAAAAAATAATTGATCGATCCATAGGGGGAAGTCTTGTTGGAGCTCAAATGTTTGCTAATATAGGGTAAGCACACATTAATTAACACAAGCATACCATCAAGGCATACTCTTGCATCAGCATTGGCATATGCCTTCCCCCTTTGCTCTGAGAGTGTAGTAAGCTTTGCAAAAGCCTGAACAACAGCCACATTTAAGCCATGATCAATAATAACATACATGCAGCATATAAAAATTTCCTGATATACACCTATAGCTTTAAGTTAGTTCGTTAGACCCAAGGATTGAAATATCGTACCGTACTAGAGTTTCAAGATTCGCTCGGTACGGTACGGTACTATATACCGAGCGATATACCGTTCGGTATATGGCTCGGTATATATATATATATATATATATATATATATACCGTCCGATTGTAGGCGATCCGTGTATCGATACGTACCGCCCGGTACAAGCGGTATTATTCGAAAATTGAAGACCTTGGTTAGACCATTATCTTTTTCTATCCAAATAACATACACAGTTTTCCTACCGAGCTAAGCTTCGCAAATTGGTTATCTGCAAGGTTGGCTAAACAAATATAGTAAAAGTAGAAAAAAATTTTAGCAAACAAGACAACTGCAGAGAAGAAAATTATTCATACATTTAAGTTAATCTTTCCATCTTAAATAGAACCACTTAGCATGAGCCAGAAAGGACTGATGCTAAGTGGTTCTATTTAAGACATGAATCTTAGCTCATATTCATACCTGAGATAGGTAATGATTAAGACATGAATCAATGGTGCTTAGAAGACAAGTATACCTTTTTGTAAGGATCACCAGATTCTTGATGCAGGAGAGGGCGGGAAGCAGTACCCACAGCAGCAATTCGCCTTGCTAGAGCTTCCAAAGGAACATCTAACCAGACTGTTAGCCCCTGCTTCATATACTTCCTGAAAACATAAATCACACTATCACAGCGATTCATGTTGACACCAAGAAAGTGAACCTACAATCACATGCATCAGCCTCCTACCAGTTGATTGGTCGAATGACAGCACCACCACCAGTCGCAACAACCAAGCGGTGCATAGATGACAAGTCCTTCAGCACTTTACTCTGAACATGTACCAGAGAGAAGAATAAGGATTTAGTCTCTAGTTTTCTTTTCCTGAAAAATGCATGTTAAATACAGAACTTGACCTATTTTTAAGATGTTGATATTATAAAATAGTAAAACACATATTTATTATTGACTACTATAGCAATAAAACCATAATGCTCTGGATCTGTTTCCATCATTGAGATATGAGCTATGTAAAAAATCATATTTTTGGTTAATCTAAGAGTATTGTGAATATTTATTTATAATCTCTATTAATTTTTTTTATGTCTTCTCTTCTACCACCACTACAATAATTGTTTAACCTCTTCTATTGTCTAATGACTGTAAATAAAGACTCAGGATCCAACTGCCAACAAGGTAAGTTGAAAAGACCTCATTATCTCGGAAGAAGGCTTCGCTATGGTCCTTAAAAATCTGAGCAACAGATGAAACACCAACCGCCTGCTCGACCAATTTATCACTGGAAAAAACCAATAAGCACACAAATTTTATCCCCCAGAAGCATAAGCACTATAATAGGCATTATATAGTTTCCTACATACGAGTCCACCAAGTCAATGACTATTTTGCACATCAATAGAAACGCACCTATCGAAAAAAGAATAGCATAGCACTTCAGATAATATCTTTCCTACTGTACTCTTCCCAGAACCCATCATTCCTGTGGAAATACAGTTTCAAATGTTAGGTCACCACAGAAACAAAAGAACAACTGTTTAACATAGACACCTAACTGACTATTGACATCTTCATCAATCAGATACTCACCAACAAGATATATACAACGCCCATTCAAGTAGGGAAAAACATCTTCTGACTTATTCTGCAATTAAATGCCTTCTATCAGTCAGATCATTGGAAACAGACAATTTGACTACTTATCCTTGTTTGTGTTTTACACCTTAAGAATGACAACATAACATCATCCATCAAAGGCATAATTTCCTACCTTGAGTATGAGAGCTGCATCAACAGAGTTATGGAAGTTCTCCGATCCTACATGGTAAAAAAAGACACATAAGGACAACTAATGACCAAAGAAAGTTGTGGGAATTAATTTTCAAATCCAAAAACAGAGTCCATATCATTGGTAAACACTCACTGACAGATGTTTGATGTTCTTGAAAACTCGATGTTAAAACATGAATAATAAATTGGTAAATAAAAACTCAGATAAATTTGGAAATTCACAAAAAGGAAGAACAAAGATCAAATTGAACGAGAGGTATGGATTTTAAATTTAAAGGACAGGACAAGTAAATCAGTAAATAGTAGGATCAACAGGCAGACATACCCAATTTGATATTAGAAAATAGGGCTCCTGCATATTTGTCCAAAATACACTTACCAGGATGGAAGTAGTCATCCATGTCGTTGACAGACATATATAACTCAACAGTCTTTTCTTCAATAGCAAAATTTGTCAATAAACCAACCATCATTAGGATCTTTTTTGTAAGCATGCCGAACATCGAGCATGTCTCGACACCAATTTGATGTTTTGCTACTACTTGTTGCTGAATAGAACCATAGATGTAAACAAGGCAACTTAACTCTTGAAAATGCATAATTAAGAAACTTGAAACCCCACCTTCGAAGCATGTCGATAACATGATCTAAGCACTATCATATCTTTATAGAGCACCATCAGGCAAATATATGAGTAGCGATGAAGGAAATTCCATAACTTAAGGGAATAATCCGAGAGGACCTTTAAATCAATCATGAAGTGCTTTCCAACTTCCATAAGAACAAAGAAGGATAACAAAGGATAATAACATATATCTTTCATGTCCTCATAAATTACTCCCCAAAACCTATATTTTTCGCTCCACTTTTCCTAAAACATTGCAATCCTTGTATCGTTTACAGATCACTTCCAAGTAACCACAAGATTTCTCAGCTCAAAGAACTACCAAGTACTTTTATTCTAAATCACAGAATCTAGGTTCTTTTTTCTTTCTGTTACTCTAATGAAAGAAATCTTTGAATAAAAAATTTCAATAAAAATGGGCACAAATCAAACAGCCTAAAAGATATACTCACCCGTATTTTTCTTGGAGCAACATGCAATCTTCAGTTCCGGATAACCAGATCGAAGTGGAGCCCCAATGTTCCTTGAATCTCCAAATCTAACCGCCTGCACCTTTCTCTGCTCCGACCACCGATCCGGAAGCCTCACGGAGCAACCATTCTTGTTTCCGGATCTGTCCAAGCCGATCGAGGAACAGGATTGCAAGCTCAGCACCGCGGCCACCTCCATCGCTCGATCGAACCAAACCGAACCAAAATAGGAGTTTACTCAAAAGCCTCCTACAATTCACTGTAAATCACCGGAATACCCACCTCCCATCAAGATCAGCAGGGCATTGCATCAACCCCCGTCTCGATGGGAGGATGAGAATTCGGCCGGAAACCCAACAGATCGGGGAGAGGATGCACCGCCGGCACGATAACGGCCCGATGAATGGCGCAGGACAGCCGGAGGTTTTGCGGGTGTTGCATTTATATCTTTAGCCGGCGGGGTAGAATATTATTATTTCACGATAATACCACTGAGACATTCACCGCCTTTGTCTGACTGACTTGATGAAAAAACGAATTGAAATTTGGATTAATGTCATTTTATGTGACAGAATATTTTTTTTAATTTAAGAAAATATTAATAAAATCATAATTTCGTAAAAATAAAATATATATATTTTTTATATAATAAATAGAGATCCGATAATTCGTGATATTTACTGTCCGAACGGTTGTTTCGATATATAACCATGGTTGGTGGATTGTGGCATGTGGGGCGAGGGAGGGGTTGGTGGGAGATTGACCGGAGATCATAATTTTGAATCCGTCAAAGTTTCGATTGCTTGGTCTTGCGTCGAGCGGCTTTTGACTCTTTGTACCCGTTGTTGGGAGCATTACATACATATATGAGCTACTAATTGAACGGTGGTATGTGAGAAACTATAGGTTTATAGAGATCGATTTGGTTGTTTCATTTGTTTCAGGTGGAAAACGTGGGTGCCGAAAAGTCCAAAGAACATGCATAGCTGCATGTTATCCTGAGGCTGGCACTGCCATGATGCGATCCATCACCATTGCGGTTCACCCGGGGTCGGTGATGTGTACTTAATGTTCGCGTCACGTTCGCATTAGGTGTCGCCACGTTGGAGATCCAATCTTATCTAGAAAATTTTGTTGCGTGGTGGTTGTCTCACCGGTGGCATGGGGTCTTTCTGTGGCTACCATTAATGTTCGTGGAGCTGCTGCGCCACCTACCCGGATTCATTTTCTTGGGTTTCCCAGTACTATCGGATCCACGTACATCTGCACTTGATGAGATCTCGACCATCAGGAGCGTTCATTGGCAACCCCTCATCACGTCATTATTAGGCGCTCAGACACGTGGAAGGAGTCTGTTACTTTGCCTTACCAAGTTGGTGGCGCTCGTGCGCGGCTAGACCTTATTATATATATATATATATATATATATATATATATATATATATATATATATATATATATATATATATATATATATATATATATATGATCATTTTTATTTTTTACAAGAAGGTATCCCTAATAATCTTGAAAATGTCTTTCTCATCTCTTTTCTACTCATCACCTTGCAGTCTTACAATTTCGCCATCACCCTCGCCAACGACGTTGCATTGTCATCCACCTGCACCCAATTAATGACGAGGGCTTCACAACCTTTGACAACTCAATCAATCCTGATTGAACCCAAAATGATAATAATGATTATAATTCTATTAGAAATATAATTGTGGTTAAGTTTCATTACCTATATCAGAGGATCATGGTTAAACGCATGCCCACAAGGTTATTTTTTGGTATATCCTTATATCCCATGATACCTTCTCTCATCACACCCTTAGCCCACGATGCTTGTATGGCCATCACCCACTATAAGGCTATTGCCCACATCAAGATGACACCTTATTCGATGACCCTTCACAACATTTTTGTCTTTGTTGTTTGTGGTTTTTACTTATGTGAGAGAGGTAAACTTATATTGTCCACAAGCGTATAGACATGATGAACGAGAAAGGACATCGCACAAAGACGATGATACCTCTTGATGGGAGCGGAGCATGGAGACAATGGACGTGACGAGCTAAGAAGGTAGCTAGTAATGAGTAGTAAAGAGCGATGGCGTTGATCGGACGAAGGCAACGGATAAGAAAGAAAATAGAAATACATTTATGAAAGTATAAAAAATAGTGGTACTAGGCGTGAAAAAAAAAGAAAAAGAAAATAGAGGCACCAACTAGGAGAAAATAAAAAAAGAACTTTAAAAAATATTATCGTAAGCGATGATCATTAATATTATTATTTTAGTTTTTTTCACTCTAATACCTAAAATTAAATTAATATTATGAGAATGTGCTGAAGGCTTGAAGATTAATCATCCCTATATTGGCACAGTTCCATAGGAAAAAAAATCAAGGAATAAAAATAGAAAATTAACATGGGAGAATTCCCTAGAAATGCTCTCGAAAAGATGAAAATACCCTCGAAAAGTTTGAGGGCACTTTTCCCGCTTCTTTTTCTCCCATTGAACTGGTTCAATCAGTCCTCCAATTCTAAAATTGGTTCAAACTAATATTATAAAAATACTTTATATATAATTTATGAAAAAGTAATCATAAAATAAGATAACATTAAAACTATCATAAAATATAATAACATATAAAATAAAATTATAGAATTAATTTAAATAAAAATAATACAATAATAACATTTGTTTTTTATTGAAACGATCAAACAGTCAAATAAACCAAGAAAATATTAATAAAAGACAATTTGATTTTATTGGCATTTAAAATAAATGAAATGCTATATTTTAATCAATGTTTGTTAAAATAATCTATAGAATATAATAAATAATATAAATTAAATTAATAAAAATAATATATTCATGAAAAATAATACAAAAAAAAAAAAAAAAGAAATTGTAAAAGAAGCAGCATTTGCACCATGATAATGATAGATACATAGTAAAATATTATTAATTATATATTTATAAATAAAATAATAAAATTGTGAAACAAATAAATAAAGTTTAAATATTAATCAAAGACAATCTTATTATAGTGATATGTCAAATAATAAAATAAAAAAAATATAAAAGTAAATATTAAATTAACTAGTGATGACATACATCTTACATCATTTTAACCTTCTATTTTACTGATTTCAATAATAATAACAAAATTATAAATCTCAACTATTTGGGATAAACTACATGTATCTTTTCTCGTAATTGAAAGATATAAAAAGTCATATGTTTAATTAAATTTAGAGTATTTAAATTTTTATTTATATTTTTATTAAAGTTATTTTAGATCTTCCTCTACCTCTTTTCATACCATTATTATTAATTAGCTTATATTTTCTAACTACGACGTCCGAAAGTCTCCTAAGCACATACCCAAACCATCTTAAAGTATTTTTTTCATATTTTTCTATTGATCTCACAATTGTCTTAATTATCCAATACTCAATTCTTGTTCTAACTATTGTGGTTTTAAAAACTATAATGATATTTAAAATATTTTTTCCTTTATAAATTTTGAAACTATAATTCTATCTTCAAATCTTTTTACATCTACAATATTATTTTTATGATCCTTATCAATAATAATTCATATATGATTATGTGTTTAATATTTTTAGTATACTAAATTTTAAATATAATACTGTTAATCTCTCTAATTTTTTTTCTACCCGCTTAGTCTCTTATAAATAAATAATATTTATCTTTTTCGTCTATCAATTCTAATCCTTGAAAGTGTTTTTATATTTCAAGATACTAATCTAACCCTCAATTCTTGGACTAAGTTCTTTACTCTTACTAGTTCAAAATAACGAGAGAACCCTTACCTACTTAGCACCACATCCAGAAGCTAATGTGATAGGTTGCTTTTAGATAATCTCCTATCTCAAAGTTTGCAATTTGAGACACCTAGGTGGTGAAAATGTCTCACGTTACTTCCAAATGACGACTTAACTCTATACTAAAATTGATTAAAATTCATATTCATAAGATTTGATATAATTTTATGTGGGTTGTTAGTGACCTAACGCAATTCTCTACTTTTTTTTTTTTATTTAGACTTGGGATTGACATTAGCAGTGTTATTCTATTTTATTAGTTTATTTAATAATATAATTATTTCATTCATAATTTATGATTAATATTATAATACTATGACTATTAAAATTAATTATATAAATATTATTTTATATATTTGATCATAATCTTTTAATGATAATGGTAATAACATAGTGTCAAACTATTCTTTTATTTTATTTTCATGATTAATAGGATGTTGTACAAACATTTGTTTTCCCGACTCGAGAGTTGCAAGAAGGATGACCAAGCGTTAGCCTTCACGTTTATAAGATAAGGACACTATTAGTCACAAATGAGATAAGACATGGCTAAGTTCCTTAAAATAATATGATCAGGGAAAATAAAATATTTGATCGTGGCCATTAATTTGTTCACCTAATGTGTCAAGGCCAATATACTCATCATCATCAAAAAAAACAAAAAAGTCTGACCAACATCATCGCTCAACTTGAAAATCTAAAAACCTTCATCATTGATATTAAAACTTAGTTCAATAATATAAAATTAAATTTTTTTTGTTGAATATTCTATGAAGCTGAAAAATGGATGACCAAAGTGTAAAGAGGAAGTGTGTCATCGAAGCATCTTGAAAGTCATGGTATGAACATATGGATCTTTTACGTAGTCAACTATCCTACAAATCAACATATAATACATCAAATTTAATCACACCTATGAAGTAAGGATATGAATCAGTTCGTAATGGTCTGAGGGTGGGTATATACTAGACTTCAATATTTTAGATCGATGTTCTTGTAGAAGTGAAGAATATATTGTGAAAGGGAGGATCTTTATTCATTGAGATGATGAGTATTTATAGGTTTTGAGGGAGAGATTTTTTCAATCAATCATTCAAATTGATTCTCAAATCATAAATTAATTAAGGATATAAGCAAGTAGAGATGTTATTCGATGTGTATCTCTATCATGATTTTTTATCAATTATAAGGTGAATGAGTTTATGGGCTAGTTATTTCCGATCAACTCAATTTACGACACATAAATTAGTTTTAAAATATTCTAGATATTAAATTGATCTAATAAAGAATGATTAAAGAAATTAATTCTAGAAGAATTGAGATGGACTAAATAAAAAAACAAAGTTCTAACTTAAGAAATTACTTCTTGTATGACATAACGAAGGCTAACTACTTGAAAATCAATAGGGTTTGAAAAATATTTACTCAATAAACTTCGAGCACGAATAAATTTATATCTCGAGAACTTATAGTATGAGAGGAGCCTTAAAAATAGTAAAGGATGAGAAAATGTTAAACGAAGTACCCAAAAGTTCAACTTCAACTTCATGAACACACAAAACATTGAACTTTGTGATCAACAAACCTTCAAAATGTACACATACTTATCATGCATTACATAACAATTCACATGCAAAAGCCAATTAGCGATCTTTCATGTTTGACACTGATCAGTTGATTTTGCCTCCTGCCCCTTCACTTGGGTCTGGCTTTGTCGGCCCGCGTTGAGTTTTGTTCAATACAAGCAATTGATCTCCTCCGACCTATAAAATATATTCATATTATAACACAAGACTTGAGATAATATTTATATATGCAGGTATTATATAAACTAATTATATATTATCTCCTCTAATTAGTTATCTTTAGTATTTCGATCTCTATATTTTTAAAAGTTATATTGAGATTCATATATTTATGAAAGAAAAACATTTAATTTCGTTTCTTCTCACGTCGTCAATTCTGTTGATGAAAATATTAGTGATAAACTAAAGTGAGATAAAGTTAACACATTTTCATTGATAAATCCTACGGTGTTTTCATCAATAATCGACGACGTGAAAAGAAATAAGATTAAATATTTTATTTTCATAAATATAAAGTTCTCAATATAATTTTTAAAATATAAAGAACGAGATACTAAAGATAATTAATTATAAAAAAATAAACTATAATTAACCCTATCATATCAGTGAGAGATCTCACCGTGGGTTGCATCTCGTTCTCTTTTTCTGTATCACGAGAATCTTTGGGATCAATGGAGTATGGCCAGCCCAGACGAGCAGCACCGACTCTTATGATAGACTGCCACAAAGAAGAGGATTGGCGAGAGGCAGATAATGCAATGGCATAAGAGGCTTTCTTCCCTATTATCGTCATTCTCTCTCTCTCTCTCTCTCTCTCTCTTCACTGGCTTCACTTCTCTTGCCTCTCAACCTCTCAACCTCTCAACTTTGAGATGTGGAAGTCGAACCATGAGTCCCTATTTGTATCAATCGGAAGCTGGATCAAGTCAAAGTGTAATCATCGATAATTTTTTTTTCCTTAACATAAATTAATTACTATAAATGATATATTAATTTATTATTAACTTCTATATTTGTGTATTATAGTTAAGGAAATGATTAGATTTGGTTTCCTTAATCATATGGATAAGTTAGGAATTCTACTAATCAATTAAATTATTAATTGATTTATTTCCTAATGAGTGATTTAATATTTAGGAAGTAAATAGTTTACATTCTTTAGGAAATGATTAGATTTGGTTTCCTTAATCATGTGGTTTTTACTTGTGTAAGAGAGGTAAACTTATATTATCCACAAGCGTATAGACATGATGAACAAGAAATGACGTCGCACAAAGACGATGATACCTCCTGATGGGAGTAGAGCATGGAGACAATGGGCGTAACGAGCTAAGAAGGTAGCTAGTAATGAGTAGTAAAGAGCGATGGTGTTGATCGGACGAAGACAACAGATAAGAAAAAAAATAGAAATATATTTATGAAAGTATACAAAATAGTGGTACTAGGCGTGAAAAAAAAAAAAAAGAAAACAGAGGCACCAACTAGGAGAAAATAAAAAAAGAACTTTAAAAAATATTATCGTAAGCGATGATCATTAATATTATTATTTTAGTTTTTTTCACTCTAATACCTAAAATTAAATTAATATTATGAGAATGTGCTGAAGGCTTGAAGATTAATCATCCCTATATTGGCACAGTTCCATAGGAAAAAATATCAAGGAATAAAAATAGAAAATTAACATGGGAGAATTCCCTAGAAATGCCCTCGAAAAGTTGAGGGCACTTTTCCCCCTTCTTTTTCTCCCATTGAACTGGTTCAATCAGTCCTCCAATTCTAAAATTGGTTCAAACTAATATTATAAAAATACTTTACATATAATTTATGAAAAAATAGTCGTAAAATAAGATAACATTAAAACTATCATAAAATATACTAACATATAAAATAAAATTATATAATTAATTTAAATAAAAATAATACAATAATAACTTTTGTTTTTTATTGAAACGATCAAACAGTCAAATAAACCAAGAAAATATTAATAAAAGACAATTTGATTTTATTGGCATTTAAAATAAATGAAATGCTATATTTTAATCAATGTTCTTTAAAATAATCTACAGAATATAATAAATAATATAAATTAAATTAATAAAAATAAGATATTCATGAAAAATAATACAAAAAAAAAAACTAAGAAATTGTAAAAGAAGCAGCATTTGCACCATGATAATGATAGATACATAGTAAAATATTATTAATTATATATTTATAAATAAAATAATAAAATTTTGAAATATATAAATACAGTTTAAATATTAATCAAAGACAATCTTATTATAGTGATCTGTCAAATAATAAAATAATAAAAATATAAAAGTAAATAATAAATTAACTGATGATGACATACATCTTACATCATTTTAACCTTCTATTTTACTGATTTTTAATAATAACAATAAAATTATAAATCTCAACTATTTGGGATAAACTACATGTATCTTTTATCGTAATTGAGATATATAAAAAGTCATATGTTTAGTTAAATTCAGAGTATTTAAATTTTTATTTATAATTTTTATTAAAGTTATTTTAGATCTTCCTCTACCTCTCTTCATATCACTATTATTAATTAGCTTATCTTTTCTAACATTCAAAAGTCTCCTAAGCACATACCCAAACCATCTTAAAGTATTTTTTTCATATTTTTCTAATAGCTTCAAAAATCCATCTTAATATTCTTATATTGGTAACATAAAATTTTTTAATATATTTTTTAATTATCCAATACTTGAATCTATAAAGTATTATTGATCTCACAACTGTCTTATAAAATTATTATTTTAATCTCAAAGATATCCGATGATTATACAAGACTCCTGATGCCCATAGGGATACCATCAAGCCACACACTCTTAGCTATTTTTATTTTCTTTAATGCATCTTTACTTTATTAGTTCTAATTTTATGAATAAATTTATTATTATTAAATCTATCATTGATATTTATCAATAAATATCTTTTATTAAATAATTATTGAAAAATTTATAAAAATAATTTTTTTTATTTTTTAATCACATTATCATTAATATGTATTCTTTAATCTTTATCTTTAATATATCTAATACTACCTAAATCCATATATTTTCTTTTTCTAGCTTTAGTAATTCAATATATATCTTTTTCACTATCTTTGTTAATTTATTATAAAATTTATCATAAACTTTATATCTTATCATACTAAGTGTTTTCTAATCTATTTTTTATATTCTTTATATCTTTTTATTTTTTATTTTAATAATTTTATCAATATTTAAACTATGATATTTTAGTAATGATTGTTTTTTAAACTTTCTCACACCACTACCAACTCTATCTTTGAGATTACACCTCTAACTCTAGTTTCATCGAGCATCACTTTTGTTAAGCTCCTAATCTTATTAGCTATCATGGTCCAAATAATATTAATATTATCTTCATCTAAGTTTTAAGTATCTCCCTTTTTAGCTTTTTTTAAAAGAGTTTACATTATCATTTTTAAAATTTCATCATTTAGTCCTAGTAATTTATTTATTATTTTTTTCTTCTATTTTCTATATTAAATATCTAATACCATCAACCTATATTGATTTGTCAAACTTTAGCTAGGTATAACTTTATAATTCTTATAAATAATTTTATCTATCTTTCTAGTGAGTAAAAAGTCCATTTGATTACAATTGTGACCACTTGGTAAGTAATTAAAATTTTCTAATTCTTTTTAAGGTGAGTATTTATAATTATAGAATTATATGAAGTTATAAACTTTAAAAATCATAATACCATATTTATTTCTCTCTCCGTAACTAAAGCTCTCATGCATCCTTTATATTCGTCATATGTTTTCCCGATATGACCATTCATTCTCTTCTAAATTTTTTTTTTATTTGATCTAATCTTGAGGGGTATAAGCACTAATAATATTTAGAACAATTTTTCCTTTATAAATTTTGAAACTATAATTCTATCTTTAAATATTCTTACATCTATAATATTATTTTTATGATCCTTATCAATAATAATTCATATATGATTATGTGTTTAATATTTTTAGTATACTAAAATTTAAATATAATACTGTCAATCTCTCTAATTTTTTTTCTACCCACTTAGTCTCTTATAAATAAATAATATTTATCTTTTTCTGATCATAGTGTCTATCAATTCTAATCCCTTCCCTGAAAGTGTTTTTATATTCCAAGTTATTAATCTAATCCTGAATTCTTGGACTAAGTTCTTTACTCTTACTAGTTCAAAATAATGGGAGAACCCTTACCTACTTAGCACCACATCCAGAAGCTAATGTGATAGGTTGCTTTTAAATAATCTCCTATCTCAAAGTTTACAATTTGAGACACCTACGTGATGAAAATGTCTCACGTTACTTCCAAATGACGACTTAGCTCTATACTAAAATTGATTAAAATCTATATTCATAAGATTTGATATAATTTTACGTGGGTTGTTAGTAACCTAACACAATCCTCTATTTTTTTTTTATCTAGACTTGGGATCGACATTAGCAGTTTTATTCTATTTTATTGGTTTATTTAATAATATAATTATTTCATTCATAATTTATGATTAATATTATAATACTATGACTATTAAAATTAATTATATAAATATTATTTTATATATTTGATCATAATCTTTTAATGATAATGGTAATAACATAGTGTCAAACTATTCTTTTATTTTATTTTCATGATTAATAGGATGTTGTACAAACATTTGTTTTCCCCAATATGACTCGAGAGTTGCAAGAAGGATGACCAAGCGTTAGCCTTCACGTTTATAAGGTAAGGACACTATTAGTCACAAATGAGGTAAGACATGGCTAAGTTCCTTAAAATAATATGATCAGGGAAAATAAAATATTTGATCGTGGCCATTAATTTGTTCACCTAATGTGTCAAGGCCAATATACTCATCATCATCAAAAAAACAAAACAAAAAAAAGTCTAACCAACATCATCGCTCAACTTGAAAATCTAAAAACCTTCATCATTGATATTAAAACTTAGTTCAATAATATAAAATTTAAATTTTTTTGTTGAATATTCTATGAAGCTGAAAAATGGATGACCAAAGTGTAAGGAGGAAGTGTGTCATCGAAGCATTCTGTGTGGGTCAATCGATCCCTTCTTGTTTCACATGCATCTTGAAAGCCATGGTATGAACACATGGATCTTTTACGTAGTCAACTATCCTACAAATCAACATATAATACATCAAATTTAATCACACCTATGAAGTAAGGATATGAATCAGTTCATAATGGTCTGAGGGTATATACTAGACTTCAATATTTTAGATCGATGTTCTTGTAGAAGTGAAAAATATATTGTGAAAGAGAGGATCTTTATTCATTGAGGTGATGAGTATTTATAGGTTTGGTTTTGAGGAAGAGAATTTTCTCAATCAATCATTCAAATTATACAATCAGATTAGTTATTCAAATTGATTCTCAAATAATAAATTAATTAAGGATATAAGCAAGTAGAGATGTTATTCGATGTGTATCTCTATTATGATTTTTTATCAATTATCAGTTATTTCTGATCAACTCAATTTACGACACATAAATTAGTTTTAAAATATTCTAGATATCAAATTGATCTAATAAAGAATGATTAAAGAAATTAATTCTAGAAGAATTGAGATGGACTAAATAAAAAAAAATAAAGTTCTAACTTAAGAAATTACTTCTTGTATGACATAACGAAGGGTATGACATATCAGTTATTTTCGATCAACTTGATTTACGACACATAAATTAGTTTTAAAATATTCTAGATATTAAATTGATCTAATAAAGAATGATTAAAGAAATTATTTCTAGAAGAATTGAGATGGACTAAATAAAAAAAACAAAGTTCTAACTTAAGAAATTACTTCTTGTATGACATAACGAAGGGTAACTACTTGAAAATCAATAGGGTTTGGAAAATATTTACTCTATAAACTTCGGAGAAATTTATACCCCGATTTCTTTGTATATATCAACGCTCTCGAGAACTTATAGTATGAGAGGAGTCTTAAAAATAGTAAAGGATGAGAAAATGTTAAAGGAAGCACCCAAAAGTTCATCTACTTCAACTTCATGAACACACAAAACATTGAACTTTGTGATCAACAAACCTTCAAAATGTACACATACTTATCATGCATTACATAACAATTCACATGCAAAAGCCAATTAGCGATCTTTCATGTTTGACACTGATCAGTTGATTTTGCCTCCTTCTCCTTCACTTGGGTTTGGTTTTGTCGGCCCACGTTGAGTTTTGTTCAAGACAAGCAATTGATCTCCTCCGACCTATAAAATATATTCATATTATAACACATGACTTGAGATAATATTTATATATGTAGGTATTATGTGAACTAATTATATATTATCTCCTCTAATTAGTTATCAATAGTATCTTGGTATCTATATTTTTAAAAATTATATTGAGATATATATATTTATGAAAGTAAAATATTTAATCTTGTTTCTTTTCACGTCGTCAATTTTACTGATAGAAATAGCACATGTACTTAGTGATAAATTGAAATGAGATAAAGTCAAAACGTTTTCGGTGACAAATATAAGGTTATCAATATAATTTTTAAAAATATAACAAATGAGAGGTACTAAAGATAATTAATTATAAAAAATAAACTATAATTAATCCTATATTATATACATATCAGTGAGAGATCTCACCATGGGTTGCTTCTCCTTCTCTTTTTCTGTATCACGAGAATCCTTGGGATCAAGAAAGGAGTGTGGCCAGCCCAGACGAGCAGCACCGACTCTTACGATAGACTGCCACAAAGAAGAGGGTTGCCGAGAGGCAGATGATGCAATGGCATAAGCGGCTTTCTTCCCCATTATTGCCTCTCTCTCTCTCTCTCTCTCTCTCTCTCTCTCTCTCTTCACTGGCTTCACTTCTCTTGCCTCTCAACCTCTCAACTTTGAGATGTGGAAGTCGAACCATGAGTCCCTGTTTATATCAATCAGAAGCTGGATCAAGTCAAAGAGTTATATATTGCACTAATACATTTGATTGTAGCTAAAAGAACGGTAACAAGAACAAGTGCAATTTGAAGTCAACGGTCATAGTCTTTGACAGTGTAAATGCACGCGCTCTGGCAGTAGGTAAATTTACGTTATAGACGCATTCAACGGTATGGACTATTCGTGCGAACCTATGAGTCAGTCTTCCTCACCATTTTCTAATGATCTCAATTTGCATGGATTCTGTGTCAGTTGGGACGAAGACCTCTTATTTATAATCTCTTCTCAATTTTTTTCTACTCGAATCACTTAAATTATCAATATTTTTTTTATAAAAGATAAATGACGAATATATAGAACCTTACGATAATTTATATTTATCAATTTTAAAAGAGACTACATTGCCAAAAATAAATTTATATTTTTAAAATATAAATAACTTATAGAAATTGACATAATAAATCAAATTAATAAAATATAATTATTTGTATCTAAAGCAATAAAATTTATTGATATAACGACTCAAAGCTGAGTGTACTGATTTTGACTAATAATAAAATCTTAATTATTTATTTTGTAGTTCGATCCGGTCAAAAACCATAGAAGAGGTCAACTTGATTAGTTCTTCGGTCGCTTGAGACTAGAGTATATATAAATAAATAAAAAGTTAAAAGGAGCAATTTTTATTGTTTATCGATCTAAAATACTTAAATTTTTATTGTTTACAAAAACCAATAAAAATATGTTTTTTCTTTAAGAAAAAATGTTCGTGAGAAGCTCCGTCAGGGGAATGTGAAAACAACAAATCCATCCAAACAAATATATATATATATATTACAATAACGGATGGGAACGCGTGTCGGGTAACCCGTATTGTGTACCCGGAAATAAGATGCGGAAAGACCAAGTCCGACCCAAACGTCCCGAAGCACGTACGAAGCGCCTCACCTTTCGCCGCCAGAAACTAACGAGCCAACTCCGCCCAATTACCTCCGTGTTCTCCCTTCCCCGAGTGGGCCCCTCCACTTCTCACTCTCCCCTCGAATGGCCGCTCCGGCCAGCACCACAACGACCCCCGACGCGGCTGACCCCACGGCCACCCCAATGTCGGAGCCCCACCAGAGAGCCGTCGCTACTGATGCCGAGAATCCGCAGAATCCCATGCTCAACCACCCTCACCAGCTCTCGCCGCTGGTCTCCCTCGTGCCCCCCTCGTCGCGCCACCACCGCCGCCGGCGGCCCGCCCGCGTCCTCCGCCTCTTCCGCTCCCTCTGCCGCACCCTCCCAATCTTCACTCCCAGGTGCAAGTTCTCACAGCCCTGCGGCCGCAGCTCCTCTACCGCCGTCGCCCCATTCGTCATCTGCACCCCTTCCGCCTCCCCCCTCTCCTCCGACATCCGACGCCGCAGCCGCCACCTCGTCACAGGCACCCTCTTCGGCTACCGCAATGGCCGCGTGTCGTTCTCCCTCCAGGAGAACTCCCGGTGCCTGCCCTCCCTCGTCGTCGAGCTCTCCATGCAGACCCAGGCGCTCCTACGTGAGATGAGCACCGGCATGGTGCGCATCGCCCTGGAGTGCGAGAGGAAGCCTCCTGAGCACGGCAAGGACGGGCACTCGTCGTCGCCGAGCCTCCTGGACGAGTCGCTCTGGACCATGTTCTGCAATGGGAAGAAGTGCGGGTACGGCGTCCGGCGGGATGCGTCGGAGGGGGACCTGATGGTGATGGAGACGCTGCGGGCGGTGTCGATGGGGGCCGGCGTGCTGCCATCCAAGACCGACGCGGAGGGGGAGATGGCTTACGTGAGGGCGGGGTTCGAGCACGTCATCGGGTCGAGGGACTCGGAGACGCTATACATGACGGGCCCCGACGACGGCGACGGCCCCGATCTCACCATCTTTTTCGTCAGACTATGAAAGGCCTCCATTTGCTTGTTTTCTTGTCGGTTAATTATCTATGTGAGGGGAGTGTATGTTTTGATTGAGGAGTTGGCACCTATCATCATTCATTCAATAACGACGACATTATTTACAGGGGAATTGATTGAGGAGTTGATTGGTTGTGTTTACAGGGGAATTTAGAACTTAGTCCAAACATAGTGATCATCGGTACGATGATCTTTCTATTGTAGTAGTAATATGGTCACAACTTTTCGACTCCTTATGATGATTTGCCAGATTTCCTATTGCATCCAATTATATTTTAGATTATTGCTTTTGGATGCGCTGAAGAACTATATTATAGATATGATAAGATTCATGGCTCTTTCGGAACAAATACTATCGTCTTTGTTTTTACTTATTTTGATATCAATAGATTGTGATTCGAGCCTAAAATCTTATGATAAATTATCAAAGTTTTTAGTTGACTCCTTTGCTAATCTTCTATGTATCACTTTAATTTTATCTTCTTTGTATCGTTTCAATTTTATCAAATATCTTCAAAGAGATAATTATAACTTTTCGTAAGCCGAAGAAGTGTGTTAGAGGTGTGATATGTTTTAGTATTTGTTTTGGTCTCCTGTTTCGGAGACAATTGTGACTTTTGCATATGCTGAAGAAGTATGTTAGAGATCTGATATGCTTTAGTGTTTGTTTTCGTCTCTATGCCTTTCTTGCTTTGGTCTCCTGTTTTCAATAGATCAATGATTGTTTCAACACTTGCTTTGACCTCTTGCTGCATAATGAAGGCATAAACATAGAACAGTAGGAACACATACTTGTCTTCTCATGGTTATCTTTCTTGTTCGATCATACACTTGTATTCTCAACTCTTGCTAATGAAAAAGGAGAAGAGATGAAGTTGATTGGATAATCTCACTTCACCTCTTTTGTGGGAACCCATCTAAGTTCATATCTAAGCCTTGAAAAAGAAAATGTTTATCTTCTATCTGAAAAAAATGATATATATATATTTTTTATCAATTGAATTTGACAGAAAAATATTTTTTAAAAGAAGAATATTCTTATTTGATTATTCAGTGAAAATAAGAATATTGCAGATATGATTCTGAATCTGGAAAATGTTTGTGAATTCTCATCTGGAAACTCTTATTGACTTGTCAAAGCCGCCTCTCGCCTGACTATGCCCCTTGCACTAATCTCCGGAAGTGAACTTTAAATCATGACAAGGATTAGTAGGTGCCAACAACGTTGAGCTACAGCATAGCTATGAGATGCCTGCAGCTATGACAAGGATGATGGATTAGATATGAAAAGATCGTCTTTGTAATATCTCAAGCTTGATATTGGATTGGCGTGGACATGTTACGTGTGTTTTTAGCATCAGATAGACTTCTTCTAGAGTCTCACTTTTATCCTATCTTCTAATATAGCTAAGAAAATAGAAACGTCTTGGTACTGTTGTAGAACTTCAAACTCGATCCAGACTGAGCCTGATTTCAATTAGGAGCCATGTTAAAATTGATCCTCGAATCAATTGCTGAAGATGTCCATGCATCCATGGCCTGCAAGAAAGATGCTGATGAACAATTGAGGAAGCTAAAGAATCATCCTCTTGCTATACAGTATGAAACATATCTATGATCAGAAGCAAGAAGGGAACACACTCAACAGGTCACCAGTCGTTACTGTCCTTCCAAGATGCTGTTTACTCTACTATGAGCACAACCAACTACAACATGCTATCTTACAATTCCGTGGACCCTTCAGAGTTGCTGAAGACCCTTCATGTTTTCTTCTCTCTCCAGATAAAAAGTAGAAGTACAAGCAGTATTACAAAACCTATTTTGTAACTATTCTTTTACACCCAAACTATCAATTTAGTGGTGGTGGTATACTAAACCTGCTTACTCATCCTTGATCGGAAGAGAAGTCTTTCGGTATGAGAAGATCCATTGGAAATCCTTATAAACATTTGACCATGCATGAGATGTTTATAATAGAAAAGGTAAATTTGATCCGAGTGTAATGGGTGTTAGTGATGAAAGGATCAAACATACTGCAAGTTGAAGCACAAGGAAAGACAAAGGAATCTCAATGAAAGGTGTTCCAAAAGCTGCCACAGTGGCTCTCGGAATAACTTGAATAGTAGCATAATTGGATGTATTAGTCCAAATTATAGAACGATAATAATCCAGTCTCCAAAAATAAAAAGCTCGGCCAACAAAATGCCGTCTCAGTTGGAATGTTTCCCGCATCCTGTCATGTCTTAGTTGGAATGTCCGCCACGTGATGTCAGGTGGATGAGTACGTGGTCATACATTCGTAGCCAAGCGCGTCCACAACTTACCACGCTAAGCAGATGTTGTAACTTGTGTGGTAAGTTACGTCGTGTCTCTCATGAAAAATCATGCTGTGTATGTGCTCTCACGTACTAGCTGTATCGCTTGTCCTTTTGTTTTGATTGTTGGATTGCGTAACTTAGTTGTTAGTGGGTCCATAACTCGTGTTAGATACCCCCAATTCGATCTCTTAGTATACGTCATCTTCTGTTGATACAGCGGGTGATCGAACAGCGCGTGTAACGATAAATGGAAGACGATGGTGTTGCGGTTCTTCGCAGGCGCGAGGATCATCGGCACATGGAATTGCCGCCTGGGTTTCGATTTCAGCCCACTGATGAAGAGCTCATCACCCACTACCTCGCCAAGAAGGTGACGGATGCCGGTTTCCATGCTGTGGCTATCGGAGAGGTCGACTTGAACAAGCATGAGCCTTGGGATCTGCCTTGTAAGTCTTGCTGCATCTTGTTTCCGTCTCCTCTTGTCTCTGCAATCAGAGGCTGTTTGTTACAATGTTCTTTGTTCGTTCGCTGGTAGTGAGAGCAAACATGGGAGAGAAAGAGTGGTACTTCTTCTGCGTGAGGGACAGGAAGTACCCCACGGGGTTGAGGACGAACAGGGCAACCAAGGCGGGCTACTGGAAGGCAACGGGTAAAGACACCGCGATCTACAAAGGGAAGAGCCTCGTGGGGATGAAGAAGACTCTGGTGTTCTACAGAGGCAGGGCTCCCAAGGGGGAGAAGAGCGACTGGGTAATGCACGAGTACCGGTTGGAGGGGAAGTACTCCGTCTACAACCTTCCGCCCACCGTAGCCAAGGTAGCCACTCACCCCTTCTCTCTCTCTCTCACTCTCTTCCTCAGCTCTTTGACCATGGTTTCCTTTCTTGTTCATGTGTGTGTGTAGAACGAGTGGGTGGTCTGCAGGGTGTTCCACAAGATCACAAGCATCAAGAAGCCGGTCAAACCGAACGTTCCTCTTCTGCCACCGTCGAAGGAAACCCACGTTAGCTACGTCAGCGAGAACCAAGCCGCTTCCACGTTCGACTCGGTCTACGTGACCTGCTTCTCCAACGCGACGGCCGGGACTAATGGCGAGCTGTTCGACGAGTGCTTCCGTTCCTCTCTTCTCCGTGCTTCGGCCGAGCCTCGCCAAGGTTCACCGGCCCCTATCTTCCTCCCCATGATGTCGCTGTCGAGTTCCTTGTGCTCCGGCATGCAGTTCCAGCCCGACGCGATCTTGGCGAAGAAGCCGATCAGATGCAGTGCAGAGAGGGAGCTGGTCAGCGCGTCGCAGGACACGGGGCTCACCGCCGAGATGAACCCCGAGATCACTTCCGTCATGTCAAACGATGAAATTGGACGGCGGGAATTCGTCCCATCTGCCTCGGCCGGCCACGGTCTGCTGCTCCATCGCTGTCTGTGGAACTGTTGATGACACGAGAGAGAAGAAGAAGAAGCGGATTACCACAATCGCCTGTTTTTAGTATCACAGCCGTACGTTTTACCCTTCAATAAGATGAGTGCAACAATGGTTTGGTCATTGCTTCTGGTAGTACGTCAAATATACGTGTGTCTGTATATATAATATACATGTAGGATTTGTCTCAGCTGTTCATTTATGCAACTGCGACATGAGAAATGCTTGCTTGGTTTATTTTGGAAAGTTACCAAAGAGGCATGTCATTTTCTTTGTAACTTCGATGGACGATATGATTATTAATATGCAGTAGCTATGCCCAGTGCATGATTCATCAACTTGGGAGTCACGAGAGCCGCGTAAGATGTTGTCCTCGATATGGCATGACAAAGACGTGGGACCCAACGCCAAATTATTTTATTTGGTGTCTTGCGGCGGCAATTGGAGGGCAATAATACAAGGCTCGCCATCAAATAATGTCTCGGAATGATACGTCCATGAATCCATTCCTCGGGCCAATCGGATGTTCTCGGCGCCTTCGTCTTGAAGCTTCCTGCCTCCCTACCGTCTCTCATGTCAATCTCAAACCAATCATATGTCGCCATGCCACCTCTCCAAATTTAATCTAAGCATGCATATATCCTTTCGGAACTTGTAAATACTTCATTGTGGTTCTTTTTCAACGGTATACTTCATTATAATTTAATATCTATCAGTTGAATGGTAGATCAATGATGCTCCAATTCCCAATAAAATCAATATTTTCTTCAAATTGATCGGTTTATGGGATCGGTTTCTCCAATGCAATACTTATCCACAGTAATTCTCTGTTAATATTTGATATAATTTTTAGAAATTTACTTTTCTTTTAAGAATAACAAAAAAAAAGGGGGAAAAGAATGCAATGAGAGTAGAACAGTTAATACGAATGACAAGAGTATTTCAAGTATTTATACTTTCTAAATTGTTATCATCTTATACTGATGATCATCCGTGCTAGGATCACCTTAGGTGTTGAGAATTGATAATGTGATGTCAAATACAAATCGCTTTTCTTTTGCACGAAGATGAATGTTAGGAGGGGTTCCTTTGATGTCTAAGTCAATACTCGAAATTTCGATCTCAAAAACTATGCTCATATTCATCTTTTATAGTCGGTGTCGTTCTAACCGTGAACAATTAGGGTGATGTTTCTTGGAATAGAAGATACTCGAAAAATATTTTCTATTCAGATCGCATTGACATGATGTATTTTCTCATTGCATCCTTGTCGTTCTAAGTGATATGGTAGACATATGTGTCGAGCTCCACATGAATGATGAATGATGAATGATGAAAATGAATATTCCTCCTATCATTACTTATATATGATATGTAGGAAACTCGGCATTACTTGTTTATGAATATAAATCCAAGCTAAGCCTAAACAAACCGAAGTAAGCACACATCTTATATATCTCTCATGAGATGGCTAACTTATGTCATGCACACCAGACATGATTCATGTTCGCGGGGCTTCTCGATCGCAGCATGATATATCAAGTGAAAAGCCTAAGACGTACTGCTAATTGGCAGCAGCGTCTTCCTGACGCCCCCAAGTCATCCCGTTGCATGCGAGACTATTTGAGACTTGCACGACATGACCTTTATATGTATCCAATATTATTCCTCCAAGGAGACCGATCCTTGTCGATGAGAGTTGACGTACGCTCCCCACCATCGTGTCCTTGTCGATGAATCATTTGTGAGGCTAACCTTATTACCACTGTTCATGAGCTTGACGTCGTTAATCATTTGAATGCATAAGCTCTGTTTCTATCCACAGATATATAACTCGGAATAAGGCAGCTCGATCACGCAAGACGCTGAGTACGACTGTACTCTTCGCCAAAACGCTGTTGTTCTTCGTGAAAGATTTAGATATGGAACTCTAGCACTCAATTATCTTGTTATTTGATATTGATTTGGAATGGAGATGGAGATGTTTCCAAAGATGGAACAATGTGGATGGATAAGACTGAATTGATTTGCATGGTGCAGCGTCGGCCAACGTTTTGTGGGTCTTTCTAAATTGTTCTATACATTATGAGATGCAAACGCATTATGGATTATGTGTTTACCTTCTTCAGTTTAATATACCAAAAAAAAAAAAAAAGGAGGACTTCGAATGAATGTTAGAAATCTATTAACGATGAATAAGTCAAATATCAATATGATTAACATATAACGGAACAAATATCAATTCAGTCTAAAAATTTAAATTATCAAATTACGAACTAGATTCAAATATATATCATTCGACTCTTTCAATATTTATTGGGATAATTCTCTTAGTCTTCTTTTTTAATCTTCTCATTACACAAAAATATCTTCTAATATGCAATGCAACTATCAGTGAAAATAATCATATTTTATTCGATTGTATAGTTGTTGGTGAAATATAAGATCTATTTAGAAATTAATGCTGCTTAAAAATTTAATTAAATACGATCTCTTCGACAAAAGTACATTATTACTCTTACAAGCAAAAATACGTCTATTATGTTATTTTCTTCTTCTTTTTCTTCTCTAGAAATAACATCTCATATATCTATATCCTTTTTGTCTCTAATATTGAATATCAACCAAAAACATCATTTTTTATCTCATCTTGTCATGTTAAAATTCACCATTATTTTACTAAAACTTATTTTGAAGTATTAGTCATAATCCAATATAGAACATCAAGAATCACATGAACAATTTTCTTAAAACAAACAAATAGGGACAAATTAAGCCATAATAAAGTTTTCTATATGCTCTTAGATTAATGTAGAAATCTCTATATCTCATATTAGGCGAAAATGTCATTAACATTTTGGTCAGCCCGACGTGGTCCTAATTTATATGTGTATGAATGTCTGAGATGCCTCCGAGATAAAAATGCTAAGCTCCCGATGTGCCACCTACATGAAGACCAAGGTTGAGAGCGGTTTCCCGATCCAGTCTCTTCGATATTTAAGTTAGTAATTCGACATTTTCAAGGGTAGCACTAGAGTCATCTTTTTCTCTTCCACAAGAAAGATAAGTTTGTCCTCATTATAATGTTGAAGATAGAATTTATACCCGGTCATAAAAGATAAAAAGAAAGTTTATGATTATTATTATTATTTTTATCATAGACGGTAAGAAGAAAGCTTACGATGCCCTTTTTGATCATAAAGGACAAGAAGGAAGTTTGTGATTGTTTGTTTTGAACCTTCATCTATGTAAGCAGCTATATGGGCAAACGGGTAGAGGTGTAACCTTCGTTTTCTCCTCTCCCTCTGGATACCACGTGGTGATTACGTATCGAATGATAATTAGTTGACAATATATTCTCTATCATTGGTCCCCACCCTTGAAGGCATGCTTCAAGTCTCTTGTGGGAGGGGCTCAAAATGCGACGTTTGGTTCATCTGACACAAAAGCATTCAGGATCTCCTCTTGTCGGTCGGGTTTCCTAACATATGTGTCTCGGATATATTTTGCCTTGCACCTCCATCATAGTAGATTTTTCTTAACATAAGTTAGATTTTTTTGACTCACGTACCTCGGGCACATTTGACCTTGTGCCTCTGCTATAGTGGATTTCTAATTACGCGGGTTGGGTTTTTTTGACTCATGTGTCTTGCGCACATTTAGCCTTGCGCCTTTGCTATGACAAATTTCTTATTATGCAGGTTAGGAATTTTCGACTCACATGCATCAGTCACATTTTGCCTTGCACCTCTGCTTTGATGAATTTCTCATCATGCGGGTTGGGTTTTCCTGACTCATGCGCCTTAGGCACATTTGGCATTGTGCCTCCGTCGTGATGGATTTCTTATCATGCAAGTCAGGTCTTCTCGACTCATGTGTCTCGAGCACATTTAGCCTTGTGCCTTCGACGTGGTGGATTTCTCGTTATGTAAGTTGTGTTTTCTCGACTCATGTGCACAAGGCACATTTTGTCTTGCACCTCTGTCATGACATATTTCTTTTCATACGGGTTAGGTTTTTCCAACTCGCATGCCTCAGACACATTTCGCCTTGTGCCTTTTGCTAGTCATAGGTGCCCAGCAAGCCAATCACGTGAGTGATGGCACGTGTGACTTGATACAGAATCTTTTTGCTTATTATATTTTGGCGTATATCACTTTATAACTATTGCATAAATGCATATATATTGTGATGTCCTTGGATTTGTGCAATGGGAATCGGATCGTGATGAGATCACGATAATGAGATCGATTCACCTTTAAATACATATCCTAAATAATCCCGGTCATAGGTTACTCGAGAGGGACATCGTGATAACCGGATAGACTGGTGTGCTGTATACCCGTCCATATGATGGATGCAGCTGGTCTCATAGCTGCTCGTGTAGGGACACTAGGGATACAGTACAGGTGCTCATTGTAGAATGAGTTCACTGATTGATCCGCTTACGGAATGCTGGATGGTTGATGATGCCTTATTGTCAGACAGCGATTCCATAGTCCTAGTGGTGTATCTGGTCCTTAGACTTGAGACACCAAGGATGTCCTGTATGAGTGCTCCACTCTTTGATACCAGACTTATAGGTTTGACTGTTCTCAGATCTAGTACAGCTGGTCATTGGGAGTGGTAGTCGACCTTACGAGGGCTATTGAGTGTCGACAGAGGATCATCCACTCTCGGCGTCATGAGAGGAATATCCTATGTGTTCTTGCTCAGACAAATCCCTGGCCAGGGTCATTCGGGTTGAGAGAGAAAGAGTTCTCCGGGAGAATCCGATTAGAGCGAGACTCGAGTAGAAACCGTATGGGTCTGACAGCACCATGCTCGATATACGGTCTCTGGGATATTAGATGGATGAGGGACTATAGGTACATGGTAACTGAGGACAGACAGGTCCAATGGATTGGATTCCCCTGTATCGTCTGGGGACTACGGCGTAGTGGCCTAGTACTTCCGTAGTCGATGAGTCGAGTGAATTATTACAGAGATAATAATTCACTAAGTTAGAAGGAGTTCTGACAGGTATGACTCACGGCCAGCTCGATATTGGGCCTAGAGGGTCACACACATATGGTAGGCATTGCGATGAGTAGAGGTTCGGATATGAGATATCCGACGGAGCCCTTGTCTTATTGGATGCAGATCCAATACCCACTAGGGAAAGGACCCATTAGGGTTTTGACACGGGATCTCTATAAATAGGAGGGATTCACAGCCTCATAGGCTAGAGTCTTTGCTTGCCCTTCCTATTCTCCTCTCCCTCTCCACCTCAGAGTAGGCCTGGAGTTTTGAGGAGCGTCGTCGCAACCCTGCTGTGTGGATCACCGCTAGAGAGGAGGACGCTTGACCTCCTTCACCCTCTCCTAAGGATCTGCAAGGAAACAGGGA
This sequence comes from Musa acuminata AAA Group, assembly GCF_036884655.1. Classification (NCBI taxonomy): domain Eukaryota; kingdom Viridiplantae; phylum Streptophyta; class Magnoliopsida; order Zingiberales; family Musaceae; genus Musa; species Musa acuminata. The sequence goes on along the minus strand of NC_088346.1, from coordinate 47,687,504 downwards.
TATACGATCTCCCTAGGTAACACAATCTCTATACGCAGTTTTTGTGTTTTGCGGATTTTTGCGCACCAATCTTCGCACGACGACGAACATCTTTTTGGGAATCGGGGATTTTTGTTTTATTGTTCTTCCGCTGCGCATATGATGTCGCCCCCTCAATGATTTCCCAACAGTGGTATCAGAGCCAGGTTGTTCGTGCGAATGATTGGTTTTGAACTGCGTGTATTGTGTTTAGGAAGAAAATTGACGTCAAAATCGTTGACGCAAAAGCGAGGAAGGGCAGCAACAGTTGCTGCCCTCGATCTGCATGCCTGCAGCCACCTGCAGCGGCAGCCGCAGCCGCAGCCAGGCAGCACAGCGCCGGCGCATGCGCAAGCGCTGTGCCTGCAGCAGCCGGCCGGCGGCCTGCTTGCAGCAGGCTTGCCGCCGGCGGGGCTGGCAACCCACGGGCAGAGGCGCCGCAGGGCAGCGGCGCCTGCCGCCGAAAGGAAGCGGCGTCTGCCGCCGCTGCTCCCGCGGGCGGAACTCCCCCCACAGGGGCGGCCGCCCGGCGGGACAGCACCGCCTGCGGAGGCAGCGGCGCCCGAAGGGGGCGCCCACCCGCAGCGGCATCGCCGCCAGCGGGCGTGCCGTCTGCAGGCGAGGGCAGCGCCCTCGCCCCGCCGCACAGGCCGCCGCCAGCAGGGTGGCGGCGGCGGCAGCGGCAGCAGAAAGAGGGAATTAGGGTTTTCTGGGAAAAAGACAGTTTTGCCCCTCGGAATTTGAGAAATTCCAGTTTCTGTCTTTTGTCCAAATTACGAAAATACCCTTAGGAATTGAGAAATTCCCTATATGTCCCTGATTTCAGAAAAATATTAATTAATTAAAAGATTTAGTTGATTATTATTTTTTATTATTATCTAGTAGTCCTACATGATGATGATTATTTATACATGTGATGTATGATGTGTGGACGGATGATCATGGACCGTGTGATGTGTGTACTTGTGATTATTATTATTGAGGTCTGCGAACCTCCATTATATTTCTCGTTTATTGTCGGGCCTGCGTGCCTATGATTAAGTTGTAATCACATGAGGAGGCGCAGCGGGAGCGTGGATGCGACAGCAGGACCCACGAGACGAACGATCCTGATGCATGGAGATGCATCAAGATGTCGACGAAACCGACGAGGACGAGATGGACGATCACAGGGCATGGAGATGCACCGTTGCACACATAGATCTTGATGTGAGTGATTAGGCCTACTGGCTCGGGCCTAATCATATTAGGTTGTGGTCCATGATCATCTGATGTGATTGATTATACACATACTAGATATGTATATATATTTGCATGCGATGTAGATATATATTAAATATGTATATGTGTGACATGTCATATTAGGAGACCAAATTATAGAAACATCTCTCGATAATATTAAGTCGGTAAACGTGAGGCAATTAGATTGACCCACGTGGCCTTCCATCGTTATGAGTAGGAACCGAATCCCGGTGTAGGTTGAGTTGGTCGAGTCCCTCGAGACTCACCTATATCGCGATTCGCTATCTTGCTTACGACATAGAGATGTCACCGGTGACCTGAGGACATGGTATGCTTGGTCGAGTCCCTCGAGGGTATATCATCAAATCAGACTCATCTTGTAACGAAGGTGTTGACTTAACCGAGCATCATGGTTGGTCGAGTCCCTCGAGGCCATGGTGATTCGGAGGCCGAACAGGACGGGAATCACAAGGAGTTGTGATCGGTAAGAGTTGCCTACCTTTTAGGCTTAGTGTGATTGGTCGAGTCCCTCGAGGTTACACTAAGACGCTGATTGGATCCTGATCCCCACTAGAAGTCTGCCGGAGACTTCCGTTTCACGTGCTGAGGGTGTCGCGTGACTCGTTAGTAAAATAGTGGGAGCATATTAAGATAGAAGTCCATATCTTGATAGTTTATTTCTTGCAAAATCTGCATGTTATTCATTTTGCTACATCTTTATTTTCAGAAAATGTCGCTTTCAAATCCCTTACGTGGCATACTTGATGTCAACCGCCTCACTGGTCCAAATTATACGGATTGGCTCCGTAACTTGAGAATTGTTCTCACAGCGGAGAAAATCGTGTACGTCCTTGATACAGTGATGCCTACGCCCGAAGAAGGGGCAAGCGAGGATGAGATCGCTCGCTACGTGAAGTACATTGATGACTCCACTCTTGCTCAGTGCTATATGTTGGGCTCTATGACTCCAGAGTTACAAAGACAACATGAAAAGATGGATGCCAGATCCATTCTCCTACATGTCCGTAAATTGTTTGAGGAACAGGGAAGGACTCAACGATATGAGATATCCAAGAGCCTTTTCCGCGCTAGGATGACTGAGGGGACACCGGTTCAGAACCATGTCCTAAAGATGATTGAGTGGATAGAGAAACTCACAGGTCTAGGAATGGTCCTAGAGGATAACTTGTGTGTGGACATTGTGCTTCAGTCCCTACCAGATTCCTTTTCACAGTTCATAATGAATTTTAATATGAACAAGCTTGAGGTGACTCTCCCAGAGCTCCTCAATATGTTGAGGGAGGCAGAGAGTACTATTAAGAAAGAGAAGCCAGTTCTCTACACTGGTGAGACCAGAAAGAAAAGGAAAGCAGAAAGGTCCCTTAAGAAGGGAAAGGGCAAGGGCAAACAAGGTAAAGCAAAGGTTGCTAAGAAAGACCCAACAAAGGACAAAGGCCAGTGCTTCCACTGTGGTAAAGATGGGCACTGGAAGAGAAACTGCAAAGAGTACCTTGCAGAAAGGGCGAAACAAAAGCTTGATGAAGCTTCAGGTACATTCATGATCAGTCTCCATTTGTCAGACTCTTATGATAACACATGGGTATTAGATACCGGTAGTGCTTATCATATATGCAATTCGTTGCAGGTTCTGGCAAGGCCTAGGAGACTAGAGAGAGGCGAGATGGACCTAAAGATGGGTAATGGAGCAAAAGTTGCTGTATTAGCTGTTGGCGAGGTCGCTCTACATCTGCCTAGTGGAGCTTTTATTGCATTAGATGCATGTTATTTTGTTCCTTCTATTATCAAAAACATTATTTCCATTTCATGTTTAACAGTTAGTGGATATAAATTTGTTTTTGAGAACAATGGTTGTTCGATATTATTAGATGATAAGATCATCACGAAAGGAACAGTGCATAATGGTTTATTTATGTTAGACACCACTCCACATATCATGAATGTAAATGTGTCTAAGAGGAAACGAGATGAGGTGAACAATGCATACCTGTGGCATTGTAGGCTAGGTCACATCCATGGAAGAAGGATTCAAAAGTTGCTAAATGATGGATATTTAGATCCATTCGACTATGTGTCATATGCAACTTGTGAGCCTTGCATTCGTGGAAAACTGACCAACTCTCCATTTAGTGGAACTGGAGAGAGAGCCACTGAGTTGTTGGAACTCATACATAGTGATGTATGTGGACCCATGTCAACTCATGCCATTGGAGGTTACTCCTACTTCATTACATTTACTGATGATTTCTCAAGGTATGGATATGTGTACTTAATGAAGTACAAGTCCGAGGCCTTTGAGAAATTCAGAGAGTATAAGAATGAGGTGGAGAACCAGACTGGAAAGAGTATCAAAACTCTTCGATCAGATCGAGGAGGTGAGTACTTAAGTACAGAGTTTACTCACTTCCTCAAGGACCATGGGATATTATCCCAATGGACACCTCCTTATACACCTCAGCTCAATGGTGTCTCTGAAAGGAGAAATCGTACATTATTAGATATGGTACGGTCCATGATGAGTTTCGCTGACCTACCCATCTCATTCTGGGGATATGCCCTAAAAACCGCAGCTTACCTTCTGAACAGAGTTCCAACTAAGTCGGTAGTGTCTACACCATATGAGATATGGAAAGGGAAGAAGCCTGATCTTAAGGTTGTTAAGATTTGGGGCTGTTCTGCCCATGTTAAAAGACACAACCCCGATAAGTTAGAATCAAGGACAGAGCGATGCAAATTTGTGGGATACCCCAAGGAAACTTGTGGGTATTATTTCTATCATCTCGAGGACCAAAAGGTCTTTGTAGCTAAGAGAGCAGTGTTCCTTGAGAAGGAACACATTCTTGGCGGAGACAGTGGGAGAATGATAGAGTTGAGCGAAGTTAGGGAACCAAGCTCAAGCACCACTCTACAGCCCGAGTCTGTTCAGGTACCTAATACACAAGTATCAACTTTACGCAGGTCTGATAGAGTATCCCATCCTCCTGAGAGATATGTGGGACATATTAGAGCAGAGGATGTAGAGGATATTGATCCTCAGACCTACGAGGAGGCTATTATGAGTATAGACTCCGGGAAGTGGAAAGAAGCCATGAATTCTGAGATGGATTCTATGTACTCCAATAAGGTTTGGAACCTAGTTGATGCACCCGAAGGTATTGTACCCATCGGTTGCAAGTGGATCTTTAAGAAAAAGATCGGAGTAGATGGAAAGGTAGAGACCTATAAAGCAAGGCTAGTGGCTAAGGGGTATCGTCAAAGGCAAGGTGTTGACTACGACGAAACTTTCTCACCCGTAGCAATGCTAAAATCCATCAGAATTCTATTGGCTATTGCAGCACACTATGATTATGAGATCTGGCAAATGGATGTGAAAACCGCATTCCTCAACGGGAACCTGGAGGAGGAGGTGTATATGATGCAACCTGAGGGATTCGTGTCCAAGAACTGCCCAGATAAGGTGTGTAGGTTGCTTAGATCCTTTTATGGACTAAAGCAAGCTTCCCGAAGTTGGAACATAAGATTTGATGAGTCAATCAGATCTTATGACTTCGTTAAGAACGAAGATGAGCCTTGTGTGTACAGGAAGGTAAGTGGGAGCGCTATCACCTTTTTGGTGTCATATGTGGATGACATCCTCATCATTGGGAATGACGTAGGAATGCTATCCACAGTAAAGACTTGGTTATCTAGACACTTCTCCATAAAGGACTTAGGGGAAGCATCCTATATCTTGGGGATTAGAATCTATAGAGATAGATCCAAAAGGATGCTTGGCTTGTCCCAGTCCAGGTACATAGAAACTATTGTCAAAAGGTTTGGCATGGAAAATTCCAAGAGAGGTCTCATACCGATGAGACATGGGATATCGCTTTCTACGAGTATGTCCCCAAAGACTCTAGAAGAAAGGGCGAACATGGATATGATACCTTATGCCTCAGCAATAGGGTCTATCATGTATGCCATGCTTTGTACTAGGCCTGATATAGCGCATGCTCTGAGTGTCACGAGCAGGTATCAGGCGGATCCAGGCTTGGAGCACTGGAAAGCAGTAAAGTGTATCCTTAAGTACTTGAGAAGGACTAAGGATCTTTTACTAGTATATGGAGGTAATAGCCTTAAGGTTGAAGGCTACACTGACTCAAGTTTTCAGTCTGATGTCGATGATAGCAAGTCGAATTCAGGGTATGTGTACACCTTGAATGGAGGAGCAGTGTGCTGGAAGAGTTCCAAGCAAGATACCATTGCTGACTCGACCACAGAGGCGGAGTACATTGCCGCATTAGATGCAGCAAAGGAGGGAGTCTGGGTGAAGAAGTTCATCACAGATTTGGGAGTCGATACAAATAATAGTGGAAAGAGTTCCATCCGAAGATAACATTGCAGATCCACTGACAAAGCCGTTGTCTCAGATTGTCTTTGAGCGTCACAGGGGTCTGATGGGGATCAGACACATAGGTGATTGGCTTTAGGTCAAGTGGGAGATTGCTAGTCATAGGTGCCCAGCAAGCCAATCACGTGAGTGATGGCACGTGTGACTTGATACAGAATCTTTTTGCTTATTATATTTTGGCGTATATCACTTTATAACTATTGCATAAATGCATATATATTGTGATGTCCTTGGATTTGTGCAATGGGAATCGGATCGTGATGAGATCACGATAATGAGATCGATTCACCTTTAAATACATATCCTAAATAATCCCGGTCATAGGTTACTCGAGAGGGACATCGTGATAACCGGATAGACTGGTGTGCTGTATACCCGTCCATATGATGGATGCAGCTGGTCTCATAGCTGCTCGTGTAGGGACACTAGGGATACAGTACAGGTGCTCATTGTAGAATGAGTTCACTGATTGATCCGCTTACGGAATGCTGGATGGTTGATGATGCCTTATTGTCAGACAGCGATTCCATAGTCCTAGTGGTGTATCTGGTCCTTAGACTTGAGACACCAAGGATGTCCTGTATGAGTGCTCCACTCTTTGATACCAGACTTATAGGTTTGACTGTTCTCAGATCTAGTACAGCTGGTCATTGGGAGTGGTAGTCGACCTTACGAGGGCTATTGAGTGTCGACAGAGGATCATCCACTCTCGGCGTCATGAGAGGAATATCCTATGTGTTCTTGCTCAGACAAATCCCTGGCCAGGGTCATTCGGGTTGAGAGAGAAAGAGTTCTCCGGGAGAATCCGATTAGAGCGAGACTCGAGTAGAAACCGTATGGGTCTGACAGCACCATGCTCGATATACGGTCTCTGGGATATTAGATGGATGAGGGACTATAGGTACATGGTAACTGAGGACAGACAGGTCCAATGGATTGGATTCCCCTGTATCGTCTGGGGACTACGGCGTAGTGGCCTAGTACTTCCGTAGTCGATGAGTCGAGTGAATTATTACAGAGATAATAATTCACTAAGTTAGAAGGAGTTCTGACAGGTATGACTCACGGCCAGCTCGATATTGGGCCTAGAGGGTCACACACATATGGTAGGCATTGCGATGAGTAGAGGTTCGGATATGAGATATCCGACGGAGCCCTTGTCTTATTGGATGCAGATCCAATACCCACTAGGGAAAGGACCCATTAGGGTTTTGACACGGGATCTCTATAAATAGGAGGGATTCACAGCCTCATAGGCTAGAGTCTTTGCTTGCCCTTCCTATTCTCCTCTCCCTCTCCACCTCAGAGTAGGCCTGGAGTTTTGAGGAGCGTCGTCGCAACCCTGCTGTGTGGATCACCGCTAGAGAGGAGGACGCTTGACCTCCTTCACCCTCTCCTAAGGATCTGCAAGGAAACAGGGATATACGATCTCCCTAGGTAACACAATCTCTATACGCAGTTTTTGTGTTTTGCGGATTTTTGCGCACCAATCTTCGCACGACGACGAACATCTTTTTGGGAATCGGGGATTTTTGTTTTATTGTTCTTCCGCTGCGCATATGATGTCGCCCCCCAATGATTTCCCAACACCTTTGTCGTGAAAGATTCCTCGTTACGTGGGTAGGATTTTTTTGCCTCATGTGCCTCAGGCATATTTGGCCTTATGCATTCATTATGGTAGAGTTCATATTACGTGGGTCAATTTTCTCGACTCACACATCTTAGGCTCATTTAGCCTTGCACATCTATTGTGGTAGATTTCTTATTATGCGAGTCGGGTTTTTTTAACAACATACCTTATATCTCTACTATGATAAATTTCTTGTTATACGGGCCGAATTTTCTTGACTCACGCATCATGGGCACATTTGGCCTTATGCCTCCATAGTGATAGATTTCTCTTCACGTGGGGCTAGAGTTTTCTGACTCATATGCCTCGAGCATATTTAGTCTTGCACCTCTACTATGGTGGATTTCTTATCAAGCGGTTTGGGTTTTCCCAACTCATATGTCTCGAGCACATTTGGCCTTGCATCTCCCTTGTGATGGATTTCTTTTCACGTCGATTAGGTTTTTTCAACTCACGCGTCTCAACCACATATAGCGTTATATCTCTACCGTGATGGATTTCTTATTATGCTGGTCATGTTTTCCCAACTCATACATCTTGGGCACATTTGGCCTTACACCTCTATTGTGGTAAATATCTCATCACGCAAGTTGAATTTTCTTGACTTATGTACCTCGGGCATATTTAATCTTATGCCTTTGCTATAGCGGATTTCTCATTGTGCTAGTTAGATTTTCCCGACTGATGCCCGTGATGCACATTTAGCCTTGCACTTTCACTGTGGTAGATTTCTTATTATACTAGTTAGGTTTTCTCAACTTGCGAATCTTGGGCAAATTTGGCATTGTGCCTCTGCTTTAGCGGTTGAGTCGGTAATTATGATCGAGGTGGTGGTGTCTATTGGGTTAATTAGGATAAGAGTGAAGCAATAGCTTATATCATGTCCGTTAACATCTTCATTTGTTGTGTAAGATTCAATAATACATTGGCAAGGATGAGCAGGTGGCTCAGGTTCATCTCTAGGGTGAGAGGTCTGGGTTATTGAATAAACACCAATATCATATCGGTGTTTGCACCAAGGTGGATGCATCAATGTGTGAAAATGGTGGCTGCTACCCCTATTGAGTGGAAGTTTTATGAGTCGAGGGCAAAGCATCCTCACTTAAACGTTCATTAAAAGAGTTAGCAAGTATATTTCCTACAACATTGGACCCTCCTTCTAGCACCAAAATATTAGGAGAAAATATTGTTAATGTATTGGTCAACCTAACGTGGTCTAAATCGGTATATATAGGTATGTTCGAGATTCCTCTGAGATGAAAACATTGAGCTCCCGAGATGCCACCAACATAAAGGCCGATATTGGAGAGATTTCCTAATCTAGTCCCTTTAACATTTAAGTTAGCAACCCGACATCTTCTAATGTGGATGCCAGAGTCCTCTTTTTCTCTCCCACAAGAAAGGTAAGTTTATCCCCTTTTATAATGTTGAAAATGAGTGTTCGTCATAAAGTATAAGAAAAAAGTTTATGATTATCTTTCTAGTCATAAAATGCAAGAATGAAGCTTTTGATTACCTTTCTTATTATAAAGGACAAGAAAAAAGCTTATGATTGTCTTTTTTATCATAAAGGATAATCAAAGTTCATGATTATTACTTTGGACCTTCGTCCAGCAAATGGGTGAAGAGGTGATCTTTATCTTTACCTTCCCTCTACACAACATATGACGATTAGTTAATAATATATTTCCCATCAGCTCCCCAAAATGGTGAAACTTTGCATCACAACACTTGGTTTGAATCTAGGTTACAACCAAAAATTACATCAACTAAAATTTTGAGCATCACGTTATAGAAAATGCTTGACACCATATATTGAAAAGAAATTCACAAAGTCTTTAATTATATTTGATCCAAGTTAGCAAAAATAATAATAATAATAAAAAGAATGATGGAGTAGGATGTGACCATTGGCTTAGGGCCTTGCTTTGGGTGGGTGCAAAGTCATCATCACAGCCACTCTTTCAAATACTTATTTATATTTTTATTATTTATATAATAATATTTTGAACCTTAAATCTATCTAATATAAATCACATAGGGAGAACCAAATAAAAAATTTGATGGATCATCTCTCAACTAAAAAATAAGACTTCTGACCCACATTGCAGTCACATATTGAGTACATTCGCTCGGTAGGGGTAGTAGGCATTGATGAAGTCTCAATATCAAAACAATCCAACTTTTCTACTGCTAATACCAATTCAAAGACATTATAATTTATCATGCCAACATTCAATGTATAGTAAAATCTTATCGAGAAAGCTATAGCTAAGGTATAACTATCAGAATCTTCCTACTCTTTTCTTTGAGTTGGACAAGAAAAGAAATTTTGGCATGATAGATTTCTAAAGGTGATAACTTGTCATCGTTCATATGCTTGATGATTATATGGTTTTTTCTTTCTCTTTTGCAAAAGTAAACGTATAACCCATGAAATATCGAACCCTTAAAGTGGATATGATGCAACATCAAACCAATATGTTTAATGTTACTAATTAGAGGGTTTAATTCTAATAATAACATTGGCCCAAAGAGAGCTAACATATATTTAGAGCAACCCAAGTCTATGCCCCAACAATGTGGCCAAAGGAGTGGGCCTAGAAATCATGTCAACAACCCAAGACATAACTACTTCAAAATCTATATTAACATCTTGTCTACTCCATCACAAACTTTTAATCTCCATATAGTTCGCACACCTCTCTAATCTATATATCTTCTCTCCTCTTCTCTAATCTATCTCTTTTTTCAATCAATTTATTATCAATCTTTATGGTTTATCTTCCCTTAAATTAAATGGGATAGTTTTTGAGTGAGTTGGTTGCACAACTAGATAGCAAATCTGCACTTTTTTTTTTATTATGATACCAGGGACCTCACCCCTAGCTAAAATGGAGTGCAAGGAGTTAATGGCAAGTCCCAATTGGATTGGAAATTGGATTTTGTTTAGGTTTTATTAGTGATACTTTTAGTATTATAATCTAAGAAGTAGTTGGCAATTGTTATAGGGAATTAAATTTAATTAAAAAAGAGTATTAAAATCTCTTTCATGATCATATGGGTAAAAATAATTATAACCTCTAGAATTTAGTGAAAAGGAAAAGATCACCATGAAGGAGTTTATGAAAATAATAAACTATTAGTAAATTGAATACGTGACATACAATAAAAACATATGAATGTAGCCTTAACAATTGAATCTTGGAACTCTCATTTATGATCTTATATATAGACTAGTTTTCTCATGGTAAAATATGAAAAGAAAATGAGGAAAGAAAAGTATAGAGACTTGCCTACAATAAATAAAAATTTTAGTTTGCTTATATCATCCCTCAATTCTTTTCTTACTCTCTAATTCTCTCTATCTCACCTTTTCCTTTTCCCAATAAGAGCCAAGTCAAAATGACTAATAGCAAGTAATTTCAAATGTCTCAGCTTACAAAAGACAACTACTAAAATTGAAATATCTAACTAATGATCTTATCTAGATCACAAGACATATGGGAGATGAGAGATGATAGAGAGAGGCTATTAGGAGTCTCAAGACGATGTTACCCTTATAACAAGTCAAAGAGATTCTTGGGAGGACATGTGGAAAAAAGATAAGAAGTCACTCTTCCTCATCTACCAAGGGTTAGATGAAGGTAGCTTTGAGAAATTTGTGATCGCCAACACCTCCAAAGATGCTTGAAAGATCCTTCAAAAACACTTTCAAAGGAGTTAAGAATGTGAGAAAAATTTGACTTCAATTACTTGGAGTTAAATTTGAAATGTTGTAAATGAGTTAGGGATTATTTAAAATTATTTTAAAAGAGTTTTTATCATTGTCAATCAATTAAGAAGAAATAGTGAGAATCTAGAAGATGTATGTGTGGTCGAAAAAATACTTTGATCACTACATAAAAAGTTTAACTTAATCATAATCTTTATCCAAGAATCAAACGATTGAGACCAAATAATTATTGATGAGATAATGAGTTTTTCGCAAGCATATGAAGGCTCAAGTGATCATGGTCATAGAAGAGGCTAAGGATGTGGAAGAAGTCATGGTAGTGGTAGAGGGCATGGTAAAGGAGGAAGAGAAAAAAATAATAAAAAAGATTAAAGTTCAAAATAAAATTAAGTAAGAGGAGATAAAAGAAGCCAAAAGTATAATATTTCAAAAATTCAATGCTATTGTTGTAAAAAATATGGTTATTATGCTTTCAAATGCTATTATAACAAAAATAATCAAGTTGAGAAAAATATTAACTATGTTGAAAAGAAGAAAAAAAATTATCTTTTGTTACTAGCACATAAAGAAAAAGATATCATCATTTAAGACAAGTGATACTTGGATACCATAGCACAATCATATATATATAGTTACAAAATTCTATTCATGGAGTTAGATAAAATAGTGAATGGACACTTGTCTACTTTAGAGACTCCTCAAAAGTATAAGGGAAAGGCAAAGGTAATATCTTGATCCACCTTAAAATTGGAAGTCATCAATTTTTTTTAAATGTTTATTATGTGCCAAATATGAAGAATAATATTCTTAGTCTTGGATAACTACTAAAAAATGATTATGATATTTATATGAAAAACAAACAACTCCTTATAAGAAACAACACAAATCGCTTAATTGCTCAAGCGTAGATGTCAATATATAGATTATTTATCTTAACCATTAGCTATGATATAACACAATGTTTAAAGACTTGTGTGAAGGACTCCTCATGGTTGTGGCACTTGAGGCATAGGCACTTGAATATTAAAAATCTTAACATATTATCAACAAAAGAAGATAATAAATGATCTTCCTCATACACAATACAAGTCAAATATATAAAGAGTATGTTCTGGCCAAATAACCAAGAAGAATTTTTCAATTATAGTAAAATTTAAAGCAAAGAAGTCACTTCAACTTATTTGCACCATTATTTGTGATCCTATTACTCCAACATCTTTTGATAAGTATTACTATGTTTTAACTTTTATTAATGATTATATAAAAAAATTAAGTTTATTTCTTGAAAGAAAAAGGGAAAGTCTTTAGCATATTCAAGAAGTTCAAAACTTTTGTAGAGAATGAAAGTGGCTTCTACATCAAAACCATCCACTTGATAGATGGTGAATTCACCTCCAAAGTATTTGAAGATTTTTATAATAAATATGGCATATGACATCAACTTACATCACTATATTCTCTCCAACAAAATAGTGTGGTGGAGAGAAAGAATCGAATAATTCTCAACATAGTGAAAAGCATGATCAAGACAAAAAATATACCCAAAAAATATATCCAAATCAGTACCCTATATCGAGCTTGGAGAATAAGACTCCATAAAAGGCATGGGCTAAAAGAAAACTGAGCATCTCACATGTCAAGGTATTTGGGTGTATCGATTATACATATATACCTGATCAAAGAAGAACCAAATTGGAAGACAATATCTCCAAACTCATCTTCATTGGGTATAATACCAAATCCAAGGCTTACAAATTATTTGATCTTAGCAATTCAAAGGTTGTTATAAGTAGGAGTGTTGAGTTCAATAAAAAAGATATATGAAATTAGAAGAAAAGCATCAAAAGTTTACATGAAGACGAACAAAAGCAAATAAAGTTTGAAATTGCTTCACTATCTTCATCACTATCATCGCCAACATCTTCTTCACAATTATCTCGAGAAGATAGCTTAGTACCTTAAAGAATAAGATGTCTAAGAGATTTATTTAAAGTAACAGATAAATTACATCTTTTTGTCTCCTTCTAAATAGTGAACCACTTCAATATAAAGATGTTATGAAAGATAAAAGGTGGAAGATGCAACGGATGAAGAGATTAACTTCATCGTGAGAAACAAAATTTGGAAGCTAGCATCGTTACCTCAAGGACAAAATCCTATTGGTATGAAGTGAGTTTATTATGAAATCAAGAAAAATTTACAATGCCAAGTTGATAAATACAAAGCTAGATTGATGACAAAGGGTTACAAATAAAAATCTAATATCGACTATGATGAGGTATTTATTTTTATTATTCGAATGGAAACTATTAGAATGATTATATCCATTATCGCATAAAATAATTAGTTAATTTATCAAATAGATATTAAATCTAAAATTTTGAATGGTTTTCTTGATGAAGAAGAAGTATCCATTAACAACCATTGATTATATTGAAAAAAAAGTATAAAAATAATTATTAAGTTAAAAAAATTTATGGGTTAAAATAAGCACGTAAAGTCTGAAATACTAAAATTGATGCCTACTTCAAGAAAAAAAGGTTATAAGCAATGTCTTTTATGAAAGTACCTTTATAAGAAGATTAAAAAAAAATTGAAGATATCTTTCTTGTTTCCCTATATATAGATGATCTTGTCTTTATGGGAAGCAACTTACTAATTCAAGTAAACAATGGTTCAAGAATTTGAAATAACCAACATTAGGCTCATATTTTATTTTCTTGGTATCAAAATAAAGCAAAGTAAAAAAGCATCTTTATTTCATAAGTAAGATATGCAAAGGAGATTCTCAAAAGATTCAAGATAGAAGATTGTAAATTAGTTGGCACATCGGTTGAATATAACATCAAACTTTTAAGACAAGATAATATGGTGACACAATTGATCCAATCTATTTCAAAAGCTTAATAGGAAGCTTAAGATACATAACTTGTATAAGATCAGATATTCTATATAGAACCGGATTAATAAGCCAATTTATGAAAGAACTAAAGCTGACACATATAAAGGTCGCTAAAAGAATTTTATGCTACATCAAAAGTACCCTAACTTATGGTCTAATATATTCATTTTCTAATGATTTTTAACTTATTGACTATTCTGATAGTGATTGGGGTGGAGCTCTAGAAGATCAAAAAAATACAATCGAGTTTGTTTTCTATATGAGCGACATTACTTGGTATTCGAAGAAGTAATCCATTATGGCATTATTGACATATAAAGCAGAATATATAATAGTATCATCATGTATATGTCGTGCTATATGGCTAAGGAAGCTCTTGAATGAAGTCAATTATTCATAAGATCAAGCTACATAGATAAATGTTGATAACAAATCGATGATTGCATTGTTCGATAACTTGATCTTTCATGAACAAAACAAGCATATTGATGTTTATTACCATTTTATACAAGATCAAATCAAGGAAGAAAAAGTTTTATTGGACTGCATCAAATTTGATGATCAAGTTGTAGATATTTTCATCGAGCTCCTCAATTCAGAGATATTTTTCAAGACGAAAGCATCACTTGGAATGTGTGATAAAATGAATTAGGTTTAAAAGGGAGAGTTAAGAGAATTAAACTTAAATAAAAGAGAGGATTGAAACCTCTCTCATGATCACGAGTATGGAAAGATTACACTATGATAAAGGTTACCATGAAAGAAGAAGGTTATAAAAATAATAAAGGTTATGAAAATAATAAACTAGTAAATTAGATAGGTTACATAATGTAGCCTTGACAATTGAGTCTTGTTACTCACTCTATAAATAGATGAGCTTTATCATTAAAAAATAAGAAAAAAAAAGTACAGAGACTTGTCTATAAGAAATAAAAAATTTAGTTTCTCTCTTAGTTTCATCCCTCAATTCTTTCACTCTTAACTCTTTCAATCTCATCTTTGCTTTCCCCATCAGTCATCAGTCCTTTACTATCAAGGTGAACAAGATTCAAATCACGAAAACAAATTTCCATGCACATGCATTGACACAAGATTCTACGTTGATGGGAACTCCCTACACAATAGACCATTTTTTCTAGAATCGAATTGTCAAAGGTTTAATATTTTTTTCATTTCTATCAATTCTATCACTGGATATGAACGAGATATCCAACGACAAAAAGAATGAAATAAGAAAAAAGATTGAATTGAATAAAGTAACTAGTGAGTTTTTGTTGATGTAACATGTACTCATATTAATGAGATGAGTGACTTATTATTTCAATAAATCTCAGGTATCATAGTCCATCGTAGAAGAATCTTTTGAGGAATTGACCTAATATGTTTGATCGAGGCATACTATTATAAATCAGACATAAATTTATGATTACTACTTAGTATCAATAATGGTTTGAAAATAATTTAAAGAGCGCAAATTTAGATATTCATACATCGTCGAAGAAAATCTTTTTTTTTTCCCCTTATTTCTACCTACTAGCAGCACTAAAATGACTATCTATATTTTTTAGTCGGTTTTCTTTTTTCAAAGCATAACATAAATATTTTTATAAAAATTATTACATCAAATGATGTACATGACACTCACACGTAAATTCAAACCTAAGACTTCTAACTTACAACAATATATTAATCGGATATCTCAACAAAAATAATAACACAAATATTGACAATCAAAATACATTATTTTATGTTTGGCCGTTTCCAAGATCACATAATTGCTGTTGATGTAGCTGTATCTGTAGCTGTAGCTGTGAATGATACGCTTCTCCTGCTGTATTCTTCTTCAGCATGAGGCTAAGTAAGTTCTCCTTCATTTCAACGAATTAAAGGAAGAATTGGCACCGCCCAACAGCATGGAGGTGGCACCACGTCAGAAAGCTTCTGGATAATGTAGTATACTTTCCATGCCACATGTTTATTAATACATTGTACTTGACCAACGCATTGACTTCCACAGGCATTATCTGGACATGATGGATTCTTGCATGACTTCATCCTCCTCCCCTCATCACCCACACGACGCATAATCCAAGTAACAACTTGTTTGAATAACATAACATTGGATGTGGACAAACGAAGATTCACAGTGATGTCCCACTGGTTCACATCCGCAGGAAATTAAAGGGCCATTGACCCACTAATTATTATTATTATCATCATCATATTTCAGCTACTGAGATATTGTTGTCACAAACTCTTGACATGGATAGAATTTTGTGCTCTGCCACATGATATTTTAGTAAGTCATACCCATTACTGTCGATTATGATATGACCACTTACCCAACTAAATCTTATAGTTGGTGGTGGTGGCAGTGCCTTGCACACCAAAGCTTTGCATTGGGTATCTATCTAATGGTAGATTGAGTTAACTCGCTGTCTTCTTCCCTGAAATGGCTTGCCTCTCAAGGTGTTGGCTCATTGTAGATCATGTGCTCCTCGGTAAAGGATTCGATAGGTGGCGCCGATTGAGCTTCTTTGTCCACCCAGCCTTTGTTGTGCTTTTCCAGCTCTACGTGTTTGCGCAGCTGCTGATCACAAGCTTGTCGAATCCAATCTTTTGCGCCTTCCGTATCGCCCGCAGTGTCATCGTGACAGTGTTCCTATTCGTGAGATGTTTCCTGTTCTACGTTTCCGAGGTGGATGAGATCTCATCTTTCACGACCAATGCTTCTCAGACTCCTGCAAATCCTGATACGTTTCAGTGCATTGTGACACACGATGACTGCGGTGGTCATCTACAAGTCTGCAGCCTGAGACTGTACTCGGAAGGAGGTGAGGATGAAGACGAAGAGCATAAGGAATCGAGTCTTCATGTGGAACACTCGAGTATACTTGGGGAACTCAACTTCGCATCAGCAAGTCACCATCTATTTCCAGGTTTACAAGAGAGAGCGTATGAACTTGCCGATGAAGAGGATGAGGAATCAACCGCAAGTAGCGTGGCATACGATTTATATGATCCAAGACTCTCGTTAGATATCTACGAGTATGGGGATGCAGATCGAATGGATGATCATGGAGGGTTGATGGTGCAAACAGAGGATGATCCAGATATCGACGACTATTCTCAACATGTCTCGGTATTCAGAACAGAAAGCAAATGGGTTGAAATCGATTTGTTCTACGAAAACTACAGAGGAAGGATGAGGTGGTTTGATCAACTCAATGACGAAAGAAGAATTGCAGTAAGTATGTATTCTTTGACTCATAAGTAGTAGAAGATGATTAATTGTCTTCACCAGCATAAATGATGATCTTCCCATACATCTCCAGGATTTTTATGGGAGATGAAATCAGTGTTCTGTGTTGGTTCTTATATGGCAACAAACATACTTGTGCAGGTGTTGTTTTGGGCAAGAAACTGGGGGCTACAAGTTTCCATGACAGAATCGATCCTCTTAACTTTTCCTTCCCTGTAGTTGCTCATAAAAAGCTTGCCAAAAGCATAGAAAGCGATTTCGAGTTGGTGTACGTGGGTCAATCGTGCCTGAGTTGGGAAGCCCTCTGTCATCAGCATAGAAAAGTGAAGGTGATTTCCGATGCGCACAGGGGATGTTTCCATGGCGAAGTAGCAGAGAGGTTTCAGCAGTTTCAGATACTGCTGGAGAGGTTCATCGAGACCGAGAACTGTGAAGGCAAAAGGTTTTGGAATTATGCTCAAACTAAATTTTGTAATGCACAGCTTCTCCAAATTCCGGATGTTTCAGGTAGTATTCAGCTAGGAATGTACTCAGTTCATTCATTCATTCGTTTCTTTGACCCCATCTGCCATAGATAGATTTTCTATTGCTTTCTGCTTCATCAGCAGTAAGTAAAATTTGATGTCATGATCATATAGAAATGGTCATGTTTTATTTATGTCAAGAGGGACTTAAGAGAAGTCTTTGTGTGATTCTGAAAGGTTATGTAGAGGATGTGGGAGAAGGTACGAAAGGAGAAACAATGGAGGGAAGCCAAGTCTCGGAGGCCATTGAGAAAGCCATGAGTTCCTTTTGGCTTTTCCTCAGAAGTGACAATAAAAGGTGTCGGGGAATCTTGAAGAAGCTCAAGTTGAGTGATTGCCAAGTGGAAGACCCAAAGGACTTGCAACTCTTTACCTCCCTATCCAAGGAAGCTCACAAGGTCAGAAGAACTCTGTTAATACTTCTATCTTTATCAGCATCATTTCCACACACACACACACACACAAATCATCTGCCCATCTATGGAAAAGGCTACTCAGTCATCATCTCACATTCTCAATATGTCTTAACCTTGTAGAAGACACTTTAATAAGTTTTTCTATCAGGCTAAGATTCAATGATAAGCTTCAAGTTAGCTATGAGGACAATTATGTTGCCTCATACATATAACAACACCTTGAACACTATCTAGTCATCATGCTAATAAAAGCTTATTGGATATCAAATATTCGAGTATTCCTGTTTGTACTATTTGTAACGATTGAGGATTCCCATTCAAAGTAATTATAAGTTTGAGACATACATCATGCTCTCGTTAATACATGAGTTAAGAGGGATCAATATAAATAACTTTAATTAAAAGGATATATTATGGATATGATTGAATACGATGTTACTCGTTATCAAACAGTCATTCAAAACAATGACACAATTTATTTTTGCTATTTTCTTCAGAAGAACGTGAAGATGAAGGCGTTGGTGAAGAAAAGCCGCAGCACGAAGACTACACCACCTCGTGAAGAAATCCAAGTCGAGAATTTGATTTGCTTGGTCGATATCAATCTGGTGATAAGGGTGCTAAAGATGTCAGTGGTCACATCTGCACAACTCAGGTGGTGTCACGAGAAGCTCAGTAGCATAGAGTTCAAGCAAGGAATTGTTCGGACTCCTAATGCTGGTGGTTTATTATTCCCACACTCGTAACACATTGTAAATTAGTGGGAGCCATAAATGATGCGTGTAAATTTCGGACTTTATAGTAAGATAGATTGTAGATATGAGCAATTAAGTGGCAGATATTATGTGGTGCGGTAATTCTCCAAAAGCTCAAGAAATATGTTAACAAAAATTTACATATTCGGTAAATTTCCTTTTTTTTTTTTTTTGGAACTTTTCTTGAGAGGAGGGCATCTCTTATTTGCTATAATCTTTGAAATTGCCCCTCGTAATGTAATACTTGATTATATTTTGTGAACCGATTTATATGATGAATCGATTCAATCCACTATATTCATAGTGATAGGGAAAGTAACGATGTAAGTATTACATTGTTGATTCATCCAATCGGGGACTATCGCCTAGGCTATAGCATGGGCGGAAGAACCCATGCCTGGCCCCTGTAGCCGTCGACAAGTGCATGATCCTCTGACTCCTACTCATCTCGATCTACAAGAGGATTACACGAGCCAACATTAGGACGTATTAATCCTTGGTAGCGAGACCTATCCTCCTCTATTCGAGTCACCTATCACAAGTGACCTGACACCCTAATTTCGAGAAGGTTCGCATGCCCGGTTACATAGGGCATTAATCCCAAGCAAAGTGGCCAAGTTTTCTTTTTCCCTCTTTCAGGATACCTGACATAGGGGACCATCCATTGCTTATCCCAGATAGGCACTAGCCCAAATAAATAGTACTCCCACGGCCAACCTTCACTAACGTCACCCACAAAGATATGTGCCTACCAACCGTCAACTTCGCTTTATCGATCACTTAGGTATAAAAATCAGTCTCCAAATCCTAAAGGGAGGGAGCATCTTTACCATTTTTCACATTCCAACTAACTTTCTCCTTGAATGGGTTAAGTCGAGAACATCCCCCGATGTTGACCGCTTATGCAAAGACCTCGACAAGATTAAGACATACCTTAGGATGACGCAAAATCCACCTTTGACAAACAAGTAGCACCTCGGGATCATACCGACCGGATTTGCCTCCCTCTCCAACCTCCTCTCATGATCCCTCGTGGGCTCCTTGGATGAGCTTACGCCTTCACGATTGAACCAAGTTGTATCGACTCTACAATCAAGAGCATCAAACCAATAACACAGATTTTAACACCTCTATCAAAATACTATAAGTTTACTAAATAATTATAACCGAGATAAATGAACACAAAACCCGATACAAATCAACTCATATATAAAATTAAATTTTAAATAAATATTCTTATTAGTTTAAGAATAAGAACAACCAAATATGAATATTTATTATGTTCTTAACATATCTATTAATATATTGTAGTGTTTTTTGAATAAACTTGTAGTATATTTAAGACATCTATTAAAAATACTATGGACCTCTATAAAAATATTATAACTAAAAAATTGGATTGGTTAACCATATTGGTTAACCCATACGGTATATACCAATATTACACCAATTATCTTGTTAGGAGTGTTTAAAAATATTATAATAAATAGAAGACACTTTTCAAAAATTAAAAAAATGCCTCCTAAGAGAGAGAAAAAAAAAAGAAGATTTTACCGTGTTTGCTCTTGCATATTTAACATCCATAGTGAAAAAATAAATAAATAGTAAGCGATCAAATAACATCTCTACTAAGATACCACATTGTTTTTTTAAATATAAACTTTTAGTGTTTTTAACACATCTACCAAAATATTATAGATCTATACGATAATATCATATTGACTAATTCATATAATATTATATATTAAGTAGATAAATATTATATCGAATTAAAAATATTTGAAGAGATAAAATAAATAATAGATTAATAAAAATATTTAATCTTATATTAATTGAGAAATAAGAAAATTAAGGACTCATAAGTCCATCAGGTCATGCTTAACTCACCATCCAAAATGAATAATTTTTTATAAATCTACAGGATCGCATCAATGACAGATCAAATATTGACTTATCAAATTGGCGTTAGGTGGGCATCACCTTACTGCGAACCCGCCTCGGGACCCACAACATCAGCCAAGAATCCGCTTTGCTTCTACTGGAATATATCAAAGCCACCGAGCACTTGCAAGTCGAGCAATTAATTAGTAGGAGCAAAAGGACTCGTCTATGCTTCCTCCTCTTTCACGCCTCTTTGCTTCCTCCTCTTTCATTCCTCCTCGCATACACGTATGTGCACGTTTTTGTGATGATTCACAAACAACGTCCAATGGTAAGGCCGACAAGTGAGAATGGACGTGTCTCAGCATCTGTGGCCAATTCGTGGGAGTGTTATGATCCATGCATAATTAATTCTACTTAGAACAGTTTTTGTTGTGTTTTTGGCAAAAAAAAAAAAAAAAAAGTGATAAATAAGACGATTACATCCAATTCAGTTCGCATCACAACCAATCAAAAGCATCTCTCTGTCCCACAATCTGAAAGAAAAATTAGTAAATCAATTAATTGACTCGTTACCCTCATTTTACTGTATATTTATTCCAGAATCTTCATCTAAAAAGAAAAGAAAAAAAAATTCTAGAAGCTTCATCTGAAAAGAAAAATTAGAAGAAGAGTGATTGAAAGACTAATTACATATTACCTCTTATATTTCGATTCTATTAGTATTACGATCTTTGTGTTTAAAATATTTACATTCGAATCCCTATAATTCTGAAAGTAAAATAAATAATCCCTATAATACTGATGAAAAACATAACATGTGACACCACATGTTATATCGGTAAAAAAAGTAATGAACATAATTTCATTTTGGAATATTAAAATTATATTTTTATCTATAAAGTCGTTGAAACAACAGGTATATTGAAATTATCTTTTTGTCTATCACTTTTACGTCAATCCGACACATGGTATCATATGTTATATTTTTTATCAATGCACTTGATAATATTAAGATAAATGAGGTTATTTGTTTCATTTTCAAAACGGTAAAGATCATAATATAATTTTTTTAATATAAGAATTATGATACTAATAAAATCTAAGCACGAGAGCTAGAGATTAAATATTTGCATTTCACTTTAGTGGTGGATTATCCTCTTTTATGTCAAAAAAAAAATTGCTGTCCACATAATAAATAATTCCTGAAATTGTATCAAGAAAAGCATCCATAGTCATCGTTCGGAGGTGTTGTGGGCTACATAATATGCTAACTTGCTTTTCCAAACAGCTGTAGCTTAAAAGGACAGATTCCTATAAGGATGCCTTCTTTCCCACTTTGTTTTTGATGTTAGGTTGGACTGCTTAATATTGTGGTTTCATCTTATATATATATATAATAATAATAATAATAATAATAATAACAATCCTCTTTCTTGCTTTATGTTATAGTTGTCTATCACATACGACAAAGGGGAGGCAAAGAAATATGCTGTGCGAGAAAAGTGGCTCACTCATTGCTCTCTCCACGGGTGGGCCTCTCTCTCATGGAGAGAATCCAGCAAAGTGGAAATAGATGTGGAATAACATCAAGAAAAAACGTCCCTTTCTTTATTTTCTATCCTTTTGAGACACAAAATCGAGCTGTTTTACCCCTTTTTTTTCCTATCCTCTCTCTCTCTCTCTTACCTTCTTCTTTTTCTGTTCACTGCGTTACGATTCCTTTGCCTTTACAGTCAAAGAAGGTTTCAAAAGGAGAAAGAAGAAACGATAGATGTCATGGCATGGAGATCAAAAGCAAAGATGAGCCACAGCTCACGCACATATTCTTCGCACCTGACCCCAATGTGCATCCACATTCGAAGACAAAGTGAAAGCCCACCCAAATCGAGATGGCATCTTTGACGATGATAATTAGATGCCCAAGACGGGCACCAACCCGGTGATTTCCCAGATGCAGTTCCAGTTCCCCTCCGATTCAATCATCATCCCTCTTGCCACCGTCCCCCATGGATTCCAAGCCGCGACTGAAATGGACTTCTCAGCTTCATCAACTCTTCGTCGACGCCGTCTCTCAGCTCGGCGGAGTCGATAGTAAGCTCTTATCCTCTTGCCCACTCGATCGTCATGCCATCTCATGCGACTCTCTTCTTTCTGCGATCGCAGAAGCTACACCCAAGTACGTGATGCGTGTAATGGGAGTTCCTGGACTTACTCTGCACCACCTGAAGAGCCATCTGCAGGTCTTGACGTGATTCGATGCATCCTTATCTCGATCTATGTTATGAAACAAAGCAGCTTCACCGTATCTCTTGTTGCAGAAATATAGACTAGCGAAGAATCGAGAATCGAGCATTCTCCGCGGAAACAGGCGACGAGGTTGGGTATCTTGCTACTGTACATGGGTCTTTCGATTTCTTAGACATGGGCATGGATTACGGTGAAGGTTTGTAGCAGATGCCAAGGTCACGCACCAGTGGACATCGGAGGACGCAACCACCCAGGACGAGGCGAACGAAGCACCACCGCAGTGCGAGTACGCGGGGATCACCAACCGTCCTTATCTTGATTCATCAGCTTGCAGCGTTGACTCTGCTCACCAAAATGTTCTCTGTGTTGGCTACAGAACCACGTTAAAGATGCAGATGGAGGTCCAGAGAAAGCTGCAGGAACAGATCGAGGCAAGTGCTTTGGGCGATACCCGTAGCCATGGGTTCCAGCTAAATTGGGTCTAATCGATGCATCTCCTCCTCTCTCTCTCCTTTAGGTGCAGAGACACTTGCAGCTCCGGATCGAAGCCCAGGGGAAGTACTTGCAGTCGGTGTTGAAGAAAGCCCAGGAAGCACTTGCTGGATACAGCTCGAGTGCCATCGGAATCGAAGCTGTCAGGACCGAGCTCTCGGAGTTAGTCTCGGCTATGGACACGGAATGCCTGAGCTCTTCCATCTCCCCTGGTGATAGCTCCGCGGAGAGTTGCTTGACTTGTGGTGATGTGATGGAGACAAAAGAAGGGAACTCGTTAAAGCAAGACGACAGCTCGTCTGCACTCCATCGGAGCCAGGAATCCGATGAGTTCAGTCAGAAGACGACGAAGAGAATGCAGAACGATGTGCACGACGATCTTTGCAGAGCCAAGAGAAGCTGCCGACGGAGTAGCTTTACCATACAAGAAGAGCTTGACCTGAACATATAGAAATCGCATGATGTGTAATAAGCTTTACTCTCTAGTATGCTATCTGATAGCTATGTTTCGAACACATCTATTTTCGCTCTGAGGAATGAAAACTAAGAAACTCTCAACTGCCAAAGGGTCAAAAACTAACAAAACTTGAGGGAGTTCAAAATCTTCTCTCTACTGTAGGGTCAATAACTTTGATGAGCCTTTCTACCTTAAGAACTATAAAGATCCTTTTGCTCTGATCATGCACTTCCAACGTACATGATAATAATTCAATCAAGTAGAATTTTTAAGCCAACTTAAGCATCTAAAACAGCCGGACCACCCGATTATATTCAATCTAGTTTGAAACATCTAAGGTCTTTCATCCACTTCATGGCATGTGTTATGCTACTTCGTGATTCAACTAGTGGAAATGGTATGATGGAAAATTTGTTCCATGAGTACTACTCAGATTTGCTCAGCATGTTCAGCGACGACATCAGACTTGATGGTCAATAAGACCTCCACAGTTGAGCCACCCGATTACATTTAATCAAGTAGTTCAAAACATCTAAGGTCCTTCATCCACTTCATGGTGAATGTTATGCTACTTCGTAATTCAGTTGGTGCTAATGGTACGATGAAAAAATTTGTTTGACGCTACTCAGAGTTGCTCAGCATGTTCAGCGATGATGTCAGGGCAAGACTCCGCTCGAAGAAGTTCCAAGCGATGGAAAGGTGGCACAAACTGCAACACATAGTCTTCATCTGGATACAAAAGTTGATTAATGTTCAGTTATGCCTCATGTAATGAGAAGAAAACACAGGTTTTGAACATAAAAAATGGACTAATTCAATTTATTAGATAAAACACTGACTTTCTTTGACGGTTCCATAGAGCCAACATAGAACTTCATCGGCAAAAGCAAGGCATACCCCCCCCTGCACAACCAACAAAAAGTAGAAAAACACATCATTAGTTCCAAAAAACCTCAACAAAGGATGCTACTTCAGTCTTCTCACAGTCCAGCTGATAATTCAACCAAGTCACTAGTTAAAAAACCCAAAAATTTCGGCGACACTTGGGTAAGTCAGGCAACATGGAAAGTGAAGAGAGAATGGAATGAGACCTCATTTTCCTATTACAAAGACAACCGATTACTCTTAGAATCCAGAACTTATTTTCCACCTCCCTATGGAGTCAGGTGTGATTCTTAGTTTGGCATATCTCCTATTTCATGCTTCTTTTCAGAACAATAACATAAGATATCAATAATATAAGCATTTACACAAAATCATATGAATAATAACAAGCATAACTTTATGTTGAATATGGTAATTGCTCATCTAGTTTAAAATGCTTATAAATAAGATACAATTCAGACATT
This sequence comes from Musa acuminata AAA Group, assembly GCF_036884655.1. Classification (NCBI taxonomy): domain Eukaryota; kingdom Viridiplantae; phylum Streptophyta; class Magnoliopsida; order Zingiberales; family Musaceae; genus Musa; species Musa acuminata. The sequence goes on along the minus strand of NC_088346.1, from coordinate 47,662,182 downwards.
AATCTTGCACCAAGACTTGACAGCTGCTCAATCTCTCATGTATTGGTAAAATAAACTCTAAAAGATGTTCAAACAAGACAACAAATAGAAAATTCTTTAACCAATATTGACCGAAACCAACAAGCTATGGCCAAAACCACCAAGCTATTGAAACAGAAAAGGTAAGATTGGCAGGCAAAAACAAGAATAACCAGTAACAATGAGGGTAAAGACAAGGATAAAAAACAACAAAGAACTTCTGAATTAACCTGCCAATAGTTTTTCATCTTCACCCTTTGAGTAATATCCTTGGTTCTTAGCCTCTCAGTTCGGACTAGTATGCCTGCATCATCCCTATGGCAATTACCAGGTCTTAGAACACTAATCAGCTGAAAATTGCTTTGAATAAATTTTCAATAAAATGAAAAGTTCCTGTTCTTTTGATTATTAAAGAAGCAGTACATGACAATATGCATAAAATCATTCCTTTTACTGATGCTTTCAGTATAATGTTGTGCCAAAGAAAGCATTTGTTGGTACAGGGTTATAGAGCTTTGTTTAAACATCATAATGATCCCAATCAAATCAATTGGATGCCAATAACAGATGGCAGTGACTGGTACGGTTAATGTAGAGGGGAAGAGAGAGAGAAGGGAGGAGGTGGAGGAAGAGGAAGCAAAGGTGTAAGAAAAGGCAAAGGGGCAGAAGAGGAGGCAAAGGAGGAGGTAAAGAAGGTGAAGAAAGGGACTAAAGATGAGGTGGAACAGAAGGCAAAAATGGAGGTAGAGGTGGAGGAGATCTACTGGTCGGAGGAGAAAGCAGCAGTTTGTCAAAGACTAGACAATAGCAACGGCAGTACAGATGAGAAAGAGGCCATGATGGAGGAGGATAGAGAGAGAAAGAGCACGTGAGGGAATCACTACTAATGCATGAAAAAGAGAGAGAGAGAGCATGGACAACAAAATAAAAAAATGGTTGTCAATAGACTCAATACAACAGTTAAAAGATTCACAAGTACATTTAGTTAGAAAATTTACTTGTCCACCCATCTTTACTGCATCTTCAGTTTTTCTCTAGGGAATGCTAAAATGACATGTATATATGCATAATCCTAGTTAGTCTAAAGTCTTTAGTTTCTATTATCACCATAAACAAACAAATAGTAATGTTAGTTTTGTCAAACTACAAACTTATGCTACTACATTGCTAAGACCTATAATGCAACAACCCTAAGATGTTAGTTTTTGTTCGTCCTTTAATGAAGAATAAAAAGAATGTAACATCTAAAGTATACGTAGATCTTGGTAATATAAAAATATGGTCAGAACAGCCACATTTCTTGAGCCACTGTATTCTCCTAAACAATGAACGAGTCATTCTATCCTAGCCAAGCCAATGATAGCTTTCTTAGTTCATGGCCATATACAATGGTTGAAGGAGTAAATTGTAAAGACTTACTGAATCTTTCTTAAGATTTTCATCATGTGTTCCATGTTGATAAAGGTGTACTGATGACAAAACCATTGCAGATGTATATTACAATGAAGAATGATAGAAGGGTCAATATTTGACATGTTTCTTCTACAAAGAAGAAACCAAAGATCATGTGCCCACAATGACATTTGTCATGCATAGTCCTCCAAGGTAAAGTCAGATTTACAATGTTCCCTTTAGGGGAATTTTTCACATTTGTCCCAAATGGTCTGGCCAATTTGCACTCCATGGTATGGTTAGGCAACGTGCTTCTATGTTTTAATTTGTTTGATGGCCTGGCCTAAAGCCTAAGCCAACTGCCTACTGTTTATTTAGACAGAATAGCGCTAGTTGAAGTATCAATTGCAAAAGACAAGACATAAATATCAAGGTGGGTCATGCCTGTGCGCAAAAGCCTAACCACCCCACCCCACTTAACCTGTGAACCCAACACCTCACTTGCACATCCAAGCACAATGAACTGACTTAGTGCAGTTCAATGCAACTTAAACTCACCCATCCACTTAACCATCCATGGACCACCATGGGTCTGGTACCCGTAATTGGGTTTTTTGTACATAATAGCAGCAAAAAGTTATGATTGCCTATATTATGCTTAAAAAGATCTTTATCACTATTTATTTAATTATTTTAAACTCGCTCCCAAAAAATTCACTAGCTGGGTAAGACTGAAATCTTATATCACACAAAAAGTTATTATGCTATGGTTCTGGGGTTAGTGTGAAAATTTTCTGACAGAATTTAATAGCTGAATACAGAAAAAAAATTGATACTCTGGAAAGACCAATAAACATGTAAAAGACCACATACCTGAATCCAATAACAATATATGGGACACCAGCAAGGAATGACTGTATCTGCAACAACAAACATTAAATGAAAACTCCATGCCCTCTGAAATTTATATTTGATGTAACTGCATGAAGATGTGTGCACCACCTCCCATATGTCATATGGGCAACCTAGTTAACTAGGTCTATTAAGCCACATATGATGAGTTGAAGAAAGACATATCTTGGTGCCAAGGAATACATGTAAATACCAAGAATTTCTACCTAATATGTTGTATATCAATGTTCCATATTTGCCAAGTTCTTATTTAGACAATTAATAAATTTAGCAACCATGGCTCAGCAAGCTGTAAGTCATCAATTGTTTACTTTTAAGCAACTTCTAACCAGGATGACAAGTTGTAAGTCATAAAAAAGGATAGAAAATTTACCCAAAACTTCAGCAACTTCTCTCTCTCATATCTCTCCTCTGTACGATAATCCAACTGTAATTGATAATGGTCAAAGGAAGGATGACAAGTAAATAAGTAAACAAAATAAAAATACAATTAACAGATATAGCTGAAATGCAAAAAAGATAATGCTGTAAGAAAGAACCTCGCGGCTTGTCTTCAATTCCACATAGAACCTTCTTCCATCATCAGTAGAATCACAGCAGTCCATCTCAGCACCCATAATTATTCTATGTGCACCCAATTTAGTCTTTATCACGGAGCAGAACTCTACATTTGCATCAATACCTTTACCATCTATATCTGTTTCGGTGGAATTTTCGGTGGCAAGGTTCTCAAACGCATAGCCCCAATAGCATCTGCCAAGAAAGAACACACATGTAGCAAGCTTTTTATGTCAAGGTCATTTACAAAATCAGTAAGTCAAATGAACAAGCATGTTGCACTATGTATCATAACTGAAGCCAAAGATGACATAAGCCAAACCACTAAATATTGGAAGTGCTTCTATGGGTAAGTAATAACTTCAACATTATCTGAAATCCCACCTGGTTGTGGTCTATCATGGAGTGTCAGAATCCCCAGCACTCAATTACCTAACATCCTCATCAAATCCACAAACATCATACGAACACATGGGTTTTCTCGCAAGTGATAGCCATGGCTCTTGAATGAATGAATACTTTTCTTTTAAAAAAACTTACATATGGTTATCAATAAACCTTTATTTATGTAAGTTTACCTTTACTTCACATTTAGTTCATATCCACTGATTAATAAAATATATCATATAGTTGCATCAAGTTTAAATACATATAAATTAAAATAGTGGAACTAAAATAATTAATAAATAAATACATAAACTAGTTAAAAGTTATTACAGACCATAACTTAAAAACTAATTATCCTTATATTTCAACAAATTGGTTAAATGTTTTGAATTTCAATTGCAGTTCAGATGACAGACCAAACATCTCTAGAAGACTTATGAGTACAGGCCAAATGGTAAAAATAGATAGCTTGCTGGATCAATATATACCCTTTTAAAACAAAGCAGATCAAGTATATAATGTTTGAACTTTGAAGTAACTTATGTTCTAATTAACTAAAGGAGCATCAAACAAATTGAACTAAAAATGAAATATTAAAACCTGCATAAGATGTGGAATACGCCACACTAGAAAAAGATAAAGATGGATAAAAAGCCTGGCACTGCACAAGAATGGATTACCTCCTAGAATCTAGTTGGCTTTGTGGCCTTTCTGGAAGCTTATGCACATCAAGATACACAACCCCACGTCTTTTGTGCACACCCATTTTCCATGGCTCATTTCTTATATATGCTGTAGCAAGAATCTGACAATACAATAGCAAAAGATTTTTACTCCCCCAATCTAGATCCAAACACAAGAACTTGAAGACAGTAACATAACTTCATGAAGCAGATAAAATTATAGTATATAAGCTAAATTTGCAATCAAGTAAAAAATCCCAAAAGAGCTATCTAGCCATATGGTACATAAACTCAAAATTCATACAGGCCTTGAACATACCTTGTTGAGATTGTTACGAAAAGTCTGTCAAACAAGAAAGAAAGAGATGAATATAACAGTTGCAAATGCAAAAACTTGATTCAACCAAGAAGTGTGTTGTGATGCAAAGAGCTAAAGGGAAAATAAGTATGGTACTTACAACAAAATGTATATTTTGAAGAGGTATGTTTTTGTTTCTTATGCAAGCAAGGAGATCACCAAAGCCTTGAGAGCCCAAGTCTGACAAGACCAAAACAGCATAGTCAAGCTTAAAACAAAAAAGAACAAAGCATTATCTTTATGTTAAACACAGTACTGTATATGCTGACAAGCAACATACACTGTACTAGCATGATTAGCTTTTTTGCGATAGGTTGAAGCTGAATAATGTTGATAGGAGTCTTCCCTCACACTGTCCTTCTAACCAGACTAAA